>NC_058091.1:250614545-250917575 GCF_020171115.1 Neogale vison | reverse complement strand
TGTGAATGATTGTTTCACAACTCCAGTGATATCACTACACAATTATATTGACAGACCTGAGAGCGACAGCATGAAGCTACCATGGTTACTCCTCCTCAGGGTAAACAAACAGGCGTCTGAACACTGAACATGCATCCCCTGTGTAGTTCTTGGTCCTGTGGAGCGGGGGTGGCAGCATCACCTGAAGAAACCAGGACGGGTCTGTGCCACGAGCATGGCAGTTCCACTCTCCCTGTAAGAAGCCAGGGAAGGGAGTTGGGGACAAACTGCTGACATCTTAAGAACTCCTGTTCCCAGGAGGCACACAAGGTGCTTCTGCTGGTGGGTTCTGAAATTCAAGTAACTGTCCCCATGGCTTAGTCATTTCACTTCTGTGGGCCTGAACTTCTTCATGTAGAAAATGAGTGTCAAGGTCATAGAATAGTGGTGACACAAATGTATGCGTGTTTGTGCATGTGTGTAACTACGGGATTTCAGTGACAGGAACAATAATAGAACTAAGTATGAACTTGGGATTCTGTCATTTATTACTAAATCCATTTCGTTATTTTACCATGTGTTTAAAGATTTCATTTATTTATTTGAGAGAGAGAACATGAGTGGGGGAGGGTGGGTGGTTGCAGAGGGAGAAGCAGGCAGAGGTAGAGGGAAAAGCAGACACCTCACGGAGCAGAGAGCCCGATGCGGGGCTTGATTCCAGAATTCCAGGATCCTGACCTGAGCCCAAGGCAGCTGCTTAACCAACTGAGCCACCCAGGTGCCCCATTTTGTTATTATTTTTTAATAACAAAAGATTTCCTTCTATCCATGTGACTATGGGAAAGTTAGTGTACTCTAAGGTTTAATTTTCTTCTATATAAATTAAGATAATAATAGCTCATATCCTTGTTTATTGACTCTTGTGAGAATTGCCCAGGTAGTGAGGTAAGTCTAGCCCTGTGCATGGCACAGAGTAGGGACCTGAAGCACTTTTCATCTGTTTTCTAGCCCCTTCTGTTTATAAAACAAGCGAGCAAAGACTGACTACAGGTATGACTGTCAACTTAGAAGGGGAAGTGTTTTTATGAACTGTTACAAATTTTTTATGAAATAGTTATTTAGAGAAGAAACATCTGAATTTTAGAAATACATTTTTTTTAACACAAAGAAGGGGTCCTAAAACAATGCAATTCTCTTAAAAGATAAACTAGGGCAATAAATATATTGACCTTGGTATTTTTGTAGGACAAACCTAGACAGTATCAGTAGAAATACCTATATAAACCAAAATAGGGGCGCCTGGGTGGCTCAGTGGGTTGAAGCCTCTGCCTTCAGCTCAGGTCATGATCCCAGGGTCCTGGGATCGAGTCCCACATTGCGCTCTCTGCTTCAGCAGGGAGCCTGCTTCCCCCGCTCCCCCTCTCTGCCTACTTGTGATCTCTGTCAAATAAATAAATAAAATCTTTAAACCAAAATAAAAGAGTTGACCAGTCTGAGGTGATTTGTCAAAGTTATCAAGGAGGAAAACAGTCCTTAGGACATTACTGCTAACTACTGGGCCAAAAAAAAAAAAAAAAAAAGAAAAGCCACCTTCAAAAGAAAGTTAAAAAACCAACCAAGTATCTGCATTTTCTGCTTGAGTAAATGACATAAAAGATGTTTGCCACAAAGATTTACTTAACAGTTTGAACTAACAAGAGATAAATTTGATCTAAGACACTAAATGTTTTTAGAACAAGAAACTGACAGAAATTTAAAGTTAGTTTTTAAATTGGTAAATCTTTCAAGAAAAAAATCTGGTGAGTTTTTTTAGCAGTTGAGAGCAAGTAGGGAACCCTGATTCTTCCTCAATGTTCCTTTCTTGTCAGGAAAACCAAAGAAAATACAGTAGGATGTCAAAGTGTCAAGGATACTGGTTTTGAACTCTTGAAGCTCATCAAAATAATTTACCAGAATTTTCTGTCATTCTCTCTTCTCCATGGAACAGAGAACTCATCTCAGGGGCAGCATCAGAGCCCAATGCACCTCTGTAAAGAGCACTTCTACTTTGGGCCCTATTTTTAATATTTAATGCAAAATTGGACTCTTTCACACTTCCCCCCATTCTGGCTGAGGGGAATCACTGAGTGGGCTAGCTGTTTGCTTGGGCTAAGTGGCCAGAGATGACAAGACTCTCCTTCAGTTGGTACTTTACAGTGTATTTGACAGAAAGCTCTGGAACTAGGGTTAGCATGACCTCACCCAGATACTGCCAGACAGTAACCTCTGTCCTCCTCCCAGCTTCCCCTCCTCTATGCCTCATGCGTCGTTGGCCTGAGGGTGGAACTAACATCATTGGGCAAAGGGCACAACGCACATAGAGGATAAGGTGACAAGAATTGCCTCAATGCAGTGTTCGAGTCTGATGTCGTAATGCTGGTTAGCCTGAGTCTCCCTGGTTGCTCTCTTTGCTGCGTATACCTAAACACAATCCATTTCTTAATTAATTCACTTACTGCTATGATTTATTCACCTCCTGACAGACTGCAGTTTTTCCAGATTTAGGAGCTAGGGAAGATGCAATGCTAGCTCTTTTGTAAAGGCCCTAAGTGCAGGTGCAGAGAGAAACATTTACCAAATGGTCTTTAAATTGAAAGCCTGAGACTGGAGGGTTTCTCTTCCTTATGGTCCATAAGTTTGGAAAATTAAACTTAAAAAATGATTTTCTGGGATTTTAAGATGTGCATTTTGTGAGCTTTCTCCTATTGTCCTATTGGTTGATTGAGGCTGGGGTCCAGAGAAGAGATGTTTCTTAATCCGTCAGCCCATAGGTCTGATATGTCTCCTGAGCATGTGGGATGCTAAGGTCAAGTTCTGAAAGGAAGCACAATGTTTCAATGTGAGGTTAGTAGAAATAGCTGAGGCAGAGGGCAGCATGGTGAAACAATTTCGAGTCCAGGCTTCTGAGCAGGTGAGCCAGACCAGAACCTGGTGGCTCTTCCTAGAGAGCCCCAGCAGGATCAAAGGATGGGGAGGGGATGACCTTGTGGGGGATGGAGCTGATTGGCAGCTAATGGAATGGGAGTCTCCCTGACTTCCAAGGGCAGAGAGGGAGCATGCTCCTGGTCAAAGCAAGGAGAAGGAATTTATATTCTAGAACTCATCCTGTGTTTCCTACGATGACTTTTTTCTTCAATCACATTGGAACACATCTTTTTTAAAGTTTCCATTTGTTGAGCAATAAATATGGACTAGGAACATTGCCAAAGGCCTTACCTACATGAGATCATTGTCCTCAGAACAATTCTATGAGATGGGAATCTTTATGCCCCTACCCCCAGACTACAGATGAGGGAACCAAAGCTCTATATGGTAAAGAACAGGCCTCATGGAAAGAAGTCACAATTTTAATACTGGTCTGACTATCTCTTTAACTTGAGCTAGCTTTCTTTCTTTCTTTCTTTCTTTCAAGATTTGTTTATTATTTGAGAGAGACAGAGATAGTGAGAGACAGCACAAGCAGGAGGAAAGAGAGAAGCAGGCTCCCCACCTAGCAGGGAACCTGATGTGGGGCTCGATCCTTGGACTCTGGGATCATGATCTGTGCCAAAGGCAGACGCTTAACTGACTGAGCCACCCAGGCCCCCCTAGCTTCAGCTCTTTCATGCTAAACTGTACTGCTGTTCTTTCGTGAACCAAGGCACTGATTTCCACAGAAAGTGGACTTTCAAAAGGATAAACAAAAAAACCCTGCCAAGATGTTGAATGGTCAAGGATTCATTCACAGTCATTACCCACTTTTTAGAAAGGAACATAAATAAATGCTGTTTTGGAAACAGTTTTTAGCAATCACTGCCAAGAAAAATATTTTTGCTTGAAACTTTAGTTTTATTAATAGCATATTAATTATATAGTATGTGGATAATCAACAGTATATCGGTCCTAATGCTGATTGAAATTTACAAAGGGTTTGGAGCAATATAGATGAAAGTTTCCATAAATACAAGGTGGAACAGTAGACAAAATGATGAGCCAAGGAAAGATGGAAACAACTGAGTGAGAATTTTCTCTCTATTGGTTTGCAGGTCCAGGTTCTGGGCCTTCACTGGCACTGTCCTGCATTGCTAGTCGGAGTACTGTGGTGGAACTATTGTGGAACTATTGTGGAACCACTATGGTGGAACTATTGGAGAAGAGAGTTTAGCAGTTTCTCGTTATGCTAAACATATATTTAACACATGGCCCAACACAGGACCCATGGAAACATACGTCCATAAAAAGACTTGGGCAATTTCAGTCCCAATAGTCCCCTACAAAAAACACAGGTGAATAGGTACATATATTTTGGTGTATTCATAGAAGGAACACTTCTCGCAACAACAAGGAATAAACTACTAACCACGCGCCCCACCCCCCCACCGGCACCTTACATGGACCTCATAACCGTGTTGAAAGGAGCTGGTCAGAAGGATGTACACAGTAGGAGTCTGTCTGAAATCCCAGAGGCATAAGTAATAGTGCCAGAAACCATATCACCAGTTGCCCAGGGCAAGCTGGGTGTACGGATGAGAGATTGACTGCTAAGAGGCACAGGATTCCAGGGAGATGGAAATGTTCTGTGTATTGATTGGAATGGTGGTTACATGGGTGTGTAGATACATTTGTCAAAGGCAACCAAATTACATGCTTAAAATATTATATATAAATTGTACCTCAGTAAGGTTGATTTTTTTTTTAAAGGACTACTGGCTTAGAAATGAGTAGGCATTAGAAAAACAAAAATTTCTCCATTTCGGTTTCTCCCTCCTCAGGTGTTTTCTGTGTCTAATGCTCATTTCAGGAAGTTTATATCCTGTTATTTTTCCTTAGTTGCAGGATTGATTTTTGTTTGTGAAAGCCAAGTGGAAAAAAAATTAGAAGACTTTAAAATAAAGCTATTAAGGATTTTTAGACTACCTTACCTGGATAATCAGATTTCCTCGATTGTTGAGGTTTTACTACTTGGAGCTTTCTTAAAATGCTATTTCCTAAAATGAGTATTTACCTCCACATGCCTTAAATAACGTCTATTGAACACAATTTAATCTTCTCTGAATGCCTCCAGGTCGTCACTATGAATATCAAAGCTGTAATATAGCAATGATTTCGGTTTGTTATGACACCTATGACTGTTTTCTTCTATGCTAAGGGGCCTCAGAACACTGAGTTTTTTATGCATTTGTATTTGCATCTTATTCTTTACTGTGTCTTGTTGGGCTGTCAGCAAATATATATATATATATATAATTATTTTTTTTTCTTAGTGCCTGTTTGTCTCCCGGTAGAAACAGCCTTCCTCTCCTTCAACCTTTTAAGATGATCAGACTAACAGAGCTATATAGAGAACAGTGGTCCCAAACTATTGATTTCCCAACCAGCACTTGATTGATTTCAAGTAAATTACCTGGAAACTCGGCAAAGCTACAGATGCCCAGGCCCCATCTTTGGTGGTTCTAGTATCAAAGTCAGTATATATTCTACATTCTTTTTTTTTGGTTATGGAAATATGTTTGTATATATTTAAACTGGCACTGAGAGACCATGGCCCCACAGGCCAAATCCACTTTGTTGCATGTTTTTTTAAGATGTGAAACAGAATTTACATATCATAAAATACACCCTTCCAAGTGTGCAACTGAATGCTTTTAATACTTCACAAAGTTGTGCAGCTATCACACCTCCTCCAGGCCCTGACAACCACTAATGCACGAATCCACTATTTGTGTCTATGGCTTTGCGTATTCTGGACATTTCATAAAAATAGAATCACACAATATGTGGCTTTTTGTGTCTGGCTTCTTTCACTTAATGTTAACAAGGTTCATTTACGTTATGGCACTTATCAATAGTTCCTTTTTATGGGTGAGTAATATCCCATTGTATAAATAGGAGCCACATTTTGTTGATGCATTCATTAGTAGCTGGACACTGGAGTTGTTTCCATGTGTTGGCTTTAAGGAGGAAGCCTGCTGTGAGCATTCAAGTACAAGTTTTGATGTCTTCCATTCTCTTGGGTATATACCAAGCTAGGAGTGGGATTGCTGGGTCATATGGTAACTCCATTTTTAAGTTTTTGAGGAACTGCCAGACTGTTTTCCAAAGTGACTATGCCGTTTTACATTCCCACCAGTCGTGTGTGAGGGTCCCAGTTTCTCCATAGCCTTGTAGACACTTGCTGTTTTCCATCTTTGGAATTCGAGCTCTCCTGGTGTGATGTGGTGTCTTGTTGTGTTCTTGATTTGCATTTCCCTAACGATGCATTCGATGTTGAGCATCTTTTTGTGTGCTTATCGGCCATGTGTACATCTTCTTTGGAGAAATAGCTGTTCAAATATTTCATGTATTTTAAAATCGGGTTACTTGTGGTTTTCTTAAACGTTGAGTTGTAAAGTTGTTAAAAAAATACGTGCTCGATGCGAGACTCTATTCAGATGATTTGCAAATATTTTCTACTATTCAGTGGAGAGTCTTTTCACTCTCTACTTGATAGTGTCCTTTGAAGCACAAAGGTTTTAATTTTTAATTATCTATTTTTTGTTTGGTTGTCTGTACTTTAGGTATCTAAGAAACGGTTGCCTAAACCAAGATTGTGAAGCTTGATACCTAAGTTTTCTTCAAGCATTTAATAGTTTCAGCTCTTACATGTAGGTGTTGCACATATGAATTCTTAAAAAGCTTCTCATGCGATTCTAAGGCATAACTAGTTTTAAGAAAGTAAGACTAAGTGGATTTTGGCAGCCTCCAAAAATCTCTTTAAAAGGAAAAAGGTTTTGTGTGTGCAGTCATTGTAATATACATGTTGAATGATGAAAGGTCTTTTTTTTAATCTACTTTCTGTTTTTTTTTTTCTGTATTATAGATGGCTGAGATGTTCAGAGAGCTAATTGAGGAAAAGTGTGTATTATTGTTTAGGTGTATAGGTACCTCTTGGTACCAACAAACTAAAACTGTTCCAACAAGTTTAGGAGGAGTTCCTTACAAGTTCCAAATTTAAAGTACAAACTGTCCCCTTAAGTCAGTTGCAGTGTATGGTGCACCCCCAGTTCTGATCCAGGTATTGGGAAATGTTCAGAGAAAAGAAAGCAAAAATCAGCAGCTGGGACCTAGCTTCCAACCAAAGAAGGATCACTTGATTGTCACGTTTTTTTCATCTGCAGAAAGAAAACTGCAGGTACAACCACAGACTATCAGTTGCCAGTTGACAGCTCGTTACAGAGACTCCTGAGGTCAATGGTTCTCACACTTGAGTGAACATCAGAATCACCAGAAGAGCTTGTAAAAACCCAAATTCATGGGACACCTGGGTGGCTCAGTTGGTTAAGCAGCTGCCTTCGGCTCAGGTCATGATCCCAGCGTCCTGGGATCGAGTCCCACATCGGGCTCCTTGCTCGGCAGGGAGCCTGCTTCTCCCTCTGCCTCTGCCTGCCTCTCTGCCTGCCTCTCTGTCTGCCTGTGCTCGCTCTCTCTCCCTCTCTCTCTGACAAATAAATAAATAAAATCTCAAAAAAAAAAAATCCAAATTCATGATCCCCACCCCCAGAAATGCTGCAGCAGTAAGCTGGGGTTGGGCTCTGAATTTGCTTTTCTAATAATCTCCCAGATTATGTTAATGATGCTGGCCCTAAAACCACACTTGGAGGATAGATGGGCTGCGTACCCTGCTTTATTGCTTAGTGAACATTGATCAAGCAAGCATTAGGTCACAAGAGTCATCTGGGGCTGCTCCTTGGTCATGAACATGTTAATAGTACACTAAGGAAGTTAGGAAACCCTGAGTATAGTTTCCAAATTCAGTTTAAAATCTTAATCACTGATAGTTTGATTTCAGGTTCCAGGAGTATAGTCATTTTTCCAAATGCCATTTGGTCACTTTATTTTTTAAAAGATTTTATTTATTTATTTGTCAGAGACAGAGGGAGAGAGAGTGAGTGAGCACAGGCAGACAGAGAGGCTGCCAGAGGCAGAGGGAGAAGCAGGCTCCCTGCCGAGCAAGGAGCCCGATGTGGGACTCGATCCCAGGATGCTGGGATCATGACCTGAGCTGAAGGCAGCTGCTTAACCAACTGAGCCACCCAGGCGTCCCCATTTGGTCACTTTAAAAAGTATCCTGATTTCAATAAACGTAGCAGGGGTTATCTAAGTTGCATTATTTTTCTTAAATTTTTTGATACTTGATCCTATTCAGTGCATGTGGACACACCGGCCACGGTTAGGAATGCTGTTCAGGAACATCCACTGTGTTTGTGATAATGGATTTGACCTGTGGCCAAATGGTACCCTTGGGAGATGTGGCTGTGACGTTGACAGATTGAGCCCAAGTTAAATTCTGATGAGCTGCTAGAGGAATTTTATCAGTCCTAGGATGTCTGCCAGCTGAGTTGGGCAAAGGAGTGACTTTCCCAAATGGCCTCAGCAATCCACATTTATTCTGTCACCTCTATTTCCAGTGTTCTCAAAGGTCAGCTAAAAACTTCATTTTCCTTGTTTCTGCCATTCTCAGGACCGCAAGTTGAAACCTGAGAACCAAATGTTAAGCTGCGTTCCTGCCTCTTACAAAATGGTGCAAAAAGAGCTCAGCAAACAGAAGGGAGATGACAGTTTTGCTGGTGGCACAGAGACAAAAGAGACCTCAGGTTGTTTGGCTATTCAGTAGAGAAGAGAAGTAGGAAATGTTTCTGTGGATAAAGTGCAGAGATCCAGGAACAGAGAGAATCTGACAGTCTGGACACAAGAATACGTTTCACGCTGAGGTCCTTAAAACAATACTGGAAGTCAGCTAGTTGCTTTTTGAGAGAAGTGGAACACTGGCTTTGAGGAGAAGAAGCAGAAGTTGCATGTCAAGCCTACATAGAGCATCCTTGCAGCAGGCCCTGCTCTGCTCTGCTCTCATCTGCACACTCCCCAGGTTTTGGTCTCCCAGACTCCCCACAGGAGGGATTTGGCATCCAGCCTTACCATGCTCCAAGAAGGAAGGAAACATTTTGTTTTAAACAGACTGCAAACCAAACCCAAGTCAGTTGTCTTAGCACCCATATGTCCACAAAAGGAAATGTGTGTGTAGTATTTTAATCCCAGTGAGTGACACTAGTCACTAGGCTTCTAATGAGTTTAACTCTGTTAACCACCCCCCCCCGCTTTTCTAGATTACAATGGCCATAACCACATTTGCACAGAAATGACCCTAACTGGCCAGCTACTTCATTAAATTATCACGTGATTCCTATTTTATAGGGACAAAATAGTTGATCTCCATGAACCAGCAACTTAGAAACTTAGGAGGCAAATTAGAGCAATTACTAATAAATTATATATGTGATAACTAACAATTTGTCTGTCACCTAGAAATATGAGGAAAAATGCCAGACTCCCTAGTCCTGCAATTCTGAGCCGCTCTATTTTTCCCTTTCCAAGATCAAAAGCTTTCATCACCCACTCCTGCTCCAACATGACTTTTGCTGCTTTCCAGAGCCCAACATTCAGAACCACAAAGGTAGGAATACAACGGTGGGATCTGTGCTCTGTTTGGAATGGAGGGTGTAACTCCTTAAAATGAAAGGACAAAAAACTACAGGAAAAACAAACAAACAAACCCAAACCAACAAGTGTGTTTCTTCACATCAGCTTTCCCTAAGTAAGTTCACAGAGGAAAGAAAGGCAGGAGGAAGAGACAAAAGGTCTCCTCATTCATTATCACTGTTCACGATCATCCTCGGTGTCCTTTTTGGGAGAGGCGGTTTGATGACATTAGAGGAAGTTCTATGTTATAAATCATCTGCAGTTCTGCGAGAGGAGGTGCGATTAGGTCAATTAACAAGATGGGATCTTTTTCTTCTTTCCTGCTTGTCTCACCCAGCCCTCGGGTGTGCCAGTTCAACTTGAAAGGCATTGATGTCATTCATTAATTGAGGGCCAGCTTCTCCCATCAGCATATTCCTCCCACCCGGTACAGCCTTACCATCATCCACTTACATCCCCCGCTGGTTTCATCTTCTGTGGCTGCTGTCAAAATGTAAGCATGGGGAGAGAGGCTTTTACAACTGTATACTTGAATTTATTCTCATTGGCATCTTGTTTGAATGAGCGGGGTGGGGGGGTGGGGGGAAGTATCCAGATCTTAGGGAAAGGAGGTCTAGTGTCTAGGACAGGATGTAAAAAAAAAAAACAAAAACAAAAACACTGGGGAAAAAAAAAACTCACTTGTAAATTTAAGAAGATTTAGATACCAATCCCAAATACTCTCCAGCAATGGAGAAAATTTGTTTTCTGTGTGATTTATATACTGCATTTCCCTCCCTCCCATAACCAGTGAAAATTAGATACTTCTTTTTTTTTTTTTTTTTAAGATTTATTTGAGAGAGAGAGAGCAAGTGGGGGTTTGGGGAGAGAATCTCAAGCACACTCCACACCCAGCTCTATCCCACGACGCTGAGATCATGACCTGGGCCAAAATCAAGAGTTGGTCGCTTAATCAACTGAGCCACGCAGGTATCCTTAGATACTTACTTCTTTACCCTGCATGATTCTGTGTCAGTTTTAAAACATACTCTCTTTTTACATTGAATACAAATGACATATTTATTTATAATCTCATATTTGCCCTTTTTACTTTGTAATTTCAGTATTTCCCCCAACACACACATACTCTTACTTGAGTCATTTTTGCCATCTACCTGGGTAGAGGACCTCACTCCATGCCATCGTTTCTCCCTGGAGAACTTCATGGCCCGTAGCTCCCCTGAGCTGTCAGGGAGAATCAAGAGTAATCATCCTCCCTGTTTTCTAGTAGTGCAGTGAGCAGAGCTTAAAATAAGACCAGCCTCCTGTGAATGCCAACCTCCTTTCTAAATAACCGTGGATACTGTTTCACAAGCTGACCTGCATAGTTCTCCAGGCTGCTGGGGAGGGGGTGGGGAGCAGCAGGTGGGTTGCGACTACCTTGTGTCCACATGCTTGCATGCTAGGTCACACAGAGTGAGTAAACACACCTGTGGCAGCCTGTCATTGGTGGGGTGCTGAGTGAGTGCGGCCCCGTGGAATTCCGTGTGCTTCTGGGGGGTTCCTGCCAGGGGGGATGGGAGGTGGGTGTGGAGAGGTGTGAGGAAGTGAGACACTGAAGTAGTCTGATCTGGCAACAGAAGGAGGTGTCATAATACTAAGCAAAACTATTCTGTAGGGTGTGGGCCCAGAATGAAAGAAGATGAATGGTGAACCCTCATCCCAAGAGGGTCTGATGGCTGGGGATGATGGTTCAGACCCCTGGTTCCTGCTTTCCTCTTCAAGGCTATACCCAGTTAAGGGGGACAAAGTCCTGAAATCACCACCCAAAGAGGGAAAAGCCTCACCAATATGTTCTTCTTCCGAATTCCAGTTTTTTAGCCAGACAGCATCTTGCTTTCCTCCATATTTTGGCTTTGTTGTTCTTTGGCTAATCAGAGGTGGAGGGGAAAATAAGTAACCTTTTTTATAATACCCTTGCTCTTATATTTTGTTCAAAACTCCCTGTTACCAAGGAAATGATTAAGAGCCTTAATTGAGGGTTTTTACATCAAAATCATTATGTTGTTCAAAGGTGGCACCTTTCTAGCGGTGTTCATCCGATGAACTCACTTAAAAAGAGATTTGAAGGAGTCCTGACCGAGATTTCAGATCCCCACATTAAAGGTATGGAAACATCTGAACAATAAGAAAATGGGTCTTTTTTGGTAACTTGCTCTCCATTTATTAATTTTTATATATTCAGTCACATTCTGAGCACTTTGTTCCAATAAATTCATTTTTTCCCATGATTTAAAAGTCTTAATGAAAAGCTATTTAGGTTACATGTGATCCCTGAAGTAATCCAGCTAGTAGTCAGTCTTAAATCTGTTTCAACGTAGAATACGGTAGTCCAGCCGTGGACTTTACTACCACCTCTTCATGTTTTCCCATACGTAAGTTCAAATTCTGTTTCCACTGGTATAATATTCTGGTGAAATTATACCAGAACTGAAAGCTGGGATCCTGTTTCCTCCTCAGCCTCACTGGCCAACACAGTAAGCCCAACATGGTGGAAGCTCTTATTGCTAGCCCGGAGCGCCGCAGAACGTGGCGATGAGGAGGCCATTCTCCCGGGTCTTGCAAAAGCAGAGTCTGTTAGCAGATGGATGGGAAGGGGCGAAAGCTGGTAAATCGTGAGTCAGGATCTGTGTGGGTGAAGTTAAAACCCGGAACAGCTGTACTGGCTCAAACTCAGGGTTCGAAAGTCAACCTTCATGTAAATGCACTTGAAAGGAATCAAGGGAATGTAAAGACTGTTAAGATCAGTCTTCTAGCTGGCAAATGTACCTCATTTTCTCCCTATGCCATATGATATCCCCAGTAGGCATTTCCCAATGCCTACTTTCTTTTGGTTCCTTTTACTTCCTTTGGAGTGGCCTGTTCTTAGTCCCTTTTGCTGTCTGGCGGTCCCCCTCCAGGCTGATGCACAAACAAAGTTCTTTCAATCGGGGGTCCAGTATCTTTTTTTTTTTTTTTCCTTCCCCTTGGATAACTTTCTCCTACTTTCTTTTTTTTTTTCATCCAGGAATCACAAAGGAAATACTACCTCACTATATTCGGGGGCCTGAGACACATATTCTTAACTCTTTTCTTTCTGCTCATGATACGTTCTTGATATGTCCTCTCCAGGGCCTCTCTGGGGGTCCATACGAAATGTGTGGTAGCTCATGGGTAAAATTATCCACAGCTCAGTGGGGTTTGGATATAAAATCTTATGTGACTCAGTCCATTCTCTTTTATATTTTGCCAGACTTGACCCTTGGAGACCCACTGCTTTCTTGCTAGTTTTCCCTGCTTTCAAATCCACATCCAAGTCCAGCTGTCTCTTAACTCCTCTGCAGTTTGCTGCCCAGATCCACTGCCTTTGCTTTGGGTCAGAGCTTCCTTATGGAGCCATGTGACCCTCTGTCATGGGATTCAGCCCCTTGGTGATTTCTTCAAGGCTGGTCGTTTACACAGGTGGCCCCTGGCTCCTCATTCCCTCAGGGGATCTTAGCTCCCCAGCCCCGGGGCAGTGTGGAACACACATCCATCCAGCCCTCTGCCTGCTCACCCAGCAGGCAGCCCATGTGTCCTGCTTGAGAACATGCCTTCACGAGCGCTTTCCTGATTGGGCTTACACACACTGACCCAGAGTGACTTCTGGTGTCATCCTCCAAGGCAACTTCCAGAAGCTTTTAAGAGAAAGGAAGGTCTGTGTGTTGAGGGCTGATGCCTGCCGCAAACACCCTGTTATCTGGCCACACTGGGAGTCGGGGGGTTGGCTTATCGGGCTTGGCCAGGCTGTCACCCCACCCGACGTAAATAGCACGTGCACTAATAACAGCCAGGTTCTGCTTTGGGTCTGAGAAAAATGGACAGATGCGAGGGTGCTATGTGGTTCACAGGAAGTGCCATTGCTGAGGACACTCTCAGTGTACGGTGTTTTTTATATGAGTCTGGCAAGCCATGGCTTTGTTTTTGGTTGTGGTTTCTCTGACTGATCAGTTTTCTTTCTTTGCATTGGCTGTTGGAAAGCTTAGTGCCAAACCTGAGGGTTGCCTGGTTTGCATGAATTTGAATGGATTTTTATGAATGAACTTGAATGAGTTTTATAATACCCTTACTCACCAGTCCATTTTATGTCTTTATCTTTGTTTTGCACTTTCCTTTCCCATCTGCCTCTAATTTATACCTCCCTGCCAGCCACCTTAAACCCTTACTGAATCAAGGTGGGATATGAATAAACAAACATATAAAATGAGGTAATTTTAGGGGAAAAAAATAGTCAGCTGGAAGACAAATTCCTGGACAGCAGTATCTACTAAACATTATCATGTACATATTCATGACACAGAAATACGAATTCCCATAATTTACCCTACTGATACACAAGTGGGCAATATTTGTTTGATTGTAGCATTGTTTGGGATAGGAAAATAAAATAAATGTCCAGGAAAGGTTAAATGCTTCCTGCTGCATGTATACAGTGGAACACTATGCAGCCCTCCAAAAATGAGAGATGAGTTTCTGTGTCGTAACATCAAGGATGCCTTCAAGGTAGTAACTGAAGAATAAAGCTGATGGGTTGGGGGTGGGGGAGGAGAGGAAGATCTATTTGTTATTTAACTTCCTCCCAACCCCACCACAAATAGCATGAATACTAAGGAGGGCTTTTTTTTTTTTTGGATGGTATAAACAAAATTGTCATCCTTAGCGCGGAGGCTTTCTCATAATTCACCCAGTATTAAATAACAGGAACGAGGAAGCAAAATTGCAGAAGCTTAGAGAGCTCCGTTCTCTGAATTAGCATAGGCTACAGAGTGGGTGAGGAACTACAGAGGAAAGATGAGGGTCTGGCCTTTAAAAGAGAAAAGCTTTGGCAGGTGAGGGTTGTCTGACGGGCATTTTGATGTGAAATGCAGTGAACTTTCACACTGTCTCCAGAGCCCTTAGTAAAACCTGCCTGCTTCCCAATAGTTGGGAAGTTGGATTTGTTTTACAGGGAATGTGATAAAGTGTTGCAGCCAACCAAAAGGTGGGAAAGGGTCAGGGGGCGGAGGTGGCCCTGAGTGACCAGCCCCATCTGGGTCACCAACAATTGGGTCCCATGTGCAGTCAGTTTTGTGCATACTGGAAACTATAGCTTGAAAACCAGGAAAAGACTGGTCTACGGACAAAAATGCATACCCCAGATCAACCCCATGCAAAAGCAGTGGTCTGCCTTATTAAATACCGAGATTAGTCTGCATACCCAGGATGATGTATAGCTATTTAGAAAAAAAGGTTAGGGGCACCTGAGTGGCTCAGTTGGTCAAGTGTCTGCCTTCAGCTCTGGTCACAATCCTGGAGTCCTAGGATTGAGCTCCGTGTCAGGATCCCTACTCAGCTGGAAGTCTGTCTCTTCCTCTGCCCCTCTGCCCTCTTGCGCGCGCTCTAACAAATACGTAAATAAAATCCTTAAAAAAAAAAAAAGTTTACAGAATCACAGAAGAGAAGCTAATTCCAGAACTTAACATGTGTAGAGATATGCAAAATGCTAGCTTTGACTACATTAGTTTAATAGGAATGGCTTCTTCATCTGAAAAAAAAAAAAAAAAAAAAGAGTGATGTTGCAGTTGCATTCCTGTGTCTCCTGAGACCACCGCTTCCACATCCTGTGTGGCACCCCCGTGGGGACCTGTCCAAGGGCATAGACCCCGTGAATGGGCCTCAGGGGCTTCCAGATCCCTGGGACGTTATGCAAACTACCATGTATGTACATTTTTCTGGGGGACGGGCCATGGCTCCGATTCAGCTATGATCCCCTAAAAATCAAGGCCCTCTGACGGAGAAGCCCGATAATGGAACTCCTGGAAAAATCTCATATTGCCAACGGCTAGCACAAAGCTTGGCAAACACTTGGTACTTAATAAAAATATATGAAAGGTCACAATGATTGGCTATACAGAATATGCCAGATGCAGAGAAGTTTATTATTATGATTCCTACTTTACACGTGGGCAAAATGAAGTCCTAATTGCAGATCCCTGTTGTAAGATGCTAAGCCCTTGATGTTAGCCACTCTGTACAGATGCTGTTAAATAAACAGATGCTGAATGAGATGACCAGTGGTAGTTACTAACACCTCCACCATTCAGGTAAGGAAAAGGAGGTTTCGGCATGGGAAGAGGGGAGTTGCATCATAAACTCACGTCACCTGTCTTCCAGTTCAGTGTGCTTTTCCTTATGGTTTTCTAGCTGTGCTGGAAATAGTCTTTATCCCCTACAGACGTGAGAGTTGAAGTCCTGTATCCCAAATGGACCTCAATTCCCGCATCTTTGAATGCAGGACTCTTGTTCATAAGTAGATGATGTTTTACACTTGGCAGGTACTGAGTCCCCATGGACGTCTGGTTCACGGGGCAGAGCTACCCCTTGGCCTCACCACATTATCTGCCTTGAGAATGTGAGCCTAGGATGAGCAGATCTCCAGAATTTTAAGAGAAACCAGAGACGTAGATTTTTTTTTTTTAATGTGGAATTTCCTGAGTTTTACATGTTGACAACTCACAACATTTTTGAAAACACAGTCAAGGCCAAACAAAATACACCACTGAAGGCTGGGTGGGCCCACGGACCATCAGTTTGCAAATGAAGACTTCATTTGGCCAACATTCAGAGCCATCTCCTGGCTCAGCCAGGCAGATAAAGTATATGGAAGAGAGGTGAAGTTAATATTTTCAGTGTTGCTGCTTGTTAGCATCTTTACTGAAAGGTTTGGAGAGGGAGGTGGTTGAGAGAGAGTCTGAAACTGATTTAAAATAAGCTCTCCATGGCCCCAAACAGAAAATCAGGAGCGGGGAGTAACCGTTGTGCCTGTGACTCTCTCCCTCAAGTCCCCAGCCCAGCTTTCTGCTGCAAGAGAACCGTTCCCGCACACACTGACACATGACTTCAGCATTCTTCAAGCTGGTTGTTAGCATACAGTGCCCTGCTGAATCTGCAGAAAAACCCCTGGCTCGCCACGCGTCTTCTTGCATAGCATGTGCTTCTGTGGGGCAGGAAATCAGCCTCCAGCAGGGAGCAAATGACTTCTTTCAGGGCTGTTCTGGATCGTTGCTGTCCACTGAGAAGGAACTCTTCTCACAAGAATGCAGCTTCTCCTAATAGGAAGTCCCTACTTTGCCTTTTACTCTGTTGAGCAAGGAGGTGCAAAATGCCAAATAAGCGTGGATCTGTTTGGGGATCACCTACTCTGGGATGGGAGCATCAGGGGTGCTCAGCCTGCTTCCCCCAAAGTACAGGATCTGAAGGTGTGATGGAGAATGCCAGGCAGAAACATCATTTATAAGGCTGGATTTGAGAGAACTTTGGGAATTAGTTCCTGCTCCAGCTGTTAAAAGTTGTATGTGGAGAGAACTTCCTGGAACGTTCTTGTCTTTAAATACAGTGGTAGGATGGATGCAGGATATTAATGTACTTTGCAAGGCTTTGGCAAATAATACTCAGAAGTGTGCTCTTCACACTGAAGGTGCCATATAATGTTTAGTTTGGAGAGAGATCCATGTTTGTGCCTGCACCCGATTTCCCTCCCACCATACCAGCAAACTGGGAATTTTCCAGCTATTTTTCTTTAAACAAGAGCAAGAGAAAACATCACTTCTGATCCGTAAGCCAACAGTAACAGTGCTAAAGTGTGGACAACATCAAATATTATGTTTGGAGTGAAGCTTCGTTCTTCATAGGCTGCCAGGCATGCTCATTTTAATTTTATAAGGAGAACACATTACTTGACTACTATGGTATTTTAGAATCCCTATGCTGGAGCAGTCCCAAAGTCTGCCGTGAAATAGCTAAGGCTGTTCCAAATAGTACTTTCTACTTTTGTTAACACCTTCCTTTCCTTTTTAAAAATTTTTTTATTTAAATTCAATTAAGTTAACATAGAGTATGTTAATAGTTTCGGGTAGAATGGAGTGAGTGATCAGTTACATAGCCAACTTTCCTTTCAAGTCAACTCAATATATTGTGCCTTTCTTAGCTTCAGATGACCTCAGATGCTTCAAAACCCAGTTCCAGCATGTTAGCAGGACCACCATTGATCAAGAAACCTGGTGCCACTGTCCAAACATCTGTACTGTTCAGGTTTAAAAGTTGTGAACAAAGGGGTGCCTAAGTGGCTCAGTCAGTTAAGCATCTGCCTTCTGCTCAGGTCATGATTCCAGCCCCACATTGAGCTCCCTGCTCAGTGGGGAGTCTGCTTCTTCCTCTCCTTCTGCCCCGCCCCTTCGCCCACTCATGCTCTCTCTCTTGCTTTCTTTCTCTCAAATAACTAAAAAAAATCTTTTTAAAAAATTAAAATTGTGGATCAAGATCAAATTCCTATTTTAATGTGTATCCCAAAGAAAGAACCTATGTTTGACTTCTTTTTTTTTTTTTTTAAGAATTTATTTATTTATTTGACAGAGAGAGAGGGATCACAAGTAGGCAGAGAGGCAGGCAGAGAGAGAGGCAAGCAGAGAAATAGGGAGAAGCAGGCTCCCCACCAAGCAGAGAGCCCAATGTGGGGCTCGATCCCAGGATCCTGAGATCATGACCTGAGCTGAAGGCAGAGGCTTAACCCACTGAGCCACCCAGGCACCCTGACTTCCCCTTTTCTATTCACACTTTTAAAACTCCTGAATATATAAGAGCCTGTAGGTTAAACAGAGGGCAAGTGAGAATGGCTCTCATAGGGAACAACCAAGGCAGCAAAGGGTCATGAGATTTTTCTCTCCTGCAAATCAATGTGGTTCTTGAGATGGAGAATCTAATTATCCCTTCAACTGTCTCCCATGTCCTGATCCACAGGGTTTGTTTCTTGTGCCAACAGTTAAGGTAACCTCAGAGGAGAGCTGAATAAAGAAGTGTGTTTTTCTCTGCATAAGGGATCAAGGTGCCCACATGTTCTTGAGTTAAAGAATAGATATAATTTGGAATTGTTTTTTTGTTTGGACTTTATTTTTGGTCAAGTACATAATGACAGTTTGAGTGAGATATATGTAGAG
Organism: Neogale vison; assembly: GCF_020171115.1. Lineage (NCBI taxonomy): Eukaryota > Metazoa > Chordata > Mammalia > Carnivora > Mustelidae > Neogale > Neogale vison. Next base: position 250,899,033 of record NC_058091.1, on the reverse strand, counting down.
ATCCTTATTTTTAAATTGAGATATAATTCACCTGCTCCACAATTCACCCATTTAAAATGGTTCTTAGTGTATTCACAGAGCTGTGAGTCCATCACAGTAATCAATTTCAGAAACTTGTCATCACTCTCAAAAGAAATTCCATACCCATTAGCAGCCACTCCCCACTCCTCTCTTCCTGCAGCCCCTGGAAACCACCAATCTTCTTTCTGTCATGATGGGTTTGTCTGTCGTGGACATTTTAGATTGATGGTATCATGCAATAGTGGCCTTTTCTGTTTTTTTTTTTTCCTTTTTATCACTTTATATATTTTCAGGAGAGAGATATACATCACGGACACATGCACAAGAGCACCATCTGAATGTTCTGGAAGGACGTGGCCAACACTGTTCTTGCTCTTTGCTTTCTCACTTTCTTCAGAGAGTTCACATCACATTTGGATGCACTTGGGAAATGGAGCAAGTCCGGCTGTGTCTCTGACAAGTCTTCACTCGCCCATGGACGGCTCCATGTCAAGTTCTTATAAGACCTCATACTCAACGTGTATTCTCCGCAGTATGCCTCTCCAACTACAATATTCCTCTTCTTTTATTCATTTTTGTTAGTGATAAACCTAGTGGCTTTAAAACCTAGTCATTTTTCCCTCATATAAGTTTCATTCCTCCACCGCTGTGCTAGATGCAGGTTTTGCCCTTCTGTCCCCACAGCTTCTCCAGGCCATCTGCCACTGCACCCTCGGGAACACTCCCGGCCCAGCCCCACCATCACAGTGTGCTTACTCCAGGCTCTCCTAAACCATGGCTGAGCCCCAAGCTGAATGAATGTGAATGGCTCTGTCTTGAGGGCAGCGATAGGGAAGGAAGAGAAGGGGATCTGTTGGTTGGCATGGACCCATGCTCGTCCCAGAATAATGGAGAGACTGTCTGTTCTCTTCATGCTGGAGGGGAAGCCGAGCACTGGGCACCTCTTCCCTAGGTGGCCTGGGCTGCGTCAAGTCCCCCAGCTGATCCTAATGTGTAATTCTGGGATCTAACACATTGCAGCCATGGCATCGTGCAGGAGGACAAGCAAGGGCTCTTGCATCAGGAGACCTGGCTTTGAACCGTGGTCTGCCAAAGGTTAGCTGTGGTACCTAGAGCATCAAAACGGTCTACTCTCGATTTTGTCATCTGTCACATGGGCTAAATAGACCTTCATGGAACGTTCTGGGTGTTAATTCAGATGTGAAGTATAAAAGAATGTCTGACACGGAGAAATTGCTCAAGAGAGTAGGGGGTGGTATGGGATAGACCTGTTCAGTACCCTGTTCTGAATTGTCTTTGTCACATTGCTAATATGGCTGGGCAACAGCTGAGAACCAATTTGTTTGAGTCCTTTGGTGAAAGGCAAATGGCTCAGCTCACTGAGGGAACTCTGGACCTTACAATGAATTCTGACACAGGAACACAGCTAGACCTCAACATTTTGTGTTTTGAATTTCTTGAAATGCAAAAGGAGTAGTGGTGCACACGGGCATTGTGGTGGAGGGCCGACAGGTCAGATGTTGGGAGAACTCAGTTGCTGTGGGATAGGAAGAAACCTGCACGGTCTCCACGTGGGTACAGGCTGTTGTTGACACCCTGTTCACACAGTCAACTAAACCCTAATCATAATGTCTTCTCCTCCCTAACTCTTTGGGTAGATTAAACTGAGATAACTTCGTAGCCACGGGCTCTGAAATACTTTGCAAAGTCTCATCGACAATTCTTAACCGTGAAGACGGCTTTTTGTGGAGTCAGCTGTGTACAACTTCATTTTCTCCCCTCTGCAGGAGGAGCCTCAGATTAGAAACCCTGTAGAAGAATCGCAGAGCTGGATCACACATATGCTGCCCAGCAGCTCCTCCAAGCCCCCAAAGGGAGTTGACTCTGGCTTCCTAAGAGAGATGCTTGTTTTTCAGTAACAAAGGGACAGATGATCCCTTCTGAAAAGTTGGCCTCAGGACAGGAGAGAAGGGGAGTAGACAAGAGATCTGGCAGGGCCCTGTGTCCCCATCCTTATCTGAGGGCAGGAACTAGCCCTCTGCCCATGACCAGGCTTTCTTTTGAGTCTGCGAGGCCACAGGCCGGTCACTTCCTCAGCTCAGGATTGTGTATCAGAAACATCAATGCAGCAACTCGGAACTCTGACTAAGGGCAAGGATCTAAATATGGCAGGGCTCAAATTCTCTCTTTCTGGTATCAGCAAAGCCTATCGGAAGTGTCAGCAGGCTGAGAATGCAGACCTCGTGGGGGAGCTAACTTTGGACTTGGAACAGCAATTTACTCGGGGCCCCAAATCCACTCTCGCTGCCAACTTGATTTATGATGCCGGGGGTTAGCCCACTGAAGCTCAGACAGCTGAGGAGCCCTGTCCCTCAACTTCCTTTCCAGCTGTGGCCCCTCTATGTCTCAGACCCCTCTCGGGCAGCAAATCAGAAGGCACACAGGATGCAAAGGCTTCTCTTAGAAGATGCCTAAACCAAAGCAAAGACTGAAACCAGAAGAAAGCCCTGAGAATCTATGGACTGTACCTTTCTCCTATCTTTTATCTATGTCCAGCTTCCTTTATGGTTTTCATATTTAATCAGCTTTGGTAATTTTTCCCAATTCTAACACTGAAAAATTGATCAGAACATGCAACACCTGTTATCGCAATACAAAGAGAGAGTTAGAGGTTATCGAGGTGGGGTCAAAGCAGGATAGAATCTGTTTGTTGTGAACTACAACAGGCGACTCTGGATGGAACTGTATCATGTTAGTGTGGGGCCCTGCAATTGTGGGGGGGTTGGGAGGGAAGAAAATGTCAGGGTTTTTCAGGGCATGGGGATGCTACTGGTCATTTGAGTAATGCAGTTCTCTAAGAAGGGAATGTGTCCCCTCTAAGAGAGGCGGTGGCTCTGGGATGGGCAGGTGCACTGATGCGGGGGCTGGGGGTTGAGAAAACCCAGTGATTCTCTATGTTCAAAAAAGAGGTTCTAGAATAGACCAGACTGGACTATAGTTGTTTGGGAAATAAACAGGACAGGGACACCTTCTATGCCAAGGGGCAAGACCAGTCCGGCAGAGTTTAGTTCCAGCTGAGGGGCAGCAGACTGTAGAGAAAGGCAGGAGGCCAAGCCCAGCAGTTGGTGGAGGCTGATAGGGGAACCAGATGGGAACCTGGCCACTGTTCCATGGCCTGCAGGTTCATTGCCAGAGCCCAGCCCAGGCCTCAAGTGGAAAGAGAAGCAGCCAGCAGGAGCACAGGGCTTCTCAGAGCCAGTCATGGTCCTTCAACACTTTGGGGTCATGGGTCTACTTTAGGATCTGAGGAAAATTATAGAGCTGCTCCCCAAGAAAACACACATCTGCTCACATGATTCCACCTCCACTTCTGGGCTTTCATGGGCCCCCACAGGCCATGTCACAGGCTCTGGGTGATGAAGCCCCAGCCCAATGGATGCTCCCGGGCACTGAATGAAGATGAGTGACGGCAGGAAACATATGCAGGATTGTCAAATCCTTTAAACCTCTGGCCAACTCAATGGAATAATATGAGGCCTGCCCTGAAACTGGTCTGAATAATACATCATTTGCAGCAAAGGTAGGTTAGGCATTTAAGCTTTCGGTGTGTGTGTAGGAGTCCAGTGGAAAGGCAGGGACTGGGAGGGTGGGGCAGAGGGTCCAGAGGTAGACCTGAGAAAAAGAGGAAGAAAGAAAAAGGGGAAACCAAAGGTAGGGAGCATTTGACAAGGAGATTGTCCCCCTTTGGGACCCTAGCTGGTGGAAGGAGGACTTCAAAACAATGGGGAATGGCTCGGGGTAAAGGAGCTTTGCTCTTGGGGACCACCCTTGGCTTTTGTCACATGTGTTTCATACTAAAAATTAAGATACATGGTATTTCTTAAAAAAATACATATTTGTAATAGCAAGTCTGTACTTAGATTGTAATGATGCCTTTTTTTTTTTTACAAGACATTGTTACTTTTTATGTAATCATTTCATTAAGCCACAACCTGTTTTCTGAAAAGATGAGTTTTGGGAAGTATGGGGGGGAAAGGGCTGCAGCTCCGTTTGGTATTAGTAACTTCTGTGATAGGTTTAATCCACTGTTTTATATTAATACTAGAGCATGCCTTTTTTTGTATGGATGAATTTTCTGTGGTGGAAGGAAGGCTCTGATTCTGAAAATACACAGTGGTTTTTCTTTTTCTTTTTTAAGATTTTATTTATTTTTTTTTAAAGAGAGAGAGAACACAAGCAGGGGCTTGGGGCAAAGGGAGAGGAAGAGAGAACACCCTGAGCAGACTCCCTGGTGAATGAGGAGCTCAACTCAGGGCTCAACCCCATGACCCTGAGATCATGACCTGAGCTGAAATCAACTGACTGAACCACCCAGGCGCCCTTGATTCTTATTTATTTATTTATTTTTTAATGGAAGTGTAGTTGGAAGTTTATTTATTTTTTAATGGAAGTGTAGGAAATGATCACTTCTAGCTACCATCTGTAACTACCCCAAAGTTGTTACAATAGTATTAACTATATTTCCAACAATAACATTGTATCCTTATGTCTTATTTATCATTGATCTTGGATTCTTAAACACAGTTTTGCTGGGAGAGAGCCTGACCTTGAGAGCATTTTTTTGTGGATGACTCTTTGGTCCATGGATAACAGAAGACAGAAAGAGATAGCAAGGTAGACTGTTTAAGGAAAGGGATTGTTTAGAGTACTAGCAGAACATACCCTGAATGTGTGTCCCTTGCAAGCATGTCTCACAGTAGTAAGATTTATAGAAACATGCTCATTGTGTAACGTCCCACAAGGGTATGTACAGCATACTGTGATATGTGCAAAATAAGGAGCACAGAATTCAGTCAGAAGAACTGCAATCAGGCTGATTCAGAAACTGTAAGGCACATGGTTTTGGTAAATTATTTACCATTTCAGACAGAGCCCAAGGATCCTCCCTACAAAATGAGACTTAAAAGTGCCTGCCTCCTACCTACCTGACTGGTAGTATCAAATGTGAGGGGTGAATGAAATGTCAGAAATTAAAGCATTTGAAATCTTTAAAGGACCATAGTAAATTATACCATTATATATTTTTGAAAACTTAAGCATATTTAAAAAAAATTTTTTTTGAGCACCTACTTGAGACAACCCCATTCTGGGTGTTGTGAATTACAGAGGTGAATAAGCCCTTCAAAAAGCTTTGTTTGTGGGGGCGCCTAGGTGGCTCAGTGGGTTAAGCCTCTACCTTTGGCTCAGGTTATGATCCCAGGGTGCTGGGATCGGGTCCCACATCGGGCTCTCTGCTCAGCAGGGAGCCTGCTTCCCTCTTTCTCTCTCTGCCTGCCTCTCTGCCTACTTGTGATTTCTGTCAAATAAATAAAATCTTAAAAAAAAAAAAAAGAAAAAAGCTTTGTGATTTTGAAAATTAAAATAAAGCATCAGGTTGAAAGCTGAAAACGCATCAAGATTTTTCAAATATTCAAAGTTGGATGGATCTATATCCAAACAGAAAAATAAACAATTTCATTTAGATAGGTCCTTCTAAATAAAGTGAGTATTTGAAAAAGTCCAAAATAAGTACAATGCAGTAGACATTTAAGAATCAGTATTGGTAAATCTGTCTTGAGTAATATATAAGTCAAATAAATTTGAGCTGAATCATGTGATGCTTTTTTGTTTTGTTCTGTTTTTAATCCCCAAAGAACTGCTGACCTCTGCTGCCATGCCAGTTTTTGAAAGAGGCACTTGTATGAGTAGTCAGGTTCTCTTTACAAATAAACTTTTGTTTCTACAAACAGAAGAGGGTAGGATACATAGAAGCATGTGTCCTTAGACTCTAATAAATGATAACAGAAGGCGAGGGAGGCAACTGGGATAGGAGTATCAGGGAAAGAAGATTTCAACAAATTTCTGGGTGTCAAGGAGAGGCTGGCAAAGAGCAGAGCAGGTGATGGTTAATTATATGTTCAACTTAGGTAGGGTAGGACATCCAGTTGTTTGGATATCTAGATGTTTCTGTGAAGGTTTTTTTATAGATGGGATAAACATTTATGATTATTTGACTTTAAGGAAAGGAGATTACCCTCCTGAATTCGAGGGGAGGTGTGTGTGTGTGTGTGTGTGTGTGTGAAAGAGAGAGAGAGAGAGAGAGAGAGAATACAATCAGTGAAAATCAGTGAAAGGCATCCATGGCAAAAACTAAGGTTTTCCAGAGAAGGAATTCTGCCTCAATACTGTAACATAGAAATCCTGCCTGAGTTTCTGGCCTGCTCGCCTGTCCTGTGGATTTAGGACTCAAGACTGCAACATCATCTCTTATCTGGATTTCTAGCCTGTCTGCCTGATCTATGGATTTTGGACTTTCCAGCCCCCACAATCATGCAAGCCAGTTGCTTAAAATAAATCTATCTCTATCTCTGTCTCCCTAACTGTATATTTGTATCTCATTTTGTATTTATCATCTCTGTCTCCATCTCTCTGGTTCCATTTCTCTGGAGAAGAAACCTGGCTGAGAGAAAATGAGAAGAGCCTAGAACATGTAGGAGAAAACCTGGGAAGGTGGAAGGGTGGAAGGGAGTGAACAGCCGGGCGGGCTACGGGCTCACTGGGCAGCTGCGGCTCAGACTGGTTCGTGCAAAGGAACCTCCCTAAGGTTCACTGAGCCTTGCACATGTTCCTCAGGCTCTCTCCATCCCCTGCCTTAGGCCCACGCATTGGGCCAGAAACCCAGAATTTTACTTGTACAAGTCAAACTGTACTCTCTGCAAGATAGTAGCATTAGGGAAAGCTGGATGAGGCATGTATACAGAGGGCATATTTTTGGGGTAACTTTCGTTTAAGTCTAAAATTAGTTCAAAATAAACTATAAAAAAAAACCTGTGCCATGCACTATAGTAAAACCTTGTCCTTGGGCATTTTAAGCATTACCCCCCCTCCAAGAAAAAAAAAAACTAACTAAAATGGAGCACCTTCTCAGTGTTGTTTCCAGTTGGGGATGGCTTTTCAGTATAGTTATTTCTGTGCTGTTTTATTTTTAAGCAGGATCTCTGCTGACCAGAGAGCCCTATGTGGGGCTCAATCCCAGGACCCTGGGATCATGATTTGAGCCAAGCCTTTAACCCATTGAGCCACCCGGTGCCCCAAGAGATTTTTTTTTTTTTTTAAGATTTTATTTATTTATTTGACAGATAGAGATCACAAGTAGGCAGAGAGGCAGGCAGAGAGAGAGAGGAGGAAGCAGGCTCCCTGCCGAGCAGAGAGCCCGATGCGGGACTCGATCCCAGGACCCTGAGATCATGACCTGAGCCGAAGGCAGCGGCTTAACCCACTGAGCCACCCAGGCGCCCCCCAAGAGATTTTTTTTTTTTTTAAAGATTTTATTTATTTATTTGAGAGAGAGAGACAGTGAGAGAGAGCACGAGCGAGGAGAAGGTCAGAGAGCGAAGCAGACTCCCCATGGAGCTGGGAGCCTGATGCGGGACTCGATCCCGGGACTCCAGGATCACGCCCTGAGCCGAAGGCAGTCGTCCAACCAACTGAGCCACCCAGGCGTCCCAAGAGATTTTTTTTTTAATGGAGTTAACCCCCACTGACAACACCAACACGTTGACATAAGGGAAAAAAAAGCATATAATAGTAGGACTAAAGAGGAAAATATTCAAATGCAGACTTAGGGGCTCAAGTAGCAAGACAGTTTGGAAATTTCTGAGCTGCCTTCTTTGTTAGAAAGCAAAGGAAGGAGGCACCTGGGTGGCTCAGTCATTTAGGCACCTAACTCTTGATTTCAACTCAGGTTGTGATATTGGGTTCGTGGGATCGGCCCTGCCTGGGGCTCTGCTCTGGGCTTAGAGGCAGCTTGAGATTCTGTCTGTCTCTTCCTCTCCCTCAGCCCCTCCCCCTGCTCACATGCATACACACAAACACACACACACACTCTCTCTCTCTCTTTAAATAAATAAAATCTTAAAAAGAAAAAAGCAAAAGAAAAATTTAAAAACAATTTAGTAACCTCCTCCATCCCTAGATGCTATGGATCTTGTCAGCATATGAGTATAAATTTCAGTATACAAATGGTCCAAACACTTCACGAGTTGGGGCACACGTTCATCTTGAGCCCTTCTCTTGGCTGAGGAGTGAGATTTGTGTAGTATTTAGTCCCACTGTGATCTAGTGAAAAATAAATCGTAACACACGTAGAGGAAAGAAATGGTTTACTGATAGGACCAGTATGAATATATTAATTGCAATACTTAGAACACATCAATGATAATCGTGAACAGCTTCCTATTATGCTCTGATCCTTCGTGTCTTCTGCAATAATATCAACTTAGTAAGAATGAAATTTGTCAGCACGATGTTGTCTTCCAGTACAGCATTTTCTCCTCCCTACATTCATTATCACTGTGTTTTTTTCCTTGCCAAATGTATTCCTCGGCCTGATAAAATGTCTAGCATTGTGAACTCACCATATGCCAAGCAAGCAGGAGTCCCCAAAGACAGTTCTGTGTACTTGCTGCCTCTGGGAATCGACCTACAGGGACTGCCAACTGAGTTTTCTTCAGGCCACATGGAATATACAAAGTTGAACAAGTCGCTTTGGCTACAAAAGCTGGCAGCTCTGGGGAAGCAATGTACTGGACAGTAAGAGGGAAAGCCATCCTGTGCATTTAGTTAATACTAAGTGATCAGGCATAAAACTGCTGGGTGCCCCAGGGTGTATGGTACAATCCAAACCTGTGATGGTCTCCCCCACCCATCCTGCACCCATCCCAGCTTCTCTTCTGCTCTCACATTCTGAAAACTCAGTTCTAAAAAGTTCACCTGCAGTCAAATCTGTCTGCTAGAAACAAAATAAGCCTCTTCCCCTCCAAACCACAGGCATCCTCTTCATTGAATTTTGCCATTCTGTTCCAACTAGTATCCATGAGAATAATGTCACATCAGCCCGATGGAACACAAGACCTGCCTAAGGATGCTGTTGAGCCTTCCCCTGTCAATACCAGGACACACGCTCAGGGAGGGAGGGGGCGCTCCTAGCTCCATCGCTTATAGGTAGGCACAGAATGGACATTTCCCTAATGCAATATCAGAAAATCACCCTTTTCCATTTACTTACTCACCCCGCTCCTTCCACTTTTATGAAAGCTGAGTTGTGGGTAAAGTACAAAAGCTCCACGCAGTTGAGTGGCCTTGACTAAAAGTTTTCCTTAGTCAGGAACACTCGGTGAATTCCTACGTAAACACTGCAAGCAACTGGTTCCTGGAGGTTACTGCCTGGGTTTGCAGGTCAGGGACCTCTATGGTTACCACCAAACTCTGAAGGTGACCCAAGGGCATCGGATGTTCCATGAGTCATTCATTTTGTTCCTTCCTATTTCTGATGCCCAGCTGATTCTACAGCCAACCACCATGACCCACAGTAGGCCACAGGAGGACATGGCCTCCAACCCAAAGAGCCTTTGAACTGATCTTCCTGTTGAGCACAAAGGCCAACCACAGCGAAAGCCAGAAAGCCCTCAGACACATCTGCCCTGCATTGGGACTCAGGCTCCAGGGCCAGCTGTGGAGGCCAAATCCATAATCCCCTGTTTTAACCAAACAAAAGCTAGATGAGAAGAACCCTTGCTTGCAAAGAGCCTCCAGTGGTCAGAATCGGAAAGCAAGTGGCTGAGGAGGTAAAAGAAACCAGTTACGAGGCAATTGGGAGTTTGTCTAAAGCTTGGAACTATGCCGCTTAAAAGGTGTGCCATTTTCAGGCTCCTAGGACTCCACATGATCCCATGCTATCAGGACCAGGACACAGGTAACTGCCCGAGGGCTGAGAAATGCCTCAGTGGCCTACTAGATTTCTCTGAGCTTATCTGCAGAACTACTCTAAACTCCCCTCAATATCAGGGCAGAGTCTTGACAAGCAGCCAAATGCTCACTTTAATCATTTTTAGTTAAAGGAAGAAAAAAAATTAAAGTTCTGTATATAAATAAAAAGCTTAACCCATTGAGGTGGGGTCCACATCCCTGCTCCATTTCTCTCTCTCTCTCAGTGCACCCACAGCTGAGGCAGAGGAAGTGAAATGACACCCCCGGTGACTTTCAATCTACCTGAAATCTATAATCCTATTGAAATGATCTAAAATGGTGTGCACGTAACCTTAAACGTCGACCTCTCCTGGTGACTATGATGGGAGTGCAAAACAGAACAGCCACTTTGAAAAATGATTCAGCAGTTTATTGAAAGAATTAAGCATACACCTGTCATTCAACTCAGCAATCCCATGCGTAGGTATTTAAGGTAAGATAGATGAAAACACATATTCCCACACAAAAAATGGTATGTGAATGTTTATAGTGACTTTATTCATAATGACCCCAATCTGGAAATAATGCTGGGGTCCTCCCACTGGTGAAGAGATACTGTAGTACATCCATACAATGAAATCCTACCGAGCAATAAAAAGGAACTAGCCGCTGACACACAGAACAACATAGATGGATCTCAAGGGTATTGTGCTGTGTGAAAGAGACCAGACTCAAAAGCCTTCATGCCGTATGATTTCATTTATGTAACATCCTGGAAAAGGCAAAACCGTAGGGTCACAAAACAGGCCAGTGGGGGCCAGGGGCTGGGGCTGGAAGAGAGAGTCGACTTCAAGAGGGCATGAAAGAAATTTTGGGGACAATGACACTATTCTGTATCTTGACACACTAAAAAAGGGTGAATTTGTTCAAGTTATACCTCAATAAACACAACTTGAAAATAAAATCTCAGCATTATGGACTCAATGATGAAGAAAGGCAGACTTGGAAAGAACTGATTAACGCCCCACCTACATCAAGATATGGAGGCCATTTCCCAACCTGGGTCTGGTAGGGCTGAGAAGACAGCCATTCAACACACCGTTTAAATAAAGCACTAACATAAACCAGTAGGGCCACTGGGCCAGCATGCTACCTCATGTGAGGTTACTCATTTAGGCAGTTTTCCAGCCTGCTTCTTAATGAGAGAGCTGCTCACAATCTGACTTCAAGGTGCTGTTTATTTTGTGGGGTGGTGCCTGTGTCTCTACCTTGCTTCTCCTCGAGTTCTAACTGCTTGGATGTCCCAGGTTACATAATCATTGGAGTCAAGCAGTTATTTCCACACTGAGAATTCAAGCCTGCCCTGTGTTTTTCTATAAATGAAAAAATAAGTGAAAAAATAAATGAATAAAGGAAGCAAATTAATCTTTATTAGCCCAGCTGGATGTAACAAAGAGAAAGAAGGGACTTGCCTAATTCAGTGATATTCTTTCAGATTCCTTGTACAGAATTATTTTTGGCAGAAAAATACATCCTGGACATTCAAAGGTTTTTGCTTAATTTTCCAGTGGATGCCATGACCATAATATAATATACTACCTCTATTTTCAGTGGTTGTGATTTGAAGCTAGGCTTTATTTCTCCCCTATCCTTCTCCCAATAGAAAGATTTATTGAGAATCCACTATATGGAAAGAAATGCTAAGGGCCAATGGAATGAGAAGCTCAAAGATGCAACCTTTCATCAGCCCACTGCAGTGACTCAAATACCTCCAGGGGAAGGTGGAGTGTCATGTGTGACCAACAGAGGCAGAAATACAGTGCCAAGGCAGCAAGGGGAAAGGGAACCTGGATCTTTCAGGGAAGGTGGGATTCAAGCTGAGCCCCTGAAGGATGAAGAAGTTGTGGGACCGCAGACCTTCTGGGCTGAGGAACTACTTTGGGACTCGTGGGAGCACATCTGCTTAAGTCAGTTTCCATCTGGCATCCTGGAGCCTGAAAGCCACGGGTATTAAATTTGTGTGTGGAAGGGAGGGGGATTTCACAGTCTTCAGGCCTCGGGCCTCTCTGTTCTCCAAGAGTCCCCTTTCTCTGTCTTCCCTCACACACACTAGAGGGCCACATGTTTAAGTCACCCACTTTGTCCATGAAGCCACTTCAGTGGGAACCCTGATCACTCACAGTCGATTGTTGGGTTATGAGGAGTCAAGTGTGGTAAACAACAGGAAAGGGACAGGAGGGCATGCTGGTGATGGCTTTAAAGGGGGTTAGAGTACTTGCTCCTCTCCAGTGGGGTATGGATCCAGGATCTTTAATGACCTCAGGAAACAGTGATCACAAAAACACTGATAATGAATGCATGGGACCCTTCACTGTGGCATTATCACTACCAATAAAGGGAAGGTAATCATCCAAATGTTCATCAACAGGGACACACTGTCCTCTTAGCAAGTGTGGGGATGGGAGTAAGAAGAGCATATCCTCTCTAATCAGTAGGCTTGCTATTTCTCACCACCACTGACACCCCAAAATGAAAGGCCAGGGCTCTCAGGGCAGTCTTGCCTATGGATTCAGATCCTGTTTGATCTTAACAGAAATAGTAGAATAACCTATTTCATTTATTTGCCTGAATGCTAGTTTACCCAAAATGACTGGACACCCCATCTTTAGTAGGATTATCCTTTTCTCATATCTCCTCCCTCTCTCTTGAGAAACTGTTAGGTCAGCAATAACTCTCTGTACCCCAATCCTGGTCAACCCAGGCTTGCCTGCTACCATTCTTGAGGAATGAACCATATGTCTCTAGGATCAACACAGAAAAGAAACATGGCCAGTTATTTTAGAAAATGATCTAAATCAATAATCAGCCAACTGTTTATCAACAGCAAGAAGACACTGAAGCACTTTAGTCCAGAAACCCACTGGAGGCTATTGGCAAACTAAGAACAACTGAAGAAATAGTAAGAGAAGAAAATAAGAAAATTTGCCTATTCCTAAAAACTCTCCTGACTGGCATCATGATCTCTTCCACGGCAGGAAATAAAATACCCCACAACATGGGAATTCTTGGATCTGGATGGGTTTCTTTCACTTGATGTAGCCCACAAAGTAGGTTGCAAAACTTGACAGGCAAGGGAAGGGAGGGGGGATCATGGAAGTGGGAAAGAAGTAACTTCCAAGTGGCCCAGGTGATAGCCAGTGAGCCGTATAACCACGAATCTATCAGCCCTGACTACTGATCAGAAAACCAAAACTGCTGGCTGTGGCAAACCAAAATTCTCCTCCAACAGCTGAGAGTAAAGCTCACAGTTCCTGTTCTTGCTGCAGGCCACTCCGCAGCTTTCAACTTTAGAACATCCTCCAGCTTGGATAGGGGGCGAAACCAGAGCAGCTACCCTAAATGGTCCCTCAGCTTCGCATCCACATGCTTGATTCTTGACTTGGCTCTCAGCAAACCCAGTGCAAACACTCAGCATTCCATGGCTGAGGCCACACACGGAAGCCATCAGGTGGGGATGGCCACAAATGTACTTTCACACACCGGGGAGAAGAGGGGGAAGGTCAAGAACAGGGTGGGGAGGAGGCAGCTTCATGAACCGTTCAATATCCACACCAGGAGGAAACGAACAGATATTTCCATGGATATCAATCTGAGAAAAGCTGTCTTTTCAACAAAAGTCTCTCTCGTTCCCCGGCACTACTCCTTCCTTGCCAGTCCCAGGCCGTGCCAAAACCATTTGAAAAGCTATTAAGATTTGTGGTCGAAAGAACAAGCTCCAAAATATTTGTGGATGTTACCTAAAGAGGCCCACAGTGACAGCCTGAAGTAGAAAAGCTAAGAACTGCAAGATAGAGTACCACATGCCACAAGATTTCAGGAAGAAAGTATACCTGCTAAAAAATAAAAAACAAACAAACAAACAAAAACAAAACCCAAAACCCCAAACCCAAACCAAAAAACAACACGCACACAAAAAAACAGAGAAGTTTCCAGAAAGTACCCTCTCAGCAACCCCTCTGAAGGAGAACTAGCATATTGAACTTTCCACATAATTGCTTTTCAGGTCTGTCTCCCAAATAATCCCTCAGTGAATACCTAAGTCAGCAAAACAACTGGAATTTTTATATTGATCGTGTAATACTGGCAGCCTGTGAGCGATAGGACTTAGTCGGGGCACACACATAAAATATTGCCAGTTGGGTAGAGAAGTTTTTAGCTAACATAGATGATGTGGAAAATGGGTCCATTTTCCTTCTTCTTCCAGATAGCAGACTTCTTTTTTTTTTTTTTTTTTTTTTTTTTTTTGTAAATAGTACCTATTTGTATGGCAATTATGCCCTGACCAGTTTTTAATAAGCCCATTAAAGCCAGCCAGCACAACCTCTCGAGTAGCCTGCACCTTGGGTGAGAACAGGGTGAGAACCTGGATAACTTGACCTGCATCCTGGCTCTCTGAGCTTTCATCCTGGTCCTGCAAGCTACTTTCTCACTGACTTTCAGATCAGACCCTCCCTGTCCTACTCCCAGGCATAAATGGACCTCACTGCCATTGAGGTTTCTGGTTCCCAGTTACCTGGTGGTCATGTCTCCCAGCTGATTTGGTTCCTGGTACTCTGGCATCTGGTATTTGACAGAGGTAGCACACCCCCTCAAAGACTGAAGTATTTTCAAAACATGCTGTTTGTTTCCAGATGGTCAACTCTTGTATAACTCAAATATGCAATCTAATTTATTCAACAAACATACCAAACACCTATTACTGTAAGACTGTTAGTGCTGAGAGTCCAACAGATAAGGCACTGCCCTGCCCTTACCCTCAGAGAACTTCTGATGACTAATGGGCCACAGTGGGTGGAAATCAGCCCAGTCCATCAAGGCCATGTCATGGAACCAAAGCAAATAATACCAACACCTTATAGTCATTCGGAACTGCATAGTTTTCAAAGAGCTATTATGTATATTTTAATATTCATGATCTTAGGTCAAATTCTCACTAGGTAATTGAAAGAAATCCTTATAATATCATTTAACCAACTTAAATGGTGCTATCTCTCTTCCTCTCTCCTTCAGCGTACCTCCCTCATGAACCTCCCTGTCCCCAAAACTTAGGAGGTATCATGCTTCCATTCCTTATCACACCTATGAAAATCATCAGCAAGTCTTGTTTGTTCTGCCATCTTGAACTTATATATCCTCTCCATCCCCATTGCCATCACCTTACGCAAACCACCATCTGATTTTCTCTGAGTTATTCTCATAGCCTCTTAACTGGTTCCTTGGCTTCCACTTTTGGCTAAGTCCAGTCTGTTTTCCACACAACAGCCAGTGACCATGAGGACTATAGCATGCAAGCAAGTTATGGTGGATTTGGTCCTGGCCCCTTTTATTGGGTCTAGAATAGTGGGCAGTGATAAAACATGCAGGAAGATGAGAAATAATTTGGATTTTGCCATGCCAGTGACCTCATACCATCTCTCCTCTTGGAAAAGGCATGAATGAATGACTTTATAAAAGGCTCACCAAAGACAGCTGTCATCATTTGGATGTATGCCACTCAGAGACATGGCAGAATGAACAGCACACATAGTGACACATTCCAGAGGGCATGGAATGAGAAACAGAGGAAGACTAGGGATGGAGTGTGACAAGGCACCAAAGGATGTGAAGAATGAAGCCGGGAACCAGTGAGGTCACCCAGCCACCAGAAAGATGTTACCCCTATCACGAGTGATGAAACCAGTGAAGAATTCCCTTCACACAGCAAAGTCTTGAAGGGTAAAGAACTCACATTATCTTAGCCCCAACACCATTTGTCTGGTGATTATCGGAGGACTAAGTCATAGAAGTGAGGGTTATATTTAAAATGTTTTTTAGTTTGCACGTTCCTTCTCTGGCACTTAATGTAAGTCTGACCTGTACACAACCGGCAGGATTTTGTGCCTCAAAGATGTACTGCCTGTCACTGTTCTTGGTGTTTCTTTCATTGAAAATAAACTCATGTTGTATTTGGATGGGCAGAGAAACTACACCTGTCAAAGATCTAGAGATATGAAATGGGCAGAGAGATGATAGAAAGCAATTTTGCCAGCCCCAAACTGGAGTCCCCTGTTCCTATGCTTCAGCAGGGTTGGTTCGTCTGTCTGCTTTCTGTACCCATCTAAAAACAGTCAGTTATTTGAGCATTCCTATGCTGCGCTAGCAGGAAGACCACCATAGCTGAGCAGAAACTGTCAACAGGCCATTCCCCAGAGCCTGGACGACCATGCCCGCAGGTGAGACAACATCACTTCCGAGTGTCTCGAAGGTGGTCGGGCCCATTAGCATCCCTTTGAGATTTTTAACACAGAGAATCCAAGCCCTTCTCTTTTCTCATGTTGGGGTATGTGAGCCCCTTGCTACAAGCTCACTTCCTTTCATAAATCAGACCTTAAGGGGGGAATTAATGTCTTCTGAACTGAAGCCTAGCTGTTACTACACTGGAGGATGCTGGCAGGAAACCCTGCCCGGAGGGAGTGATCGATAACTGGAGTAGAGGCAAGAGGGCAAAGCACAGACCGCAAGTCCCCTTGGACTGAGCAGCCCGAGGACAGAGATTCTGTCTTGTCTCTTCAGTCCCAGAACCTCTCAGGTGCTCAGCACGCACAAAACGCTTGTTGAATTGAACTGATGGTTGGAAGAAAAGAGCAGAGTGGAGCCCAAGGATGGAAGGAAACTAGAGAAGTTGGGGTTTGGGGTATTAGAGGAGTATATGACGCTGGTAGGAAATGAGTGGAAGGCAAAGTATTTTAAGAATTAAAAGAAAAAGTAAATGGAGAACCAAATGCAGAGAGGATCCCAGGAAAACAATGCAGGTGTGGGTATGTGCACACGGACACGGGAGCCCACACACATGGGCACGCAAGCATGGTCAGTACCAATGGGGAGCTGGAGCTCTCCACAGGCACGGAAGGGCAGAAGGCGTCTTGGAGGCATCCTGTTTGTTTTCAGCCCTACTCCCAGCACAGGGGGAGGGAGGCTGGGGCAGCTGAGAGGTAAACACCAGCTGGAGGCGGCACTCGGGCCAGAAGCATGTCCCTGGGCAACGTGGGCGCAGACACTGCATCCCACAGTTCTTTTCTTTGTTCCCCAGGAACACATGCAAACAGCCCTCTTCACTCATTCTGAAGGAGATCCCTCCTGGTCCCATTTCCTAACAAAAACCAAAGTTACCTGACAATCCACCTTGTTTTTATCATCTATATATGGCAACGAAGGAGCTGTTCTCTATAAATAGGTTTGCAAAACTGGGCTGTGCCTTTTGCAAACATTAAAGTAGAAATGGCCCTGACACAGATCAATAATGCTTGTCTATTTCCTGGGGCTGCTCTGTTTATTTTTAGTCCCTACAAAGAGCCCAATATTTGTAGGAAAAAAAACTCCATATCACCTTCAAAAATATTATCAACTAATGACCTGGGAAGAAAAAAAAATTGCATTTACTTTATTCCTATCTTTCCTTTTTTTATATATAAATTCAGACTCAGCAGGAATTTGTTCTACTACCTCATTACATAGATTCAGGCCTTTGGGGAAAGGGATCATGAAGCTTATAAAATTCCATACCTCCTTTATAACTCCCTGTTTTCTTCCATTTGCCAATTTATCTAAGAGTTCAGTTCTGTATTCCACAGGCAAAGAACTGCATGCTCGTGCACATAAACCCAAAGAGTGAGCTTTGGTTGCTTAGAAATAGGAAGGAGGATGACCTGCTGCCTCACCTCCCTTTACTTGGACATTTTCATTTAGTGCATAAAGGAATCAGAGCTGCAGACCCTAAAGAGGAGCATCTGGAGGCTCGGCCACATAAAAGGTGCCTTAGAAAAAGTGCTAGAAGCTGGAGCAAGTAATTGGCACTTGGTTATCTACAAGTGTCCCCTTACCCATCTCTGTGTTTCCTGTAGAGTTGAGCAAAATGCTCTCACACAATTGGTGTCATTTAATGTCGGTCAAATACACAGGTTTCTCCTAAATGCAAACGCTATTGTGATTATATGTTGCATGCTGGAGTCCCCACTGAACTTGTGGATTCCCTGGGGGCCCAGCTAGAGTTGCATCCTTAGCAGCCAGGCTGAAGCCTATAGTGACTTGCACGCTCAGCAGGTCTTCAATGAAAGATCAGATTATGCCATTGTGTACCCCAATAAGTCACATACCTCCTTAGGGCATTCTTGTCCTCACCCAGGGGCTTTATTAGAGTCTGTGACAATAGCTCTTCGGTGGGCATGTGATCGCCCTGAATTCTGGACAAAATTTTATTTGGCAGCTTGTATGTATAATTTTTCCCCAAGAGGATATACATCTTTGATTGTCTCAAAGACTCTGTGGCTATTCCCTGCCCCCCAGATTTAAAGATTTAAGAATCTTTAGTCAAGGTCAGTAGTCTTCAAAATTAAGGCATCAAGAATCCCAATACCAAAATACCTTTGAGCAGGGACACCACACTTATGTGCTAGATATGTACGATGCATTATATTAGGTACGTTATTAAACAAGCATGAGAATCACAAAAGTATAAGTAAATATGAAAACAACAATACTTTATTTCCTTTAAATATATTTTCTTTAAATCTATCTAAGAGTATATACTACCTTACTAAACAATCATTATTTTATCAAGAACAACATAGGTAAATATGCTTCATGTTTGAAAACTAGATTAATTATTTGTGATATGTTAATTTGAATGTCTAGTCCCAAGTTCAGTTTATTCTATGCAGTTGGGTTGTAATAGATGTCACAGTTTTAAGCAAATAATAATAAGAAGTAAAGAAATAAAAAATTTAAAAATCACAGTGTAAACATTTCCAAACAGTTTTCCACAGTGTTCCCTCTATACTAAAAGTTTCTTTAAAATTCAGTTACTTTCTTCTTTATTCTTAAAATGACACCTTTATCTTGAAAGGACAAATTAGTTATGCTTTGTGTTTTTAAAAAATGGCCTCTAGTAGCATACTACTGAAGATGCTTATTATCACAGAAATGGTTAACAAAATATGGAACTCTTTCGTTTTTATAAAAAGAAAAATGAATGTAACTTATCTCTAAGTTTGACAACTCAATTATTTTTCAATAAGATAACCAGCAAACCTCTGTTAGGTACAAAAGAACTTCATGGTCCCTTCTCAACTTAATACAAAATATTGTATTGCTTTAACGACACTGTATATTATAGGTTTGTTTTTTTATAAAATTAATTATGAAGTCTCCTCCTGTAGCATTTTGCATACCTCTGGCTTCAATGTCTTGGCTGTATTAGCTTGCTTATGAATGATGCAGTGAATGAATTTATCTCTTGAAACCTCACCTTGGAATCCTTTTCTAAGAAACAGCTGCTTCTCAAGAGGAAACACTACTTGGTTTTTCTCACCAGACATTTTCATAAAGATTGTGAATGAATCTCATCCAGCGGTAGCTCACCAAAAAGCAAAACAAAACAAAAAACCAAAAAAAAAAACCAAAAAACAAAAAAACACACAAAAAACCAAGTACTTAGTGTATTTCATTGATGAAGCAGGAACGAATAAATACAATAGGCTAGATCAAACATCTTACAAATGCAAAACAGGTCTTCTGCTCTCCATAACCTGTCCTAATAGGGTATTTGTTTCCTCAAGATTAGAGTCATAGCTTCAGTAATACTTTTTCAGCACTTTGTGATAGAGAAGCTCCTTTTTTTTTTTAATTTTAAAGTTATTTATTTATTTATTTTAAAGATTTTATTTAATTGACAGAGAGACACAGTGAGAGCGAGAGCGAGCACACAAGCAGGGAGAGTGGGAGAGAGAGAGAGAGAGAGAGAGAGGCAGGCTTCCTGCTGGGCAGGGAGCCCAGTGCAAGCCTAGATCCCAGACCCTGGCATCATGACCCTGAGCTGAAAGTGGCTGCTTAATGACTGAGCCACCCCAGGCACCCCAGAAACTCCTTTTTAAAAAAAGATTCTATTTATTTAATTGGGGGGTGTGGAGGGGTGGAGAAGGGCAGAGGGAGAAGCAGACTCCCCATTCAACAGGGAGCCAGACACAACCTGGGGCTCCAACCCAGGACGCTGGACCATGACCTGAACTGAAGGCAGAGGTTTAACAAGTGAGCCATCCAGGCGCCCCAAGAAAATCATTTTAAATAGTTTTCAGCATAGTATCTTACCTGGTCTTCTATCAGGAGGCAGAAGAAGTGTTTATAAATATATGTGGGTTTTTTACTTTTGCCTATAACTAAAAACTTCAAAACAGGCTTCAGAGCACCATTTAATTGACTATAATTTCATAAAGGTCAATAGGTAAATTTAAACACTAGTTAAAAAGTGCAGGGTTTACCTTCATATTTTTCTAATTGTGGCACTTTTGTATTATCATTAGGAAAACTTCCAAGGCAAAGTATTCACTTCCTTCCAATATGTTCATTCTTAACGACAGTACATGTAAATCTATATTTCATTTCATCATCTTGAGGGTTTTGAAGTTGGGGGCTAACTTCCCATCGGAACTGATTGTTCATTTTTTAACTCCTATCTTGGCTAACAAAGGACTTATCCTAGAACAGAATCAACTCCATTTTCAAACTGTTCCCTTGTTCTTGCTTGCACAATTAGTGATCACTTCAAATTCATACTTTGCTTTTGTTTTTACCAGAATCTTTTTAAGCTACTTGCCTTGTGTTTGTTGTTGTTATTTAGGGCTAGTTTAGTTGAAACTAATAATATTATGCAAATTAATCTAACCCAACATGTACACATGCAATGCAACATGCTATAGACCAGTTGAAGAGACCAACCGCTGCCTGCTGCGGGGAACCTTCCCCTCCCTCAGAACATAGAGCCTTTGGACCTAAAGAATAGGGGAGGGTACAAATGTCAATTCATAGACTAAAACTTGATTTTTCTTATTTGGGGGGTGGAGAAAAAAATGAATAGAAATTCTAGTAATTTCTTCCCATGCTCCAATGGTTTATCTTACAAACTCCACTTTGGAAACCTGAATGTGGATAATCTCTAGGGCCATTACCAACTCAAAAATTAAAAATTAATGGAATTTCTGCTAGAAGGGCACTGGCTGTCATTGTTTGAGTGCTCAAAGAACTCCTGGATAATTCCCAAGGTTATGTTTCCTGGCAGCTCCAGAGAAACCCTCCATCCAAAAACCCAGTGAATGAGGAATGAAGGCAGGTCACCTGGATGGGTTTTCTCCTGCTGCCACCTAGAAGAGAGTCTGGTTGAAACCATCCAGAAGAACTGGGTAAGGTCGACAAGTCTCTATCTCCCCATTAGCCTACATTCATACACCCCTCAAATGGACTGGCAATTTTCAGCCTCAACAAACATTGAAACATGTGATTATGATGTGTTGCAAAGCAAAATTATTCAACACACACAAATTTCCCTTGGAAGCCTTGACAGCTGCAAGTGGGAGGGATGGGACAGGGTCATGTGTTTTCATATTTGTTCTGGACAGCTCTGTTTGGTGTGGGAAGAAGAAACAAATTGTATTCTGTTATGTGGAAGGGAAAAGTTTTCTAAATTTAGAATTTTTTATCACCTGAATTATTTTCTTTGAGCCTGGTTTCCTCCATTTCCCATAGTGAGGTGCAGGAGTTTGGGAAGTCAGTGTGATTGACAGCAACCAACAATAACAAAATCATATGCTGGGCAGTGGGACGAGACAACCCAATCCAAGGGCCAAAGCCTCTTTCAAGAATCTGAAAGGACAGTCATACACATCTAGGAGAAATTATTTATACAACAGCAAGATCTGGTTAACTATAAGCAAAATCTCCTAAGATACTAACTTAAAACAAGATACAAAGGTTTTTAAAAACAAAGACAGCTCCAAAAGAGGATCTCCCAAATCTGTCCATTCAAATTTCCTCCACAAAAACTAGCTTTTCTCCTGTTCATCAAGAACTCCTAAGCAGGATATTCCAAGCCCCCAATTCCTTTCAGAGGTCAACTTGTCAAAACTTTCACAAAAGAGTCCTTCACAAAAGCTAAGGATGATTCACCCTTAAGAAATTAGCTTGATTGGTCATGTCTGTGTTTGAGGAAAGGGAGGCATTTCTCTTTTGTTGGAGAAAAAGTTTTATTAACAAAAAGACAACAAAAATAATGCAGTCCAGGTTGCTCTCTGTATTTTGGAGGTTCCACCAACATTATCATCAGAGACACTGGAGAGAACACAGGATTATTTGTCTCTTCATTAAAATTATAATACCCTTTTCATTGAGCTTTTTAGAAAGTGACAAGTTGGTTCTTACAAATGAAGTCTTTATTTTTATTATTATTTATTTAATATTTTATTTACTTATTTGTCAGAGAGAGAGAAAGAACAAGCAGGGGAATAAGCAAGCAGAGCAGGCAGGGGGAGAAGTGGGTTCCCCGCTGAGCAAGGAGGCCCCATTAGGGGGCTTGATCCCAGCACCATGGGATCATGACCTGAGTCGAAGACAGTTGCTTAACTGACTAAGGCACCCAGGTGCCCCCAAATGAAGTTTTTATTTGTGCTACTTCCTTGCACACTGGTTTATAAGCACTGATGGTGTATTTCCCATACAAAGAGAGATAATTAAGTGTGTGAATGCTACTGGGTTCCTGCTATAGGTTTGCATTCTGAATTCCCTCTCCCTCTCTCTGTCTGTCTCTCTCTCTCTCCCCTTTTTTTTTTTTATAAGATTTTTATTTTTTATTTTTATTTGAGAGAGAGAAAGCACAAGTGGGGAGGGGACAAGGGCAGGGGCAGAGGGAGAAGAAGAAGCAGACTCCCTGCCAAGCAGGAAGCCTGGCACGGGGCTCAGTGAGGCTGGATCCCAGGAACCCCAGGGACCATGACCTTAGCTTAACCAGACTGAGCCATCCAGGAACCTCCTGGATTCTGTCTCTTTATTTTCTTACGAAACCAGAACTCCACAACCTGCCACTTCCAATCCCTCCCACCCTCCAAGTTGCTTCTTCTGGCACTGAAGTATGAAACCTACTGGTTACTCTTGCTTGGAATTTGTGATCAGACACATTTTATTTAAGCTCTTGTATACAACATAGATAAAAGAAACAGACAAAATAGGGATTTAAGCAGCCAGCTAGTCACCTGGTGAGTATTCCCCTTGCAATTAAAAGTTACCAACCAGACAGTTTTATATCTTGCTTCCCATAGAAAGGAAAAATAAACAGCCTCGAAAGATGAATAGAATCATACAGTGTTAAAACTGGAACGAGTCCACAGAAATAATCCAGTTTTCCATTCCTTTTCCTGAAAGGAGACTGGTGCCTTGCTCTACATCTACCTTTAGTCAGAGGTGGGACAGAACCAGGCTCAGGGTTCCAACTGGGGTGCAAGAAGATTGGGGGGCCTGGCCATGTGGTCATTTATGCTGACATCAAAGAGAAATCTGATAGCAGAAACTAAAATTAGATAACCAATTTCATAAGATGGTTAAGAGTTCCACAAGGCACCTGAAGTTGTAAATATTTATTAGT
The DNA here is from genome assembly GCF_020171115.1 of Neogale vison. Lineage (NCBI taxonomy): Eukaryota > Metazoa > Chordata > Mammalia > Carnivora > Mustelidae > Neogale > Neogale vison. The sequence goes on along the minus strand of NC_058091.1, from coordinate 250,875,725 downwards.
TATTCATGTATTTTTAAAACTAGAAAAGGGATTTTTTCCAAAGGTTTCCAAAGCAAAAATCTATTTTACGTGCTCCAAAATATCTTCCAGGATGTTCCCACCACCCCCTGTCAATGGAGATTCTCTGACAGAGGTCTAGAGAATGAACTTGCTCTATAGCTCACAAGCAGCTAGCTTGTGACAGGGACACACAATGGCACAACCAGTCTCAACTGACATATCGCTTGTGTTTTCTCCCATCAGAAGCCAATACCTCTTACTGCCAAATGGAAACCATTCCCAGAATTTTCACTGCAGAGAGATTTCTCCAAGAGCTGTGCTTCCAAGCCCTTTCCCAGCATTCTATTCCTAGATCAGGTATAAAAATCTAGGCTCTGCATTTAAGCTGGAGAAGGAATAAAGAGTAACTGTCAAAACACTTACTCCACCGAGCCTCCACACCACTCACCTCCCCTCTTGAAAGTTATAACCTGCATTGAAATAATCCTCATTCAAAGTGGAGGGTTTAAATCTGCATTAATGACCTTTGAAAACAGGAGCCTAGGAAGGCCCCTGAGATTCAAGGCCTCTGAGACTTTGCACGTGGAATACATGGACTCCATAAGCCAGGCTACTTCTGGGAAGGACCTGGTGCTAGAAGTGAAGGAATACTCAGCACTTGAGCATCAGATTCAAATTCAATCATCTCCACATGCTTCACCTACTCCTCCAAATAACTGCCGGCTCTCTGGGCTTGTGTTCAACTGCCTAATGTAGCATGAGGGGATGGCATCTCTCTGAATCTGAGGCTCTGCCTTGGACGGTTCCCCGCCTCAACCCCACTTCCCCAAATAAGGTATTGTCTCCCATGGGGGCAGACGCAGGAGAGCACTATTCTCCTTCCCAGCCTTTTATTTAAATAATAGAATATGCAAATGTATGCAAAACAGGCATACTCTGTGGTGGAAATTCCCACGTATAAATAATAAATCTTCCTCCTATTGCTCAAAAAAGAAGAGGAAAGGTAACTGGATTTCTGAAAAGTGCTCCCTCACATCCCCACACCACCTCACCTTCAAATATGAAGATAAATGAGATTTGAGAGAATTCATTTTCAACTAGTTGCTCACTCCTAGTTCGTGATTTCAAACACCAGGTAAATCTGTACCTACGATTTTGTGTAGCTGAGTATTGCCTTTGCCTCCCATTTATCCTTTTAGAATGTAAAGGCTGCCATTTTCGTTGGTATTCAGAGGTCTGCCAATATGCGAATCCAAGCAGTTCAATTATTTTGCCCAACTGGGAAAGTGAGTTATCTAGAAACAAATGGGAATGACAGATTAAAAAGCTATCCTTGCTAATACTTTCAAATTGGGCTAAAGTTAGTTATACCCTGTTGAGTCCTTCCACCTAGGATGAACAATGCAGCAAGCATGGCGAGACATATTGCTTAGGCCTCTAATCTTAGCTGTGACATTTCCTGTCTCATGTTCTACCATCAATAGTGACCTACTTGCTATACCATGTGATTTTCCAACTGGGGCTTTTGATGCTCACACATGGGAAACACAATTATTTTTATATTTAGCACAAAGTGTAGCCATGAAACATTTCAAATGACTTCCAGTTCAAGATAGCCACATTAATCTTATTTGGTGGTAATCCTTTCTGCTTTGTCATTTAGAAACATAATAGTTGTGACATGTTAAAAACAAAGCTATCACCTTTTTTTTTTTTAAAGCGAACTGTGCAAATGCTACATTCTGTCAGTATCCAATAAACTGAAAACTATCAAAAAGTAAAAGAATCATGTCCTAGTTACTTATCTTGTTCCAAGAACTGGAAACAAATGGATCTTGTTGAAAGTGATAGGAAACAACATTGCTGGTGTTACTGGGCTTTGAAATCTTAAGAATAATGAAAATAACTCATTAGTTCTAATAAAAGAGTAGACAGAAGCTGGCATTCAGAAAATGGAATAGAAGGGTACAAAAGACAAAACCACAAGGATTTATTAGGTAAAACTATAGTCAAAACTAAAAAGTCACCAAAACACAATGTATAATAAGATTAAGAATATCTAGCAAGGAAGCCTTCCAATAAAACAAAATATGTCTGACCAGTAACTCAGGAAAGTGGATTTACTAGGCAAAGTACAACTGCCACCCACAGTTTTCAAAATTAAAAAGAGAGCCATCTCTACAAATTTAAGCCTGTATGTATGCATGTAACCTAACAGATGACTGTTTACAATTTTAAGTCTTGCTAACTGATCCACGAACCCTACAGAAATGAACAAAGCATCAAACACTCTAGTGAAGAGTACTTATTCCACATCACTTGTGAATAAGCAAACTCCCAAAACTTAACCCAATCTCCAAAACAGATGCCAGGAGTCTGCAGTACATCGATTTCAGTGAGTTCCTAAACTCTGTGGCTACACCAGCTCAAAAGCAGCTGCTTTTGTGAATCATAAAGGACCTTTCACAGCACAGTGTGTTCACACATGGAAAAGCACATGTTCTACTTTGCCTCTGCCAAAGAAGCTTCATTGTCACCCCCCTCCCAAGTACTTGGGAAATATTCCAGCAATATGTGTGTACCCATTATGGATTCGTTCTCATTGCTACTGCTTTTGCTATACATTTTCTATAACCTCATGCTGTTTCCCACCCACACAGCTTAGAAAGTGGAAAAAAAAAAGAAAGAAACAAAGCCTTTGTCAAGTCATAAAAGGGCCAATCTACTGTATATGAAAACTACCACCAAAGACAGTCTCTCAAGAGTTTATGTAGACCATGCAGCTGCCTATTTTAAATAAAAATAATATGTTGACCCAGCCCTTTGATTACTCATCTGCTTGTCACCTGGGTCCTGATGGGCTCTTACCCAACTACACACCCAAATCTACCCAGGTTATGAAGTGAGGAAGAAAGGGGTCCTCCCCAGGACACACAGGGGAAAATCACCACGTGAACAACATCAAAATATCCTCTTTCCTTTCTTCCCCCTTCAGTTTTTTCTGACTTGTCTCTGATGCAAAACATAAAGACAGTCTGGAAGAACTAGATTAAAAATTACTGTCAAATATAGATGTATTTCTACTCACCATAAAATTTCGATCTGCTTCTGGAAGTCTGATACAGGGAGTTTAGCTGCAGAGTATATTTCATAGTAACTACTCTAACAGGTTTTAATGATAGCAGGAAGCCGAGAAGGCAGAAAACAGAGCCCAGTGGGTTTAGACTGATATCCTACACAGAGAGAGATGCCATGGTTGGCGAGGTCACCTGGGGAAAGATCTGAAAAAGGTGAGCAGATCAGAGGGGTGTGTCAAGTTCCTGTCAAAGGGGGAAATGGTGATTTATTTGGTTGAGTGGTAAAGTCACACTGGAAGCCTCAGAAAACAATGGTTCACAATGTATTTAGCAAGTGACACAGCAGCCCACAGAACAACAGGGCAAGGAAAACACAAAAGCACATATTTTAGTTGAGAAGGTCCTGAAAGCCAGAGAGAAGGGACTTTGGGAAGGCACTGCTTCACTTCTGTCAATCCCTTCCAAATTAACATGGGAGGTAAAGCTATTTTTCAATTTGCACCTTCATAATTACTTCAGAATAATTAAGAACACAGTTCTAGGAATAAATTATTTTGGTAGATACATGAGTTCAAATGAAAAATTATGTGTAAGCAGAGAAAACAATTTTGTTTAAGTAAATTTGCCACTGCAAATTATCATGCAATTATAATTCTTCCAATTTACAATTAGCTTTATATGTCTACCTTCAGTTTTTAAGGGTTTGTGCCTAACATTAAAGGAGCTGGCATCCTTAAAACATCCTTAAAAATAATCAGCATAAAAACTGTAGCTAAGAATATTACTCAAATTTTCTTCTTCTACCAAGTTCTCTTAAAACCTTTATGTAATACTACTATGGCACATCTCCCTTTTCCCCAAAGAATTCTGATATCTATCTCTTATTTTGTCCTCAGAGAGGCAAAGAAAAATAGGTTTTGTTCAGTTTCCAGATTTTACAGGAGAAAAATCTAAAGTGCATGTACTTAGCTCAATGGCAACTGTCATCCTCCTTTAGTCCTTGTATGGAGAAAAAGGCAGCTTGTGGATTATCAGAGGTCAAAATGCCTGAATAACTCCATTAACTTAGTCACTTGATTTTTTCATTCATTTTACAAATACAGCTAGGGTCTCTGTCCTCCTGGAACTTTATATTCTAGAAGGAACAAACAAAAACAAGTAGACAGGCAGGCAAGTTATACAAGATTATGGCAAATACCATAAAGGAAAATGGAGTAGAGACAGAGGGTGGGGGAAGGCTCCCCTCAGTAGATCAGATGGGATGGTCCTGGGAGGGGACTGTGAAGGAGAGCCCTGAAGGGAAAGAATGGAGCCACAGGAGCTGAGGATGTGTGATCCAAGCAGAGGGTGCAGCAGCTGCAGAGGGTCACAGGTGAGAATGAGACCAGCTTATGTGGTTGGAAAACTAGTGAGGGCAAGGGGGTAAGTAATGAGGTCACAAAGATGGGCAGAGGCCCAGCATGCAGGCAAGGGTAGTCTTGGGACAGTCTTCCAAGGTAAAGAGAAGTCATGGAGAGGAGGGAAGGCCCCGGGCAGATGAATCTAAGTTTAAATCCTAGCTTAACCACTCAGTAGCTAAGTGAGCTCAGCAAATGACTAGCTCCTTTTGGATGCTGAATTCCTAATTTATAAAAGGGCACTCAATAAATCACGGCCAGTTATAATCATTGGTAATTATCATTATTGTTAATGCAATGATATGTAAATAAGGTTAATAAAAAATGTTTACATTCAAGTGGACAAATACTGCAAAATAATATATCCAAAATATAGAATTGAGAAATCGGCAAATTGTTTTAATCTTTTTTATTCAGTAAAGATCATATACTTGTTAAGTACAAACAGACATAAATTAGTACATTTGAATTCATTAGGGTTTATTGTGATTCTAATCACAATAATTATTGATCTTGGCTCGATTTCTCTGGCCTTAATTAGTCTGCATTGTGGCTTTGCTCGCCCTGTCAACCTAGCCTAGCCATTTTGTGTCCAGAAATGTATAGCATTTCAATGGTACCTACCAGCTACACAGTAGTCCTATAGGGAATTTCAGAGTTACTTTCCAAGTCATGATGTATAGTAGACACCTACATTTACTGCCATCAACTATTACCCCTTCACTCCCATCACACACTCCTTTTACTAACAGTATCCTAATTTTGTTCAAATTCACCTCTCCCTTCCCTCAAGCAATGATGGAGAACGTCTTGCTAGTGGCCGATTTAGAGATGGAGTATGTGATACTGTTCCGATCAATGAGATAAGAAGACAGGTTTTCTCAGACTTTTCTTAGTACTATTTAATTTCCTTCAAAAGGAGACTCTGGGAAAGGGTGGTCCATTTTCTGTGCTCTAGATATTGTCATGTCCACGAGTGACATCTGAGCAACTGCAGCCATCTTGATAAGAACCAGTGTTAGAGTGAATTCGTCCCTAAGGATGACAATGGAAGAGAGATGAAAGGATGCAATTGTGCCACTAAATCAACTCATCCTGCTGTCTGCCCTACTCACACGAGATAACACACTTCCTTAGGGTGTAGGTCAATGTGAGTTGGTGTCTTGTGTTGTGCAGACGTGGACCACATCTGGCGCATTTTCATTTGGAAATATCACTTGTTTCTTTGTCTCTGGGAAGCTCTAGGAATGGAATGAGGACTTTGAATCTGGCTCAGCGAGCTCCAAAATTCTGGATGTGGGGTGATATAGCATTTTAATCTATAACACTGGGATAGTCACCTGGAAAATCTTGAAGGGAAAACACCCCAGAAATAACAACAGGAAGATGATGCTTTGGTCTAAGTAGCTGGTACCACATAGTCTACCTCTGACTTTATCTGTTTAAAAGCTTTGACTTTCACCTTCCAACCTGCCTAGTTTATATGTTTTTCCCTGAAGACCAAAGTGAGCTTATGCTCCTCACTGGGCTTATGTTCCATAAAGCTTCCAATTCTGAGCCCTGACACAATTACAAGAATTCCATTAGGGATCTCGTATGACTAGCACAGATCCCAGGCACAGGTCAGATACCAAGGATGCAGAAGCAGCCTCACACTCCACTGGGACAAGAGGATTAAGGGGCAGAAGCACTCCAGAGAAGAGGTGCAATATTATGATTTATAATCAGGAGAAAGACCTGCCTAGAAAGAAGGGGGAAATATCACAAGCGTAATAGGACGTTTGGCTATTTTTGTTTCAGCTATGCAGAGTTATTTTAAAATTGAAAATATTAGGGACCAGCAAAATAAAATATCCATCTTACCAAAAGAGCACAGCTGCTAACTGACCGTAGAGGGAAAGGTCTCAGTGTGATTACTGCTGGCAGAGTTGCTGGTGGGGGTGGGGAATGAGGTAAAATAGAAGATCGTATAAACGTCTAATGGTTCACAATAAGCAAAAAGCAGTATGGCTTGAAACCAAATTAGCTATTCCAGTCTAATAAGTATTTTTCCTATAAGAAAATTATGGAATTATAAATTTAGCCCATTAAGGGAGAGCAGAAATTATAAGGCACATAGATTTCATAATTTTATACAGTATTTGAGAAACATTACTTATCAAATGGGGTAGACATTATAACTGGTGAAAATTTGCTAAGAGACCATAATTAAGACAGAATAGCAAATGGTGCCTTAGCTCTTGAAAGGGTCACTATCAGGATTCCACTTAACATCTTCATTACTGATCTGCTGCGAAAATGGAAATGCATTCAATGTAAGGATGGTGTCTAATTGTAGATGCTGTCAAGGGCTGGAAAGTGGTAGAAAAATATCTACAGCGGTAAGAAACAATGCAACATAAGTAGGCAAACCAGACTAAACCCTCTGAAACACCAAAAAATACAAATTAAGTAAATAAATGAAGGAGAGTTACCTGAAACTCACTGGCCAGAGTTCTGAAGGGAAAGGAAAAAGTGACATTGGTTGATGTTAGCTAGAAGGCAATGAACGACCCAGCCTCAAAAGAAAAACAGACCAGATTATGAACTTATCAGCAAAAGATGCATCACTTTACATGGTCTGTCTGTAAAGATATCAGGGGGACCCTGCTCTTCTTTTCCCTATTCAACATATACCTGTTGGGGTATTTGTAGAAAGCTTCATTTTCTTGGTTGTCATGAATATGTATGTCTCTTGCTAGCAGAGGTTTGTGATTTGTTTCTTAATGATATAAAAAACGAACAGAGGGAAGTAAGAGTGATTAGGTAAGGGGGGATAGTGTCACTGGTTGGTAAAACACTGAGGTTTTGTGAGGCTAATTCCCTCTGCGCTGTGTTTAGAGTGTGTAACTGGGATCTTCTCTTTAGCACTGGAAAAACATACTGGCATGCTCTAGGAAAGTCTTTTGAAAATGGTAAAAAATATGATTAACTCCTGCAAGGAAAAGATTAGTGGGAACATTGATTCTAGAGTTCTTACCTGAAAGGAAGGAAAAGAGAATGTTAAAGAGAGGAAAACATGAGTTGGGGGTAGGACTACATGAAGGAGAAAAGTTCAAATCAGGGAATCCTAAGGCTGAGAATTTCCTGGCTGTGAGAACTTCAGTGTATGTAATATAGTCACAGAGTAGAAAAGGAAGGTTTGCTATATGGGATGCTAAAACATGGATCTGAGAAAATGCCACAGAAAAGCAGCACAGGGAGAACCTCCACTGGTTGCAGGGATGAAAATGGGCTCCACAGACATCTGCCTCCCAGCTGGTAGACCACCCCCTCAATTCCTCCTAGCTGCCAGCACCCAGATGAAAGCAGAAGCCTTGGGACAGGCAGGGGCAAGTGCTCCTCACTTGCAAGATCCAAAAGAAACCAGTGAGTCCATGACCTCATCTAGGATTGCTCATCTTCTCTGTTGCCTTGAACATCTAAATAACTTTTAGATGTAATCACTCAGTTTTCTAATGATATTTTCTTGGCAGGTACAAGAAGAAAGCACCTATGTTCACTGAGGCTTAATCTCCCACATGAGACAGAAAATAAGGGTGCTTGATCTCTTGCAGTCATTTGAAGTAGGTTAAGCATTAACATAAAAGGACCATTCTAAAGGCCCTGACCTCAGGCAGTTATGCTTAGTTTGGCTGCTCATAAACTCCATCTGGACACACGGTCTATGCAGAAGCTCAGTTAGCCACTCAGAGGAAGAACTGAGGTGAGAACTTACCTAAGCCATCAGATGACATCACATACACAACTGTATGGGGGATGCTTCTTGAATGAAAGATTTAGAGATGAAAAATATTATAAAAGTTCACCTTTGAAATTAAAAATTTGTTAAAATTTTATTATTATTATTTTTAAAGCATCACTCTCAAATGTCAAGTTTCCCTATTATGCTCAGTTTTGGTTATCTGCGGCCTGTCGGCCCAGCAACCATCTTGTTTCTCCATAGCCCCCAGACCTCCCAACCTCCCACAGCCAAAACTAGCCAGTTGGCTGCCCAGGATGGCAAAAAAAACCCAGTATATACTTCCAAAGATATGCAACTCAGGCTGCCCCAAGCCTCAAAGTGGGGCCCATGAGTTAGATGCCTATTCAAGATAGGATACATGGAATAAGAGAACAAAAAAGGGAATCAGGGGACATGGCCAGAATAATGGAGGAGCGGGTGAAGTTGGAGACATTTCTGAAGACATCACAAGAGGAGGCAAGGCAGGAATGGAGTAGAGGGGGAACTATGAAGATGAAAGATCAGGAATGGATGACAATTACATGAAGCCCCGAGATAGGGGCTAGAGCCAAAAGTCTGCCACTAGGATTCAGTTATCAATCAACTGATATCAATCAACTACCATTTCAGCTGGTGGTGAGTATCCTTGTGCACATCCTTTGAAGGTCTTGCAAGCGTTCACCTGTAATTCTTTGTAGCCTCTAGTGCACCTAGCAACTATTTCTTACATGCCCTTTCTTGAGAAGCTCCAAGATGAGAGGTATGGGCCCTGCCCTCCAGGGGCTCCCAGTCAGGAGTGGGTGGGGTTACAAGAGATGGTTCTGCTGACAGTGTACAACCAGCCCAAAGAGAGACATGGAAAAGCTTCCCAAAGGCGCTATTACTTGAACTGCATTTGGAGTTAGTTAAGTAGAAAAGAGGTACTACCTATGATAGGTACTCAGTTACTGTTTGTTCATTAATTTTGATTTGTATTGGTTACTGGAAAATTGTTCAAGGACTAGGAGCTAGTTCTTATCACCACTGGTTTTTTTTTTTTTTTTAAAGATCTTATTTATTTATTTGTCAGAAATAAAGAGCACACAAGCAGGTAGAGGAGGAGGGAGAAGCAGGGTCCTCTCTGAGCAGAAAGCCCGATGCAGGGCTCGATCCCAGGAACCTGGGGTCATGACCTGAGTTGAAGGCAGAGGCTTAACTAACCGAGACACCCAGGTGCCCCAACACCACTGTTTTTATTACTGTCAATGAAGCAGATAAATCTATCCATTTTAGTGTCTAAGGATATAACCCGAAAAAATACCTTATCTTTGGCTGAGATGGGGAGTGCACTTATACTTTTTCTAATTATGAGGCATCTTCTTGTTCTACTTATCTCATAGCAAAAAGTTTTAAAAGCTTTTGAAAAGATCACATTTTGCTCACTTGAAATATGTCTGTATATTTTAGCATAAAATATACTTGGCAGCTGCTAACATAATCGGATGGCTACGCCTTGCAAAAACTTGATTTCTTTTTAATCAAATTTTTAGAACCATACCAGGTTTCCTGCCAGTGCTACAATAGTGAGCAATAAATACATCATTAGATCAATGGCATTCTGATGATGGATCACTCCAAAATACTTTCAGCCAAAAAGAATAAGCCCATAGTCTCACTATGCAAAGATTCATAAAATATTGTTTAAAACATAGATACTCAGTTAATATAACAGGGAAGAAAACATTGCAAAATAGAACACAACGGCCTGGGTTTATAATGTAACAATATTGATCATGGATTTTCCTAAGTACTCTAGAGCAGCCACACGATTATATATGCCTCTGATTAGACCCAGAGATAAGAAGGGGAAAGTTATAAAAAAGGAAACTAACCAGAGGAAGGCCTGCTGCTATAATAAATTATTTAAGGCAAGCAGGGCGAGCGGGTTGTGAAGACAATATAAAACAGAATCCAATGCCCCCAAGAAACCCCAAACCATCAGCACCTCTATAAATTTCTTACCACTCTGTCTGGGATTTAACTGGAGGTGCTTCTTTTCCACCACTCTTCCCAACCCATCCAACCCCAAGCCTTCACGTTTTGTCAGTTCCTTTCTCAGAGCTTAACATTTGTTTTTCTTCTGTAACCAGGGATGCTGTCTTCAGTTATATTTCTCAGCTTGTATCTAAAGAGTGTCTGCAAGGCCACAGACGAGTGCATCTGTCACTTCATTCATCTGGATCTTAAATTTCCCATGGAAACTATAAGCTTGGAATACCTAATATGACACACTTATCAACATGACTTTGATAGTCTTCTCCTTTTCTTTTTCTTCTTATTGTTGTTGTAGTTAAATCCACAAAGCTCAAGCTAGGGTAAAACTTCTAGAGCTCAGTGACTGTTCTATATTAGAGGATGTGACTAGGCCCCAAATACTATGAAGTGAAAGTAGAAGCCTGATTAAGGGCATGTTGGAAGAAAAATAGTCAAAATGGCTAAAACTGTAGTGTTAGGAGATGTTAAAGGAGTAGAATGACTTGAAAAGTAAATATTTTATAGGTAGATTTTGCCATGGAAATAGGGGTGGAGAAAGAAGGGTAGAAAACTAGAAAAGAAAAGCCTTTGTCAAATTCCTTTGACCAAAGAATTTTGTCAAGACTATGCCACGGCCAAAAAAAAAAAAAAAAAAAAAAAATGTTGCTTAGAAATTTGCAGTGACCCATGCCCAGTTTCAAGAAAAGTAGCATTCTACCATAGTTTGTACAGTGAGGGGCTATGATTATACGTTAGGCTTTTAAAATTTTCTAGGTCCATTCATCATGCAGAATCTGGGCAAATGAAATATAAACAACTCTATTCTGCCATTATAAAAACATTACTAGCAGCATAATAGGACTCAATAGGCAACATGGTACAGGTCTAAAATATGAGTCCAAAGAATTCTACATATAGGCTTTCCTGCCATTGTGCTCTGTGACTGTTAGCAAACTATTTGCCATTCTGGGTCAAGCATGGCTGGTTAAGGTTAGGGTCATGGAACCAATGATCATAAATGGGGGTAAACTTTATAAAGAAAACTATTTGAAGGTCACATTTAATATAAAAATAAATTTGAATAAAGAGGTAAAGAAATTATAGATGATACGAATGACTAAGCATAATTCTATTATGTCACTAGGATGCTAAATAAAGATAATTCAAATGCAAGGCCAATTTCTCAGTCATTGGTGTTATCTTTGAATGTGAAAGACAGGACCTAAATATTATCATTCTTTTGTGGCTGCTGTTTGCTCATCTGTAACAAAGTAGGAAAAGAATCATTGTACTCAAAGGATTGTTAAGATAAGTGACCTATAAACAAGCCTGCCAAGTGCTCCTTAAAACAGAAATTGCTCCGTGAAAGTCCCAGTAATGATCCAGTGGCCTGGAACAATCCAAGTTCAGTGTCCCAGCCTCTCCACGTCTTTTTGTCATCAGGCAAGTAAATATTCCAGACACTTCTGACCTCTGAGAAGTCATTAGTTTTTTTTTTTAAGTACACGGATGGTAGAAAGAGGGAATGGGAACAACTTCTTCTGATAGATCCTTTTTCGTTAAAACCTTATCGAGAAATTTTAAATTGAGAATTATGCCAGTCTGAAATGGGAAAATAGACCCCGAATGTCAGAATCCAACTATAAATAAAAACTGACAGGCAATAATTAATAAGTCCAAATTCCCACTGATTTAAATAGAGAAGAAGCAATCAATTTTCAACCCATCTCTCCATGATGCTGAAGGGTCCATCTATCCAATTAATTGGACAGCTCAAAATACTTCTAAGATGAGTTGCAGAAAATGGGAACACCCAGGTCTTGGGATAGTTGGCTCAGGACACTTTTCCTGACCAAGAGGCAAATCAGCTACAGCTTCTCAAGGAGATCCTTGATCTTGGGTAAATCTGTACTAGTCCTGCTGAGGTTCTAATCTCTAAGCCTAGAATGGCTTTGGAGTCAAAGGGGGCTCCTGAGGACTAAGATTCTTCTATTCTCCAGGGAGAAATGTCCAACCATATGCGTTATGACTGGCAAAGTCACCTCAGAGCATCCCAGAAACCCACTGGACTTGGAATACACAATGGAGGGACTAAGACTGGGGAGGTCTCAAAGTACCTTGTGCCTCCAGAGACTTCCTTAGAATTGGGGCTAACCTGGAACAGGGATAGCTGAGGATTCCAAAAACACTTCTGAACACAGAACCAAAGGTGCCATTGTTGAGGACAGAGTGTTAGAGTGTTACCTATAAATTTCACAAGACTGGTAAATGCCACTTGGAAATACCAGACAAATTACTTGTTAAATTAACCCACAGAATATGATCATTCTTTTATATCGTAAATACCATTTCAATGTTTCTCAAAATATGGTGAAGGGATCCCTAGCCTCAGAATCACTTGAGGGATGCCTGTTCAAAATACAGATTACTAAACCCCACCCCAGACTCCTGAATCAAAACTAAGGGAACAGAATCCAGCCCACAAACTGAATTTCTAAGGACCAACACAGTTGATTCCAATGATCCATATCAAGGCAGGAGAATTATTTTGTCTTTTAGTCCATCAGAATTTTAAAGACATTCACAGATTAGGGAAATGCGTATTTTCCCCAAAATGTTTTACGTACCATAAAAATGAAAACAATATTTCTTGTGATGAGTTCTTGAGAACCATTCCAGTTTAATCTGCCCACATATAATAAATAATAAACACCATTATTAAAATGTAATTATGAGCAAAAAATTATTGGGAAAAATACAACTATGCTTCTCAAAAATGCTGCCTTTATTTTGTCACCACAAGTAATTATGTTATTAAAGGAATTTATAGTTTTTTTAAGTATCAGTCACTTGGCTGCAGGAACTTATTAAGCTGTTATACTCCTCCCCATACCCTTTTAGTCATCAGAATTTTTGTAATAAAGGTTTTTTATTATTTCTTAAACTATAAATTGTGAACCATTGCAACTAGTCATTAGGCTGAATGTGAATTTATATCCAGGTTATAAATTCCTAAAAACATGTTTCATTAGAATTACTAAGGCAGTCTCAACTCTAGTAAATTAAATAGCCCCTGTGATAAAGCTCTGTTTACTTCTATTTAGGGTTTTTTTGGGGGGGGTGCAAAACAATTCAGTTTTAATGCATTCTCTTAAGAAGCAAAAGAAAACAGTTTCTGATATACATGCTACTGCAAAGCAGTAAACCAGTGTTGCATAGTAATGTGACAAGTATCACATTTCTTTTCTAGAGGGATTTCATTTTTTTCTCTTATAAACTCCCTTTCCCCAAACCATGGGTATAATTATTTCACGAAACGTAGTTTGCCATTCCTGAAGAATCAAATACTCTATTTCTTTCTCACCAAAAATCACAACTTTAGGCAGAATACTGAATGAAAATAGAACTCGAGAGGCAGTCTTTGTTTGTAGCATGTTGTTCCTACTAAGGGTCGCCCCCCTGCCCATGCTCCACCCTAGTGCTCCGACTGAAGTGACTCAAGTGTACATGTTATGTTTTAACAGACGGGCTGGCTGGCGGCTGCTGGGCGGTAAAACAGGAACTCAGAATCTGCACCAGAGTGGTATTGAACTAAGTGCTCATAAAGTTCATGGACATACACACTGATCTGGACAGACCAGGCAGATTCAGACATGCATACACACATGCTCATCATACCCCCCATAGACCGGAGAGTCTATCTCTCCAACCAGAACAAGTTCAAGGCTGTTTCCCCCTCCATATATTTCTATCTTATACACAATCAATTTTACACACACGCACACACACACACGCCCATGCACATCTACATATGCATAAAGCATGAATAGTCATATCTTTCAATTCTCATATTTTCAGTTCTCATATTTTCAAAGATGAAAACATTCCCAAATTGTGTACCCAAGTCTCTAGGACGTTGAATAAGCTCTTATTCACATCCAATAAAAATTACAAGAAAATATTATATTTCATTATATTGAGTCCACACATAATATAAACTACATGCATGTAACTGCCCTCAGAAAAGCCAGCTGCTTTGACCCCTTATCATTATGACAGAGAGAGGAAAAATATCCCAGACTGGTCACAGATGAAGTGTCAGGTTTAACCTTGAATCCTGTGTTGTCAGTTCCTGTCATAACTTCATCATTGAACACCAACCAACCAGCCTGGTGGTCCCTTTCAGGGTCTAGTCTAGGATTCTCCCCGGCTTCCTGCACTGGGACAGACAGCAGCTCGCCCGGGTCCTAATGAAGTCCTTCGGACACACCTTGCAGGTGATATAGAGAGGTCCAAGAAGCTCATGAGGGATGTGGATACAAGTGCTAATAGAAAGTAATTACTTTACAAAGTTTAATATCCGTGCTGTCAATGCCTTTCAGTAACTGCAAAGCACTGAAGCCCCAGCTACAGAACCTAGCTGGTCACTTAAGTTCTCTGACCGCTGAACACCCACCCCGAAGACGATGGTAGCTGGCTCAGGCTATGGCTCAGACACCTCCGCCGGGTCGCCGCACCGTCTCCGGCGCGGGTAAATTTTCCAGAAACCGGTCCTCAAGCCATGTAGGAACTGCTGTCCGAACACGACTGGGCACGGAGGCCGCCCCCAGCGCGCGTGTCACCGCCGCAGAGGGCCAGGGGACGCGTCCCTAGGCCCCCCTAATGATGGCAATTATAACATGCCAAGTTGGTGAGAACGCGGAGCCTCGTCCCGGACCGAGTTGCGACGCTCTGAAACAAGTTCAGGAGTGGGGACACCGGCAAGGAGGAAATTCCGCCTGGCCCTGACCTCCCCACAGCGGCCACGCTCGGACGGAAGCACAGACGCCCGCCAAGACCCGTCCAGTGCCCCCCGGCTTGCCGAACAGCGCCAAGAGGAGCCGCTCGCCTTGCGCGCGGCCACTCACCCTCCTCGCTGAGTCCGGATCCCAAACCGACGCCCCTGCTGCGGGTCCTGAATCCCAACTTGCCCCGAACCAGCGACTGCTCTCGTTCTAGAGAACCCTGCACATCGGTTCGGGCGGGCACCTCCGAGAGAGCACGACAAGCCCGGCGGGCGCCCCGGCTTAGCGGCCGCCCAGAACGCGTTGACAATTCATGGACCTGCTCAGCGAATGAGGCAGACCGCGGAGCTGAGGCTACCGGGCTCCGGAGGGAGGCGGGGCCGCGCGGCGGGCGAGGCGGAGCCAGCCCCTGGGTCGGCCCTGCCGGGGCGGGGCGCCTTTAACCTGTGACTGGCGGAGCCTGCAGCCAATCGCGATGACTTCAGGAATCCGGACGGCCGCTGGCTGGGCCGAGCGCCCGGCTCCGCCCCGCCGCCGCCATCCAATCCGTCGCTGCCGAGGCCTGGCGCGGAGACGCGCCGGCGGCAGAGAAGTTGGCTGCGGTGGGCAGACTGGGCTGCGGGCTGGCGCTGTGGGGGCAGCTGCGCTGGGATTCGGGCGTATTGGGAGGGAAGTGGCGGCCCCAAGAGACCCTGGCTGAGAGAGGCTTGGGGCCACCCAGACCCCTAGGGGTCGCGGCGTATCGGCGAGCTGTGGAGGGAGAAGCCCAGCCGCAGCGCGAACAGACTCCGGGTCGACAACGCCCACACCTGGCGTCCGCGGGAGGCGCCGAACTTGGCCCCGAGGGAGCCCCAGCACTCGGAAGAAACCGAGACCCAAAGAGGGTGAGTCCCGGGCCGCATCACCCAGTCACAATCGGAGGCCCGGGCCCGAAACTGGAGCTCCGGGCTGTCTGGAAGAGGTTCTGGTTGCGGTTTGGTGGTTCTCTCCGAAATGAAACTCGGACTCCGCGGACCTCCTGGAAAGTTCTTACACGTTCCCTCCTCAGCCCTGCTTTTTTACCGCCAGCAACAGGGAACCTGACCAAGCGCCTAGGCTCCCTTCCCAACCCATAGCGTCTGAGCCACTTGGCAGAACCGGGGCGGGAGGGCGAAAGGGAGGCTCGGGTGCTAGACGGCAGCGGAGACCCCCAGGCCCTACCTGGGGTCGGTCTGCCTCGTGGGGAAGCAGCCGCAGCGCGGCTCCTCCTGCTGCTCTCTCCTGGGTCCGCTGGAGGGCCCGGAACGCTCCTCCTCGCGGGCAGGAACGCCTCGGAGCGGGCCACGTGGGTCCCACGGTGTACGCTCACGGCCCCTGCCCCTTCCGAAGTCCTTGCATCGAGCCCAGGGACCTCCCTAGCGGCGGGCACTGGAGGAGCCTGAGCTCCCTAGGCCAGTCGCCGCTGAAGAAGGCCCTGTGGGCTCTTGCCAGCGGCGCCACTGCGGCTTGTGGGCCGATAGGTTCTTTAGCCTGTTTCTACGCTCGGACCTTGGCCACAGCATACACACATACGGAGCTGTGGGTATAACAAGTCAAAAAGCAAAGGGTTGGTTGTTGCTTTTAGGTTGAGGCCTAGAATGTTATCAGGCTCCAGACAGTAGCTTTGGGTGCATAGCGGCCTCTGTTGTACCTGGAACAGCTCCTTCCGTAAGTAGGCACTCAAACCATGTTAGTTCAGCAAGGCAGGAAAAGGGTCAGGCTTTCTGGTGCCCCAACACATTCCTCACTGAGCGTTGGCTCCCTCAGATTCAGAAGTCCTGAAGGTTTCAGTTTCTCATGTGTGAGGGACTCCGGACTTTTACAGGTGTTATTTCAGTGGCAGCTTGGCCCTCCTAGGGATATAATAAGGACCTCTTTAGCCCTCACAAGCAATTTCTGATTAGAGTCCCTGGCAAGAAGGAAGGCACAAGGACTACAGCTGAAAAGGAGTGAAATGGCCCCTCCAGGAGGGAAGGCTACAGCTCAGAGGTGAGCTTGGGCCTAGTTTGAGTTTCAAGTGGTGGCTCCTCAGCTTCCGGTCTCAGTGGGGAAAGGGCCATAAGGCAGGCTGTCAGGCAAGAAAATAAGGGTCTGGACAGTCCTTAGTAGGCCCTGAAAATTGACTTGTGATGCACAAATTGCATGTATTTAAATCCCTCCTCATTTAGTGGATCAAAAGACAGGTACAGACAAGGGAGCCCATTCCATTCAGTTTAAACAGTTGCTTACCATGCTGCTTTGTGTCTTGAGAGAATGGCATTGCCCACAAGAAATTAGCTGTAGACCACCTGAATGGAATACACACCAGGTCTCTGCCTAGGTTGGGATGGGAGGATCATGGGAAAAATGTCTTTCCTTGGATCCTTTTTTCCCCCAACTCCCGGATTGTTTGCCAACAGTGTTTATCATATTAACACCCTGTGAAGGTTTTTCACAGATGCTAGTGATTATTTTAAAAATCACCTTGGTAATAAGAGCCAAGCATCGGCTGTTGACTGTACTTGCTATAGTATTTATGTTAGATGATGAAAAAAGGAAATAGGAAATTTCTTTTTATGAAATAAGTTAGAACTAGATGAGAAACTTCTGTTTCCTGATTTCCAAGGTTTTCCGTCTGTTTGTTTCATGCAGATGTGATTGTCCATGGGTTCTTAGACAAGTAACTGGTCTCATTTTCTTTTATAGAATGGATGACATGTAAGAGCACGTCTAGACTCATTCACATTTTCATTACCGTCTTGTTTTAATTGGTATTTGACAAAAGTTTATCACTCTGGCACAGATTTATTCCTTTGGCTGTCATTCTCCCAATGATCTCTTGAATTTCAGCCATCTCCATATTTTACAAGAGAAAAGGAGATCTATTACTTGTGTAAGAACTCATTATAGTCCTTTCTGTATGAAACAAACAGAAAACCATGGAAATCTGGACACAGAAGTCACCTCGTTAGTACTAACCTGTTTCCCTGAAGAAAATTTCTTTCCCTCAAAGGGATGAGGAAGTTTGTGGAATGGCTTGGGAATGAAAAGATTGACATGACACCGTGGAAGCAGGGCTGGTGGTGTGTGTGGTGGTGGTGTGGGTGGTGAGCAAATTTGCCTTCAGGCACTGTCACCCATCTCTGACACTGAAACAATATTTTGGAACCTTCTAAATTTCAAAAGGGTGTGACTGATAGGAGCTATGGATTCTAATCTGAGCGTCAAGTGCTGCTGGCAATCACTTAACCTCCATTTACTCTTGCTTCCTTGCCATAAAACCACAGTAGCAGAATTGGGCTACTCTGTTTAGCTGCTTAAGGGGGACACGGTGACAGTGGTTACAAAGCACTGTAAATGCATGACATTTATAACAGCAGTCACTGTTGAAGAGAACAAAATGATGTTGATATAGGAAAATAGTATAGACAGAACAATTCCTCTCTACACTTGGAATTTCTACTCATTTTAATCTCATTGGATTATGGTCCTTTCTTTAAATGGAAGTGAGGAAAAAGGGCCCTCACAGTCCTTGTTCTTTGATTACCAAATGTTTCTGGAAGCTTTGCATAAGTTAATGCTGTTTTCCCCCTCTTTTTCCATTTCCACTACCTCTCTCAACATGTATTCACTTTGAAAATTATTCAGAATTTGAACAGGCTGAGCTAAAGCACCTTAGCAAAGAAATGCAATCAGAAGCAGCAGATTCTAATACCAGCTATGCTGTAGGTTCATTCTAAGACTACAGGCAAGCCATTAACCTTCCATACTGGAGTTTCCCAACTATGAAACTGCAGCAATACTTCTGATTAATCTCACAGAGAGGAGAGATAACTCATGATAAGGCTTTTTGAAATATTAATTGCCATGTAGAGGACAAAAATCACGTAGGCGATTTTGCAAACTCAAGTATGGTGTTAGTTTGTGCACCACAACTAGGAGATGTTTTGTAACAGGGATTGCTCTGGCACAACGTCTGTAGCCAGGGTGCTACCACCCACAAAACAGTGATGTCTCATGCATTTAAGTGACAGTGTAGGTGCCCCCTGTGAGTGTTACTGCCACAGGTCCAACCACGTAAAAATGTGGTCACAGAAATGCATGAGAAAGGGAAGCCTCCATTCTATAAAAACATGGGATTTCCTCAGATGTGCCCTGGAAGAAAAACTACACTGAACTTCTTAAAAATGTCACTGTGAGTACAAGTCTGTTGAAAGACTAGCATGGTCTTGGGAAAATTGCCTGATAGATAAAACTACACACATTGGTCCAAGGGTCACTAGAAGAGATTTAAAAATACTCTTAAAACTTTGTAACAGAATAAATAACAGTGAGGAATTTGGAAAGGGAGGGTCATATATTCAAGGGAGGAAAAATAGACTCCCAACCCTTAGAACAGTAGAGTGTTCTAAGAAATAGGACAAAGAATATGGGCTCTAGAAACACGAAAGACTGAAAGTTGGATTTTCTTTCCATTCCTTCCTACGTTTGAGACTGTGGATGAGGTGCTGAGCTTCTCTGAGCCAAATGGAGTGGGGATGAAGAGTGTTGAGTTTTCCTCATTGGTTTTCTATGAATCTCACCTGAGAAGCTTTCTGTAATTCTTAGCACAGGGTTGGGCTCATAGTGGGCCATCTGCCAATGACAGTTCCTAATGTTTACTGAATACTCACCGTGTGTCCTTCACTGTTCCATGTCTTTTCATCAAATTGCTCACTTGATGCTAACAATCACCCTCTTATGTTGCTACTGTCTCTTCTTCCTCAGAGTTGCTATCTTCTTGGAAGGACCTTTCTGGGATTCAGATCGTGCAGTGGACTTAAAAGTCAGAAGTCTCCTTTAGTAATTTTTTTTTTTAAACTAGCATTGCCTGTTTTCCTGTGGAAAGGACTATTCCAATCTTTCGTGGCACCAGGAAATCAGGCTGCATTGAGCACTTGGTAACACGTACACTACAATAAAGGGAACAAGGGATTCAGAATTGGGGACAAAAAGAGCCACAGGAAACAAGTAGTGCTTCAAAATCCCAAATCGCTTTCCAGGTCTCAGACCATAATCTCCTCAATTGTGGCTTCTAAACAGTGTGCTCATCATCTGGATTTGAGGTTTAATGGAAGTTAGTTCCCTTGAGGCAGTAGTATGGAAACAGTAACTGGCTAAAGAAGGGAAAAATGGATTATCCCTTAGAAATGAATTGTATCATTAGTTATTATGAATACCCCAAATTATGACAGATTCATGTGTAAGTATGCCAGGGAAAAGTAGCCGTGAGCTATAATACACACAATCATTTATTACCCAAGAGAATTTAGGTGCTAATGTGGATGGTTTTGCATCTGTGAGATTCTGAAACCCACAAAGGACTCCAAGATATAAAGCCAAATAAAACATAATACAGAGGGAAATGATTTTGATTATGTAACATTTATATATAGCAGGTCATTTTACATTTTCAAATTGCTTTTCAGTCATTGGTTTATTCTTCCCAGCACACCTGGGGAGTACATCCATGCTGTTATCCTCTGTTCACAGCTGAGGCAACTGAGACTGAAGGAGGCAAAGTGTTTTGTCCAAGAACGCAACAGGGGCAGGGTGAGAAATCGTGCATTTATTCAATCATGAGTCTATTCAACATCTACCCTTGGCAAGGCACCGTAGTGTGGAGTGCACAGCGGTGGGAACTATATTCGTGGTTTCTGCCTTGTAGGGAGTCTGCTGGGGCACTAAGTGTTTTGTGGATTATGTCTCTAGACAGTAAGGACCAGGGTTTAGAGGAGGAGAAGGTGAGTCCCTCAAGATTCCTGGAAACTAGGATTTGTGGTCCTTGAGAGATGGGTAGAGTTTTGGCAGATGGAGGCTAAGGGTGATCGGAATGCCAGAGACCGAGACAGGAATGAGCAAATTCAAGGCGTACCGAAGAATGTTTGATTACAGCAGGACAGTTGTCAGCAAAGGGCTGGTGCGGAGAAAGCAGCAGAATTTTTTAGCACACTGAAGACCCAGCTAAATATATAGATTTTAGCCTGTGGGCAATGGTAGCTCAACTCCTCTCTGACTTCTTCCAATCCCTCATTATTCTAACATGTACTGAGTGCTAATATACGCTTAGTCTCCAGATGTTTTCTCATACCTTGGCTTTTCTAACCTTTGCAGCATTCCAACGAGATACATATTATTATTCCTCCTCAAGTGGATGTGAAAACTAATGCATTTAGAAATTCAGAATTGCCCACCGTCATGGAATTAATAACTGACAGATGGGGAATTTGAAAACAGCACCTTTGACTTTTTTATAGGTACTTATGGAAAGAAGGGGTGTGGATTCTGGATACTGTACTCATGATGCCCATCTAACACTGTTGCCTTCACCCTAGCTCGGT
This sequence comes from Neogale vison, assembly GCF_020171115.1. Taxonomy (NCBI): domain Eukaryota; kingdom Metazoa; phylum Chordata; class Mammalia; order Carnivora; family Mustelidae; genus Neogale; species Neogale vison. Next base: position 250,854,314 of record NC_058091.1, on the reverse strand, counting down.
GTCTTTCTAGAAATGAAAAGTGAATAGGAGAAAAAGAAAATTTTCTTAACATGTAAGTTGTTTGATTTCTAAAGTCAGCTGTGGGTCAAAAAGAAAGATACAGCTGCATGCAAGATACAATGCATATGTCTGCATTTTGATAACTTTAGTCTTGGGTCTGTAATATATTCGGATCTCAGCTTAGTTTTTCCACTAAGCCAGAATCTCTCTCTGGAGTTGGTCAACGTGGTTTCTAATCCTTTCCCCTTAGCATGCACCCCAACCTGTTTATCATAGTGCCCTGTGAGGTCTCCATCTCAGCTTGAATTTTGCCCATCAAGAAATAGCTTTTCCTCTCCAGATGCAGGCTACTAATTAGCATTTTTACTGTTTAATCACCAGGACTAAAATACAAGTGAGAGAAGTATTATTGTTAATCCAAAAATACTTAGAAAGGAAAAAGATTGCTTATTTAAATCTTCCTATAAAGAAAGAGATGCTCTCAGGAGGTAGGTGTGTACTTAGGTGACATAAAAAGTAAAACTGAAAATTTTTAACATTTGTTAATAGGCTGCTTCTCATTGATACGGTTTCGTAGAGAGTTTCTTTGGGAAATTCCTGTCCATGATCAGTCAGAGAAATCTTCCTCTAGAGCAAAATATCTGCTACAAATGAGAGGCCAGTGTTGACGCTCTACATGAAGACAAATGGGAAATCACTGAAACGGGGCATTTCAAATTCCTAAATTCAGTGTAGAGCATTCTCCTTGTCTCTCAACCCTCTAGTGCCTTGTTTGGCTCTGCCCAGATTATATTTTATGACCTAAGTGATAGAGATTCACAAGTAAATAGTTGAGTGTTTCTTCATGTTTCTTGTTTGTTTGTTTGTTTGTTAAAGAAGTTGAAAGTGAACTTGTAAGGATCATTAAATTTTATATAGGATCTTAAGGAGCCCATGTGAAAGACATGGAAAACAAGCACTGGATCAGAAAATTGTATCTGATTTCTCCTCTGTCTTAAAATGCAGTAAGTTTTTCCTGTGCTTTCAAAGAGAGCAGGAGTCTGGGACAAGGTGGTCTGAGTTTCAGTGACAAAAGTGAGAAAACTAATCCATGTTATCTTGGCTTCTAGATCTGCAAAGCAGGGATGCTTACCTTGAGAGACAGAGAAAACAAACCTTGGAAAGACTCAGAGGAAATCATACAACTCATTGTAACCATTTGCATCTCTTTACAGAGAAAAAAATCACAATACATACTTCTGGGGATTTTCCATATTGATGGAAGAAAGTGTTCAAGATACCAAAGTGAATCCCACTGAAGGCATGTATTAGCATTAATTTCTCCTAACTATTAAAATGAAGCCTGTGTGGTTCTTTCTCCCCTTAAGATGGTCAACAAAACTGCTGAAACTCTGAAAGAGGATTGATGTAGAAACATGCTAGAATTAACCTTATTTTAAAAACAGTAACTATGGGGCGCCTGGGTGGCTCAGTGGGTTAAAGCCTCTGCCTTCGGCTCAGGTCATGATCCCAGGGTCCTGGGATCGAGCCCCACATCGGGCTCTGCTCAGCAGGGAGCCTGCTTTCTCCTCTCTCTCTCTCTCTGCCTACTGGTGATCTTTGTCTGTCAAATAAATAAATAAAATCTTAAAACAACAACAACAACAACAAAAAATACCCAGTAACTATGCATAATAGATGACTTTTCCAACCATTAAGACTCTGTGCACTGAGGCTCTTTTCACAGAACTTCTGAATTCTGTACAAGGTTTGATAGGATATTGCAGGTAGCAAAATACTGTGTGAGAAGTTAGTAACATTTCTTCTCAGTGCCTGCTGAAGGCCAATCTAGGATTCCTCAGAAAACCAGCATGTCAGCTGACTACCCTGGGAGTCTTTATGGGGAGGTTGTTGGTATTGTCCTGTCTGAAGGACCCAAAGTCGTTGAGTGAGAGCATCTCAAGGAACTTTTTGTAGCCTCCACAGTAACCACTACAATTTAGTATTCACAGATATAAATACTCAATAAAGATTTATTTAATGGAATTTAATTGTTAGCAGGTCCTGAGCTTGACTAAAGCAGACAACTGCTCTTAGGAATACAACCAAACCCTCAGGAGCTTAAAGAGAAGAGAGCATAGTCAAGGTCAAGTGTCCCCAGAAAGTTCATGCTTGTTTAGTTCATAGCTCAGATCATCTGTGGTGGACATGAGGGCACTAATTCCCATTCAGAGGCACAGATACCACTTATTTGTAAATGAATTGGAATATATAATGGGACCTGGCCCTTGGAAGTTTTGTGGCCCTTTCAAAGCCAAATGGAAAGAGGAAAAACTGTATCTGTTTTCTGATTCCCTTTTCCAAGAAGCTGAAAATACATTGCAAATGAGCCCTTAGTTGTGTGTCACTATTCTTACAAAACCTATCTTTGGTTCCGAGGTTGGGAACTTGTTCTCCCTAGCTGTGTCACTCACCTCCAACTGGGCTAGGTCTCGAAGTCTCATTTTGACCATATATTCTTTCAGCCAGGTGGGAGAGATGAGAAGAGGCTAAATATAGCCATGTAAAAAACAACCAGCCAACTAGAAAGCACCTTCAGGCTTAACATCAACAGTGAGTACATAGCATTAGCTTCAAGTCGTGTGTGAACAAGCACAAATATTTTCTAAGAATATTTTTCAGAAGAGGATATTTTTTAGATATACTCTCTAAATTGGATTATAAATGATAAATGGGAAGGTTAACTAACTTTATTTCAGGGCTGTTTTATGTATGTGCTGCCATGATTAGCTCTGTCTTTCTTTGTGACTATAGATTATGTCAGTTTATTAGTCTTGCTGGAAAGAGAGCATTGCCATACTATGGTGTTGGGAAAGGATCGTTGAGATGATGATGAAGGTTGTAGGAAAGGCTCAAGTTTGTTTTGATATTTGTTTCATTTTAAAAGGCTGTGACTAGGACTTCATACCTGTCTAATAAGCATGCATGTACCATTTTTATGTTTGCTGAATGCCTTAAAGTCCTCCATTAGTCTCCACCATACCCCTTGAGGGTGGGTTGGTATTATCACCAACAGTTTACATTTGAGGAGATTTAAAACACAAAGGGATTATGTGATTTGTACAAGGTCACCCAGCATGCAAGCCTAGCTAATAAAAGATGACTGCAAAGCTCTTTCCAAATAAAATTGCCTTATAAACATTAGGTGGTATTAATGGGCATGATCCCAGGATGAGTAAAATACTCTCTAGGAGTAAAGTGCTCATACACACTCTATATGATTAATTCTTTTTAACCTCAGGGCAACTTTTGATGTAGGAATTCTTGAACCTGGCTATGCGTCCGAAATGTCTTAATAGTTTTGAGAACATATGAGCACCTGGGCCCCTACCCAAGCTGTAGAACCATAATCTGGGAGGTGGGACCCAGATAATTTGTATCTTATAAAAGCTCCACAGGGGATTATGATGCTCAGCCAGGGTGGAGAACCACTATCCTAGACTATAATAATCTCAGACAAGCCAAGAGCAACAAGATACATGGAGTCAGTTTAGGAGAAAACGCTAGTGTCTTCCCAGGCTTCTGTCTACCTAGTTCAAAACTATTGTTAGCAAAGGAACTGCTCAACTGAGTTGAGTTTGAAAGACTCAACTGTATCCATGTATGGAATTTCAGGAAATAGGGCCAAGATTAAAGTTTATTTAAGAACCACCCATGTTTGTTATAATATACCAGGTAAATCTTTGTTTCTTTTCTTGGGTTATTACTGATTCCAGTCTAATATTTTTATTTCGAGTACCTTGAACAACCAACAGTAAAAGCTTTAATATTTGCCCATTCACCCATCCTTCAGACATTTATTGAATACTTGCCATGTGGAAATTACAGAGTGAACTAATGTTCTTTGTCCATCCGAGTTTATCAATAAGTGATAAAAATAGACTCAGGCCAAATAAACAAAAACCCTATAATAGTAAACCATACATATTGAATGATAAAGCGTATATGGGGCATTATTCATAATAGCTAAAGAGTTGAAAAAACCCAAATGTCGTTAATTGAAAAATGAATAAATAAAAGCTGGTATATCCAAATATCATACTATTATTTAATAATAAAATGAAATGAAGTACTGATACATGGTAAAACATGGATGAGCCCTGAAAAAGGTGAAATGAAAAAAACCAGTCCCAAAGAACCACATTTTGTGTGATTCCAGTTATATGAAATGTCCTGAATAGGCAAATCTATAGAGACAGAAAGTAGATTAAGATTGCCTAGGGCTGGGGGAGGGTGAGATGGGGAGGGACTCTTAATGGGTGCTGGGTTTCTTTTTGGGATGATTAAAAATGTTCTAAAATTGTGGGACACCTAGGTGGCTTAGAAAAGCATCTGTCTTCTGCTCAAGTCATGATCCCAGGGCCCTGGCATTGGACCCCATGTCGGGCTCTCTGCTCAGGGGAGAGCTTGCTTCTCTTTCTCCCTCTGCCTCCCTGCCCCCCATTCGTGCGATGTCTCTTTCTCTTGCATGCGCGCTCTCTCTAAAAAAAGAAAAAAATTGAAAGGTTCTAAAATTGTAATGGATACATAGCTCCATTAAGGGGGGGGTGGGAGGTTGGGGTACCAGGTGGTGGGTATTATAGAAGGCACTGATTGCATGGAGCACTGGGTGTGGTGAAAAAATAATGAATACTGTTATGCTGAAAATAAATTTAATTAAACCATTAAATTGTACACTTTATTATTTTTTAAGATTTTTATTTATTTATTTGACAGAGATCATAAGTAGGCAGAGTGGCAAGCAGAGAGAGAGAGGAGGAAGCAGGCTCCCTGCTGAGCAGAGAGCTTGAAGCAGGGCTCCATCCCAGGACCCTGGGATCATGGCCTGAGTGGAAGGCAGAGGCTTTAACCCACTGAGCCACCCAGGCGCCCCTAAATTGTACACTGGATGGGTGGATTGTGCGGTATGTGAATTATATCACAGTAAAGCATAAATATATACATATACATATATCTAGCACTGGACAAACTTGGAGGAGAGAGTGATTGATTAATTTGAGTTAGAAGAAAGGGTGGAGAGTTTTCTGGAGGAAATGTCAGTTGAGACAAAAAAGGTGATTTTGTGAAGAGGGAAGGCTTAGAGATATAATCAAAGTGATGATGCTTTCATGCAGGGGCAGTTTATCTGGAATTGAAGGGATTTAGGACGTATGCATGGTACCAGTACATGGAAACTAGAGGCAGGTCTTTTACTACCATGCTGAATTCTGTAGTTTGGTCCTCATTTTGTAGAGAGCCATGATGGGTTGGTAAGTGGTCTCAACAGGCCTGTGATTTGGAAAGATGGGAGATGGGGTTGGGAGGCCAGTGAGTAGGGGAGACCATTGAGGAGGCTGGGCTTGTGCAACACATAGGCAAAAAATGATGAAGCCTTCAGGTGTGTCAAGAGTATTGAACACTGAAACAAGGAGACTGATTAGAGGAAATGCTTAAGAAGTTGAATCTTAAAACTTGGTGGCTCTGGGGAATAGGTAAGATATATACAGCACAGTATTTTAGAACATACAAGGGTCTGGGTGTTTTTTCCTTAAGTATTTAGAATCAATGCAAAAACTATGGTTGAAATAACACTACCCACACAGATTATTCTCTAACAACTTTCCAACAAGAGTTCGATTACAGAGACTCTTATTTCTTAACAAAGGAATGTATATTGTGAGTAAAAGGATGGATTGAAGAGAGAAATGCTACCCGCCCATTTTTTAAGCATAAGACCCTCCCTTGTTGGAGAAGAAGCACTCATTTATGGCTTACTCTGAATGACTAAGTATTTATCTCTTGCTCAGAGAGCTTCCCTAGAAACACTTCCTTTGGTGTGAGCAGCTTGGATTTACTGCCAGGGCAACACCTCTCATCCAACACCCACGCTGCCTCTTGACTTGGTCCTCATCGGCAGGTGTTCATAAGCTGCATTTTGTTTTGCTTCTAATAAGAGCACAGTCTCAGAAAAGCATTGGCTGCAAGTATTACACATTATAACTTTCACTTACAAGTGTTCTTATAGGAGAGATCAGAAAAATGTGGGAGTCTTCAGGATCAGGAAGACAAAGACTGCCTTTTCCCTTAATTAGGACAGGCCACACCTGTGTTTTCCATATGAAGGAGGGCAGGGAGATCCTGGGCAAGGTCAAATAGAAACAGTCTCTTCCACTGCATGGCCCTGCATTCCCTGGGAATCTTCGTGGGCTCTGGAAGGCATTGGCAATGACACTGCCTGCTGCTAGCAGAGTTTGGGAATAGCATCCCTGACAAGTGCCGTACATGAGTTTAACCAAGCAGGAAACACCATTTAGAACACCACTTGCTGAGATGTGGCTCTTATCTGTGTCTGTCAGTGAACAATGACTACAACAAGCCCTGTTCAATCACAGTTGTTAGCAGAGCTAATTACAGCAGTCTCGGGTGGGAGGAATCCCAGCAGACACCTCTAAGGGACTTCATCACAGGTTCAAACATTGGCTTTGCAGGTAAGCAATGGAAACAGGCCCCTTGGGGGGCCTTTAAACAACAGTTCTCCACATGGATCCATCTTCACTCTGCTGATGGCGAGAGATCATTTTCAAAAGAGAACCACCACCAGAGAGCGAAGGAGGAAAGGGATGTTTAAAGCCAGTAGGGTAAATGTTCTGGATGAAATGAGAGCAGAACTAGGTATTATTCCTTGGGCTGTCTTTGACTCACTCATGACCTGATGGAGGTTGCTTCCCCTTTCTGGGCCTCACTGTTCTCATCTCAAAAATAAGGATAATAATACTGGCTCTATTTATATCACAGATTGCTGAAAGAATAAAATATATAGTTTAAAAAATAGAAGTTGGGGGAAAAATAGAAAATGTCACATAACTTTAGGTAGTGTCCCTTATTCCCCTTCTCCTGTTCTACATTTTACTGACAAGTGATGAAAGGGAGTAAGGAAAAAGGTCTGTGCTGTTGTAGAATATGAAACTTTACTTTCTGATGCCTTTGAGTGATAGTATGGTTTGCTCAGTTTCAGATTTGCCTCCCCATCCCGAGTTTATTCTGGGGTAAACTCCTCTCCAGTGTGAGGGGTTGGAGAAGACCTAGGGATCTGAAGAGACCAACACCCTAAACCCATCTAGTTATCATCTAAATGTCACCTGCTGCAACCCATCTTAAAGTCTCTCCTCTTCCTGGGATACCAGATTTGGGAGTATGTGAACCCTGAATGGGTCCCACAGTCAAGTTGGGACTTGAGGGAACACCTCCAGGACAGAACCGAAAATAATTTGTAGAGTGTGCTGAACATGTCTTAATCTGGGTCTCTAACTACATTCTTGCCTTGTTCCTACTAAAAATCTCAGCACACTTCTAATCAAGCAAGGCACATCTACATATCCGACGGTGCTTTCAGTGATAGAAAAGGATCATATTATGGATTTGGCAGAGAAGAAAAGGGAGATTTATTTCCACTGGTTGAAGATGTATCTTTTCCAGATATGCAAAACCAGTCAGAGCATTAAAAAATACCAATGAAATGTGATCATGTTTTGTGAGCAGAAGAAACCATTCTCGACTTCAAAACAATAAGGAAGATTATAAGGATCCCAAATCCATGGTTTAAAAAAAATGACAATAGGGTGCCAGTGGGACTACCAAACTCTTACTTGCCCCCTTAGGGTGTGGTGACATCTGCATTTCAGTGAACCCCTTGCTTTCACTTTTTCAAGTTCCCCCTTACTCGTTGCTCCTTCCAATCATTTATCTTTTTTTCCCAATGTTCAGCATAACTAAAAAGTCTAAGTAGGGAATTGCACATAATTGTAGACTGCACCATTGGCAAAATGATGCTTCTTTCTCAGTATTTGTAATTATCTGTTCCACTCTTGCTTACTCCTGGAAAATTTATGTAGAATGACAGCAGTGTCCTTTACTTCTCTTGAAGGCATTCTTTGGTCTCACTTTGTGTAGAGGTTATAAAACATAACCAAGAAATGCAATATCGTGTTTTTTATGTAAGTTACACATAAACAAATAGAAATTACCACTTTAAATCAACCAAGCAAAAGGTGGGGAGAATAACTAATTATGTTTTATCTATTGCACTTAATTGGTTAGGTGAAGAGATGGGGGAAAAAAACCAACTTTGATAACTTAAAGACTGTGATCACCCTGGACATGTTGGCCTGCCCCTGCCAGCTGGGAGGTTGTTTTATGCTGTTAGGTGAGAACTCCATGGTTTTCTTTGTGCTCTCAACCTTTTCTTTATTACTGGCTTAGAGAAATGTGACATTGCTAAAAACTCCAACTTGAAAATGCTTCACAGAGCAGGATCCTTGCCAAATTCAAGAATCTTGCTAGTTTGCAAGATGGGAGCTGTCATGCAGAACAAAAGTCTGATACTAGAAGTCAGCAATCACAATGGAAATAAATCCCACAATCTGGTTTCTAAATGTCTTCATCTCCTCCAACCTTAAAAGAATGATGCTGGCCTTACTTTGAGGCTGACTTTACAAAGAGAACATAGAGGGAGATAAAGTTAAATCCTGGAACTTAGCTCCTCTGGCAGTTCCTTCCCAAATTTTAACGCCTCTTTTTTACTAGGTCATGAATAGATGCCCATTTTTACTTTTCAACATTACATTCCTAACAAAGAATATATGACAGTGCCTCCTTTGCCTGGTCAAGGAACAAGGGAGTTTCTCAGCTGATAGTTTAACTTAGTCCCGTGATACACTTGTACATTTTAACCCAGTTTTAAAGGAAATGATTTCTATGGTTCATTTCTCTCTTTCCTTCCTTAGTGGGCAGAACATGGGTTGACCTTGTCAAGAGGACCTGGGATCATTGATGGGGTCTTCTCTGCAATGCAGTGCTGCAGTAAAGCCCATCAGGGTTTCTCAGGGGAGTTGGGTTGCATTGTTGAATTGTGAGTATCACAGTGCAGCCATAGGGTGAACTTGTCTTTAACTTGAATCCTCCCTATTTCTTGGTGTTTCTAAATTATTAAGACATGTTTCTATTAATCTCAGGCCTACCTTGTTTCTAAGGGTGAAAGCTTTCCATCAGGAGTAGTTCAAATATAACATTTGGGCATGAGGGAAAGATGGCTTTGACACTGTATGGGTTTGTGGCTGGATTCTTCTTGTGTATAATCTATTGGCTGGCACTGCTTCTATGAGCTTTTCTTCTACATCTTTTATATGATTTTAATGTTTTCCCCTTCTGAAGCTTTATGTCCTTCTAGCCTTTATAATTCCAAAGTACTTTGGCTTTGGTACTCATCCTTTTTGAACCTGAAAGGGGAGGTAAAATGCTGAACATCAGTCCCTAAATGAAAGACTGGCCAGATGAGACCATTCTTTGTTGGCCATGCCTCAGTGTTGGTCATGGATTTCTGTGTTAGTAGAGAGATGTAAGATCTGTGCCAGATGCAGGATTTTGGGTCATAGTGCAAAGTATTCTGGTCTCTGTGATGAACAAAGGCCCTGGGTCTGGTACCTCCATCTGTGGATGAGGATTGGTTGCCAGGGTTTACTCTCCAGTGTCAGAGTCTGTCTGGAAACCCCTGAATTCTGCTGCCTGAATGCTTAGCTCTTCTAAGACAGGCTGATGGTTATGGTACTTCCTAATGTGGCATGTCATTTTTGGGTATTGAGCTAATGGTTAATCAAGTCTTTAGCTCTTCTCTCTGATACTTTTTGTTTTCTTAGTTGTCGAAAACTTCCTGAAAGATAGATACTCTGCAATCTTTTCTGAACCTTCCACTCATCATCATACTGTAGTTTTCTTTCAGGCTGTATCTTCTTCCTTTCCCCCACCAAAATTGTTCTCAATATAGTCGAGTTACCATTTGTACTAGTTTCTTGTTGCTGCTATAACAAATGACAACAGACTTGGTGGTATAAAACAACACAAGTATATTCTTTTATAGTTCTATGGGCCAGAAGTCCTAAATCACTTTCACTAGGCTTAAGTCAAGATGTAGGCAGGGTACCTTCCTTCTGATGGCTCTAGGGGAGAATCTGTTTCTTTGCCTTTTCTAGCTTCTGGAGGCCACTTTGCATTCCCTTTCTTGTATCACTCCAGCCTCTCGCTTCCTTTGTCCTATCACTTACTTTCTCTTGGGTAGTCCCTCTGTCTCCCTCTTATATGGACACTTGTGGTTACATTTAGGACCCACCTGGATAATCCAGGATAATTTCACTGTCTTGAGATCCTTAACTTTTTTTTTTTTTTAAGATTTTATTTATTTAACAGAGAACACAAGTAGTAGAGAGGCAGGCAGAGAGAGAGAGAGAGAGAGAGAGAGAGAGAGAGAAGCAGGCTCTGCACTGAGCAGAGAGCCCGATGCGGGGCTCGATCCCAGAGTCCTGGGATCATGACCTGGGCCGAAGGCAGAGGCTTTAACCCGTGAGCCACCCAGGCGCCCCATTGAGATCCTTAACTTAATGGCATCTGCAAAGTCCCTTTGTATATAACATTCACAGGTTCTTGGGATTAGGACCTATATAATTTTCAAATTCAGTGTCATCTTTTAATTCCTCATCCTAGCTCTTTTAATATTAAATACTTTTAGCTATTCTGAGAAAAACTTTGCTGACTTTCAGGATATGACTATTTTCCATTGATGTAATAACTTTATTGTTTATCTCTCCCTCTGGAATGCAAGCTTATGAGTAGGAACCTTGACTATCTATCTGCTGCTCTATCTTCCCTGCTCAGAATGATGCCTGGTGCTATCATATAATCAAAGGCAGCAAAGAATACAAATTGCATGACCTTTCCCCACTCCTTATTCCATCACCTCTTATTCTTGTTTTCCTTTACTGGCTTTTCCTCTGTCCAGGTGGTCAAGTTTGGTATTTCCCAGGGCTTAGTCCTAGTCCACTTCTTTCTGCCAGTGCCAGGTGGAGGCAGTTTCAGCCATACTCTGGGGACCTCTCCAATCAGCATCTCCAGCCCAGACCTCTGATTTGAACTTGCAAATTTAATCTTTACGTGGATATCCCACAAGCATGGCAAATTCACCATGTCCCATCTTCCCCATCCACCCAGACAACCAAAAACTAACCTCCCCTTCCTTTCATATTCTCTGTGTTAGGGAAGAGTAAGTACCAGGATTTACCCAGTAGGCACAGCAAGAAGACTGGCAGTCATCCCAGACTCCATGCTTTCTTCTACTCATTCTCCCCCCACCTCTACTGCCCTCCAGTCAGTCATGAAGTTTTGTCAACCTGTCTCCCAAACATGTCCTGCTATCTCTTTCTGTCTAATGTCCATTGCCCTGGTTCACATCCTCATCACTTGCCTAAGTAGGCTATAAATCAACTTACTAAACCATTGCTCTTGATTTCTTTTGAATATGATGGAGCGACATGCTCTTAAACTTTCTATATGTATACCTGAGCTACTGACCATTGCCAGCCATGTCTTTAGTCTCTGCTGAGTGGGCAGTGGCTGATTTGCATACCATCTGGTCTTGGCTCCCAGAGCTGACTGGGTCTGGGATGGGCGCCTGACCCAAGGCTGGCCTCTGCTATTGTTCTGATCAGCTACCATGACTTGGGGGGCTGGCTATAAAATAGAAGCTGAGTAAAATCCCTCTTTTGGGATTTCAGAACAGCAAGGCTGGGAGATTCAGATCACTGTATTGCTGAACAGAAGGATCAGCAGAAATGATGGGCATGAGCAATTGCAGTTATGAGAAGGCAGATATTGTAAGTAAGTAGGGGAACTGCTGAGTCAGGATAGAAGAGGGAAAGAAAGAGGCCGAGGCACTGCATAAAGGGTTCCGGCTCTTTTTCTGTGGCTTCCCGAGGCCTGCCTCGGGATTCCCATTGTCACGTTTCCATGAGCTGCTGCATTATTATAAACAAAAAAACCAGCCCTAGTCTGAGTGAGCCCTTGCTTCCTGCAATAAACTGGCCAAAGTGATATGTTTTCCAGTAAGCCCTTTTAATGTTATATGAGACATCTGGAAGAAAGCGGCACTGTAACCAAGAGCAGCAATGTGCAGTCCCAAACTCAGTGTTTATTCCACTCCATTTTAAAGCATTAGCTTAGGGAAAGAAGAGAAGTTTATGTTACTATTTCCTTTGAGAGTGGGAGAATATTATGATGAGCTTCTGGTGTCAAAATTAGTCTTTATGTAAAAATGAATTGATGCCTGAAAACATAATTTCAGAAAGGAAGAGTGTGAAAATGGTTATAATAAATGACTGAATATTGTCTGATACTTATCAATAGTGGGAAAATGAAAGCACATGTTTCCAGATATCTGCCTTTCTATTTTCAGCTGTTGAAACAGAGGGATTGCGAAGTCTCCAGGATTCTTAGTCACATGACTATATTCCTTTCTTAAATGTGAATTAATAAGTAGATTGATTGAAGATTTATAGGTAAAAAACAACATTTGGCACATATGTGAATGGCACATATTCAGTACTCTGAATATGAAGTACAATCAGCATATTTATGTCTCCTGCTCTCCTTGTAAGATATGTTCAATGGGGAATTTCTTATTCTGTTCAGGATAAAAATGAAAAACAAGAGTAGGTGTCAGGATTCTTTTGAGTATTCTCAGGCCACAGAAAGGCCCATGGTCACTTCACACTGGGTTTTGTGTGTCTGTTCCTATGTCAGAATTAAAATTTGGAACTTGCTTTAAAGTTGTCTTACCTGGAGTGCAGTGTGAAGCCATGCGCTGTGGGATGCTATGAAAGGAGAAGGCCTTTCTCTCTTTGTTCCTGGAAGCTCTGGTTCTTCTAGGGATAGGATGGGAGAAGGCAAAAAAAAGTGGTCAGGGGCAGGAGTGTTGTCAGCGAGTCCTAAAGTTGTAAAATGACCTTTAAAGCAGATGTTTGACGAGGCTTTCTTGGTTTCTTGGGAGGTGTCTCGCCTGCAGTTCCCTTGGTTTAGGCAGATGTGCTCTCCATTTGAGCAGCTGCTTACTTCCTCAGCCCCTAGGAGCCCAGGATTCTACCTCTGTTTCTGTCGTGAGGCTCCTCCAGCCAATCCTCTCACGTTGGCCCACATCTGATCTTGGAAGAAATATCCATGCATGTTCTTCTGGACCACTGTAGAGAAATAGCAGGTGTTCTTCACTCTGCAGCAGGAGTGGCTTGCTAGCTCAACTCTCATGTGACTTGCCAGCAAGGAGTTAGACCACTGCGTTCTCCCTCCCTTGGGACACATATCAGGCTTTCTGATGAGCCTCATTTATGTCCTTTTCTCTTGACATTAGGTGATCCCAGTCTTTTACTTTGGTGACGAGTGAGAATACATGTTTATTTTTAAAAAATCCTTCAAGTATCCTGTCTCCTCAGTCTCCAAGTCTTTTTTTTTTTTTAATTTTATTTATTTATTTGACAGACAGAGATCACAAGTAGGCAGAGAGGCAGGCAGAGAGAGAGGAGGAAGCAGGCTCCCTGCTGAGCAGAGAGCCCAATATGGGGCTCGACCCCAGGACTCTGAGATCATGACCTGAGCCGAAGGCAGAGGCTTAACCCACTGAGCCACCCAGGTGCCCTAGTCTCCAAGTCTTTATGTGACCTAGTAACTCCTTTAACTGGGTCCAGCCAACACTTTAATCCCCTATAAGGATCAATGGGTTTTTATTGACTTGTTTGAAATTCTAATGTCAGAAGTTTGTTGTTTGGATGAAGTCTCTGCCATTCCTATATACCTATAACCATGTGCTTATACTCAGGCAGGAAGTGCTCCAAAAGAACAAACTTCCAGGCTCTCAGGCCAGGCCATGGGTTGTCTCTCAGCTCAGCATACTCTGAAACTCTTGGCACTTTTCCAACTCATGGCCCAGGAGAAGGGTCAGCAACCCTATGACTTGGGGTACATAGCTCTCAGGGTGCCTGGATTCAGGAGGAACACAGGATGCCCCGCCACACAAGTGGGCCATCTTCTCTATGGCCCCCTCTCCCTAGTTGTCTTGAAGATATAAATGTCCTGCAGGGCTAGTGGAGAGTGCTGCTGGGCTTAGCATGCTTGAGGACTATAAGGACCAAGGAAGGCAGTGTAGAGAGGACAGATAAATTTGAAGAAACAGGAGCCAGAGGGCTTGCTCTGGATGAGGGCAGGAAGTAAAGGAGGGAATGGTTACAAGGATGGGGGGGGGGTTGTCACATTACCTGAGGTCCTTCACAGTGTGAATCCCAATTTACTTGGTTGTGTCTCCTTTACTTGCTTCCCCTTCAGTCCAGCCACATAGAACTGTCTGCTGTTTTCTAAGTATGCCAAGCCCTGCATACTCTTATTTTCCACATGCTGTTCCTTTACAATGGAACCTCCTCTTCCTCCTCAGTCTTACTCTATTGCTTCTATTAAATCATCAAAACCTAGTTTAAGTTTCATTTTCTGTGAAGACTTCTTGCTACTTTCCTCATCTGGCCGCTGTGCCATTTCATACATGTCTCATTTCCAGCCATCACTGTGTGACATTGTAGTGCTTTATTAACTTGCCTCTCCTTGCTCCCCAAAAGATAGTGATGTTCTAAGACATGGATTCATTCATTCTTTTAAAATTATTATTATTTTTTATTAACACAGAATGTATTTGTTTCAGGGATATAGGTCTGTGATTCATCAGTCTTACACAATCCACAGCACTCCCCATAGCACATACCCTCCCCAAAGTCCATCACCCAGCCGCCCTATCCCTCCCACTGGACTCATTCATTCTTGTATTCCCAGCACCTGCCACTGTTTCAATGTCATAGGGACTTCTATGAGACCACTATTGCTGTGCAACAGTCTACCACAAATTTAGCAGCTTGAAACAACACAAATTTATTATTACAGTTCCTCCAGATCAGAAATCTAGGCATGGTTTGGCTGGATGCTCTGATCAGTGTTTCAGTGAGCTGAAATCAAGGTGTTATTCCAGGCTCTGGTTCCATACCAGGCTTAGGATCCTCTTCTAGGCTCAAAGACTTTACAGAATTTGTTTCTCGAAGGTATAGGACTGATGTCCCCATTTTCCTGCCACCTACTGCCCAATGACGACTACTCTCAGCTTATAGCAGCCACTCAGTTTCTTGCCATGGGGCCCCAGTAGGAAGTTTACCACACTGTTTGCTTCCTTCTAGGCTGGCTGGAACACATCTCTGATTTCTTCTGTACCCAGCCAGAGAGAACTTTCTGCTTTTAGAGAGCTCACCTGACTAGATCAGGCTCCACTAGTATAATCTGGCTTTTGCCATTTGATGTATCCTAACCATAGCAGTGATATTTCATTATATTCAGTGAGTTCCACCCACACTCAAAGGAGTTAGACAAGGGTGAGGGTTCATTAGGGTTGGCTTAGAATATTGCCTGCCGCAGGGCTGAATGAATAATGTCAAATAAGATGTGTTCCAGAAACTTATAAATTATAAACACTGCTATTCAGTTTTAAGATTTTTTTTCCTCTTGTCACTTTGGGATGCTTTTTAAGTTGGTCCCAAATTTGTGTTGAGTCCAGCATAGTTGAAGATGTTGCATGTGAGATAATACAGTAATATCCCTACCATGAGCACAGGTAGTACTGGAAATTCAGGGTAGAGGGCAAGACGTGATCTGACAACTGATTGACTGGCTGTATTATCTTAGGCAAAGTCCCTGAAACTCTCTGAATGTCATATTTCTCATCCTGTATAACATGAGCGGGTAGGACTCCACAATGTATAAAGTTGGCCAGCTCTAATATTCTATATTTTCTAAGGCTAAAACATACTGCTCAAATTAAAATCTAGCCAAGTGACTCACAATATCCAA
Organism: Neogale vison; assembly: GCF_020171115.1. Classification (NCBI taxonomy): domain Eukaryota; kingdom Metazoa; phylum Chordata; class Mammalia; order Carnivora; family Mustelidae; genus Neogale; species Neogale vison. The sequence continues at coordinate 250,838,546 of NC_058091.1, read as the reverse complement.
ATTCATTACAATAGTTCACAAAAGAATTTCTTTATAGATGAAATTACAGTGATGTGATTTTAAGAGGAAAAGGCCATTTTGTATTTAAATGAATCCACCGCTATATTGTTTGAACTTAACTAAATATAAATAGAGGTATACAACTACAGTTTTAACACTTCAAATAAAATAGTGAAAAATACTGTCTTTAGATGACATATCTGTCCAGTTATCTTCAGAAGTGAATTTTCTCCAAGATATTAAAACCTGATACTATCTTACAATTTGAATTAACTCAATTGATGACAAGCGAATAACTATCAAAGGCAGCCCTCAAATATTATGAATCAATTCACTGACTACGTGGGAAGCATGCTGAGATTCTTATACACATTTTGGAGGTTTAAGTCTTTCTTTTGTTTTTCTCAAACGAAGCCGTTTTGACTAAGATAATTATTCTCTTCTACCCCCCCCAAAAAATGAATTCTAATTTTAAACAGGTATTATTAAATCCCACTGAAATAGGCTTCATGCAGATGTATTTGTTAAAACACCCCTTTATTGACTGTGCACAGTTATTAACAATTCACATTTCACTTCATCTACTGAGTGGAAGAGCATTTATTCTTTCATTAAAAAGTTAAGCCCTTAGGGCAGCAGCAGGGATGCAGAGCCTTCTCCTATAAACTGCACTGTCCAGTGAATGTAAAATGCTTCCATATTAATACAAAAGGGAAAAATAAATAAAACAAGTCCATTTCCCCCATCCTCCATTATCCACTTGCTGCTGATATGCTCCTGTCATTTTATAAAATGCCAGCATGTAAACAGTTTCTACACTGTTCCCATACTTCCATCAGTCAGAAGAGTACTGTAACCATTTATTTATTGGGCACCATCTAGTTCAGAACTTCTGTAGGGCTGGGCAAGGCCACTGTCAAAGTCTTTAGGAAGATGCCATCTGGATAGAGTGGGTGGTGGATCATGAAGGCATCCTCCAGCATCCAGCACCTTGCTGCTCAAGTTTCTGGAGCTGCTTTTCAAGTTTTGAGATGTCTACTCGATGCATCATCAGAAACTGGCCATTCAAATGGAAGACAGGGATGTCAAATTTATACCTTTCATACCAAGCAGAGTTTCCCGGAAGTGTGATGTCCACCTCCTGTAAAATAACCTGAAATGGAGACAGACTAAAGCTCTGTATTTTAGAGAGCACAGAATGATACAACAGGCAAAGTGCCAATCTGATGCCCAGATGAGCTCTCATGCTGAAGGGTTTTGCTGTTGTCTGCCTGTCTGAGGTCCCAACTGAACTCATGTCCCTGATTTCCACAACTTGACTGATTTCGTTATATTCCTTAACTCTCAGTTTTGCTGTTTTTCTGTTATACCTATTACATTCACTGTCGGGTCACTACTCCATTCCCAGTGAAATAAAATATGTCCCAACTGGGAAGCTGAGGAATCAGGACACATGCACTTTGCACGTAGGGATAGGAAAGGCATCATGGTTCGCTACAGGAGAACACTTCCATGGAAATGACAAGAGGAAGATAAAATGAATGGGGACACAAGTTTAAAGAAAGCATGAATATTGCACCTGCTAGTTAGCTTTGGTTCACATTAAGAGTCAGAGTAAGAAAACCAGTACTGCTCAGAGAAAAACACTTAGGGGTAATGAGTTTTGTGGAAATTAGCACTGAAATCTCTCTCTGAAGAACAGAAAGAAAACTTAAATGACAAATCATTTAATCTTTTCCCAAAGAAAGGATCCAGGCAGATAATCTACACCACATACGCTATCCATTCCATATACATAAAGGCACACCACTGTATTATGCAGGTTTCCCCTGCTTTTCGAAAGCATTCATCAGGCCACTTGGCTGTTACAAAAGACCTACATTAGTACCTGTTTTGCTAATGGAAAAAATCTGAGGACTTTTGCTTTTATGAAAAAAGATGAAAAATGAAAATAGTGTTCAGTGTTGGTTTTGCCATTCTGGAAGCAGTGCCTACACTGAGCAGTGAGAGTGGTACCACCAAGCTCCTTCCCTTGGGGCTTCCTTGCAGCATCACAACACTAAGCCCCTAGAGCTTTGAACTGTGTGAGCATCTGTGCTTTATCTCAGTTTATTCTGTGTATGCATCAGCAAGAAATGTCCTAAAGTACCAGAAAAGCCTGAGAGAGGTTATTTCTTGGGTCTGGGAATGATAAAAAAATTTTTTTCATAAATGAATGTTAATTGCTTCTTTGCTTCACTCCACTTGGGCATGTGAAGGTTGGATAGGAATGCTCTACTTTCGGAGAATGGAGGGGGAAACCGGTATTACCCTGTTTTTGTAGGGCTCCAGTATTTCCTTGGCTTCATCACAAAGGGGGCATGGATCCTACAGGAAGGAAAAAATAAAGCCATTAAATTCAAAGAATGGCATGTAGCCTGACAAAAACCACAAGAAGTAGATTATACCTACTTTAAGGGATGTGCTTTTTTTTTTTTTAACCAGGTTAATTATACTGTTTTATTTCCAAAGCAAAACATTGCCATAGAATCTTATAAATAGCTAATGTTTCATATAAGTGGGCTGTCAGCATTTTTTAGTTGTTCTGCTTTGATTTTTCACCATAAATCTATTTATATATATATGTATACACATATATAATAAATTTAGATGCTTACCTTTGTTACACACATACATGTAGAAACCGATCACATATACATCCACATACATTTAAATGTATTACATACATGTATATGTAGATACATACACATATACTACATTTAGATGCTTACATTTTTTGTCACTAGCTTTATCTGATGGATATCAGGGAAGATTATTTTTCACTGATTTATAGTGGTAGGGATTTGTCCTTCCTGTGACAGGAACACTTTTCTGGTCTGGCTGACATCACCAGAATCGCTTAAAGTCTATTTTGAAATGGAGGCATTGAGCTTTGCCTGCCTGTTTTTCCTCATCAGTCCACAGGAGTAAACTCATTGAGATGAAGTTAAATAGTGATTGCCCCACCAACAAAAAGGGAGAAATCTCTATTTACTTTGGATGATGATAGTACCAACTCTTTAATAGTCTGCCTGTTTTCTCATTGCAAGTGTCAGCAGTAGCCTTCCCAGGTTAATTCTCTGCCCGAGGAACAAGCAAGTTTTAGTGCTGGTTGTTTGTATTCTTTTTTTTTTTTTTTAAAGATTTTATTTATTTATTCGACAGAGAGAGATTACAAGTAGGCAGAGAGGCAGGCAGAGAGAGAGGAGGAAGCAGGCTCCCCGCCGAGCAGAGAGCCCGATGTGGGACTCGATCCCAGGACCCTGAGATCATGACCTGAGCCGAAGGCAGCGGCTTAACCCACTGAGCCACCCAGGCGCCCCCTGGTTGTTTGTATTCTTGAACCATCCAGTGGAGAAGTCTTTTGAGAATGCTGTGGATCTTTGGCAGATTTTAAAATCTCAGCTCTAGACTCTAGGAACAGCTACTAGCTATAGGTTCTCTTGCATGAGCTCAAAATAGACTCACCATTACCGATGCTTATATAAAACCTGCTTTTTAACATGACAGGAAGAGGTAAGCTGTTATGTAAAAGAACGGCCCCCTCCTCCAGTTTAACTCTCAGCTTGTTTTGAAATAAGGACCCAGATCATCAAAAGGCAGTTTTTCTTCATTAGGGTCTTTCTGGCCCTGACTTCCTGGTGCAGAGAATTAGGCTCATCATTTATTATGAGCACCATCAAGAAACAGATTATGGATAGTCTGTGATGTTTTAAGAGAATCACATTGAAATTTTCTAAGAAAGTTTCAAAAAGTCAACAGAAGATTTTAAAAAGCAAAAGTTGTTATGGCGCCTGGGTGGCTCAGTGGGTTAAGCCTCTAACTTCGGCTCGGGTCATGATCTCAGGATCCTGGGATCGAGTCCCATGTCGGGCTCTCTGCTGGGCAGGGAGCCTGCTTCCTCCTCTCTCTCTCTCTCTCTGCCTGTCTCTCTGCCTACTTGTGATCTCTGTCTGTCAAATAAATAAATAAAATCTTAAAAAAATAAAATAAAAAGCAAAAGTTGTTAGAAAAAGTACAAGCTAAAGAAGTACCAAATATACCAACATTTTGCTTTTATGTTAAAAAAAAAAAAAACTTCAGTTGAACCTAGATCACATTTTCTGTTTTGTTTTTGTAAACATGGACATTGGTGCACATTATTTTGTATATATGTATTTTTATTAGGAAAGGTTCATCAACATTCAAAGAGGCCTATGAACTGAAAAAGGATTAAGACTCAGTGGTCTGGACCATTAAAACTTTCTTCTCTAGGATTTTCCACAGCACCAGCAGAGCAGGTACTTACTGTATCCCTAGAATGGAATGGACGTTCATTGGGTTAGCCATCCCACTCCCCTTTCTGGTAGGAAGAATGTTGTGATTTTGCTGACTGATTTTGCTGACTGTGGCTGACTGAATCCCTGAACAAAAAGGGTAGAACACTTGACTTAGGCTGAGACAGTCAGTGTATCATATCCCTCTTGACCAAAAATGGCTCAGGAATTGGCCAATCTTATATACCTAGTGACACATACCAAGGATTCAATACAAATTCTAAGCTAAATGAAAGATTAGTGTGGCTCCCCACTCCCCAGATGTCTATGGCTAACTTGGCCATTATTCAAACTGAAAAATAATGCATAATAGTTAGGCTGAGTAAGCACCACTAGCCTTAAGGGATTATTTTATTTTTGTGGCTAATTCTCATATGCATTTCTCATATGTAGACACAGATAATCAATTATTTTTATTCCATAATTTCCAATAATACAATATATACTATGGATATGAAAAGCAGTTTAGATTATTTGTAATAAGAAATTCAATTATTAAAAACTATTTTAAACTTTGTTATTAGACAGCCATCAGATATTTTAAGATTGCTAAAGATTGTCTGAAATCTGAAAAACATATTAAATAAGATAAGTTTTTTTGCTTGAATTGGGAATATTATTCCCTGAGGTTAAATGTTACCCTGTCCTTTCTTTTTTTGATTATATATCACACAAAGTAATGTTAACTAGTAAAAGGAAATCAGTGATATTTATATTACAAGTTTCAAGGGAAAAAAGCTCTTAAAAATTTTCAACTTTAAGTTGATGAACCTTTCCTAATAAAAAATTTTCAGTTTTATGTTATGGCTTAAAACTCGTGTTAGGGATAAGAAAACAAGGACAGTTGTACTTGTCAATCCTTGTTATTTGTGGCTTTCATATTTGCAAATTTGCCAGTCACTAAAATCTATTTGTAATCCTAAAACCAATATCTATGGCACTTTTGTGGTTATCTGCAGACATTCGAGGATATGCACAGAACAGTGAAAAATCCGAGTCACTGAGAGTGCACGTTGCCAGCGGAGGTCGAACGAGACAATGATCTGACTTACTGTTTCAGGTCTCACACTTGTCAACAGGTGTCCTTTTCCTGATCCACTGGGTGTCATGCTTTTTGCATTTTTGTGTTTTTTGTTGATATAGCTATTTAGAATGGTCCCCACGTAGAGGGCTCTGTAGTGTTGTGCAGTGTTTCCAAGCATAAGAAGGCTGTGATGCACCTCATGGTGAAAATACTGTTAGATAAACTTTGTTCAGGCATGAGATATGGTGCTGTTGGCCCTGAATTTGGTGTAATGAATCAACAATACATAGTAAATAAAGTATCTTTAAACAGAAACATATGCCAGACAAGGCTAGTATTGATCAGCTGACAATATGTGGCCAGCAGCTCACTGGAGTCTAACCATAACCTCCCCTGGGAGCACTGGTTTAGTTCACTAAATTAGTTCACTAATTCAGTGTTTGTGGTGACTTTATGGAACATAGCCATCACAAGAATTAATTATGTTTCTAAGTGATGTATTTATAAACATCATCTCTCTTTTGATAGTTCTTCCTTCCAGTGCAGGGATTGGGAGACTATTAAATATATTAGTTTTCCAACTGAAAAGTGTGAGACAATGAGGCATGTGGGTAGAAACCAGGGTTAGTACCATTGTAACTGCTACTGTAAAGTTGGGGGACAGGTCTGAGGACAGCTTATTCCATTGCTTTCCTTTCAGCATTTCCCCATCCCTCTTCTTAAATGTACAACTTTCTTCAGACAACAATTTAACACTTTTTTTTGTTTTTGAAGTAGTAATTTTACTTTTTAACTCTGTACCTTTGTAAATAAGGTCAGCACAGGAAGAACAGTCTTCGAGGCAGAGAGATTTCTCATGAGGAGTTGAAGGGAGTATTTGGCAAGATGCATGCTATTTCCTTGAAACCAGAGCATCTTAATTCTGCCAAAAGAAAAATAGACCAATAAACTTATGTGCCCTAGATTTTGCTGTTTATAATATGAACAGTAAGCTGCAAGCCTATGATGGAATTTGATGACTTGAGAATTGCTTCTTGGACTCCAGGAGTGTCAGAGAGGCCCAGATGTTTGGCAAGTCTCCATGATGCCTCAACATTCACTGTATTCCAAACAAAACAGAACTTAGAATGGGAAAATATCCATATTTATGGATGAGCTGTGTGCCTAATCACTTGGGTTCTGCAGGCAAACTGCATGGGTTTGTTAATTTGAATACAAAATTAAATTTCACCTGCAGATTGTGCCAGCATCCTGATGATTCCCTATAATGGGGAGGTTTCCTGAGATGGTTCTTATCTGCAGAGATAGCTTATCTTGTTGGCAAGCATTCAACAACACAGAGCCACCTTCATGGTAAAGGAACAGTAAGTAAGGAGCACAAATCCCCAACTGACGGTTAAGGTTGTCACTTAGGAGATCCATGCCTCACTCTGCTGCAAAAGATGGGGAAACACAGATTGTACTAAGAGGACCTATAGGGGAGAGTTAGGTCGAGTTGACTTGTCAGGAGCAAAAATCTACTCAACTCCTTAAGTATTTTAAAAGGAAATTGCCATCATTTTTAAAAACATATACAAGTGTACTAGTGTTACTACTGGAGATACTCCAACACGAACAGCTTGGTAATAGCAGCATGTCAAACACTAGGCTTTGAAGCTCCCTCATCTTGCTTCTTTGCTCGACATAAGACAGCCTACTTATTCCTATTCTATTGAGCCTCCAGCTTTGTCCTTAAAACTACAGATATGATAATTTCACTTTTAAAACACATATGCACTGTTGACTTTATCATTTATCAATATTCTCAAAATGAATTCATTCCTGGGATATTCATTTCTTAACTTTGCTTTCCAACTTCATCTCACTTTCCCCTCCCTTTTCTTGGCAAGCGGCAGCCACAAAGATTCCCTTTCTGTTCCTTGAATACCTAAAGATCATTTCTTTATCAGCATCTCTGTACTTGCTGTCTTTATGCATGAAAAGCTCTTAAGTAACTTCCCCTCATTTGGCCTGGGTCATGCCTTAGTGACGACCTTACCAAGGTTGGCCAGCCCACCATGCTCCATTCTTGTGCCTTGCTACGGTTTTATCTTTTACTGCCTCAAATGGCTTTACCTCTGTCCCCCTCTATTATAGTGTGACTTCCATAGGAGCAGGTACTTGTTTGCCCCAGTATCCCTGAGCATCTATAATTAAGTTGGCACATAGTAGGTATTCAGGTATTTGTTTGAATATTTGAAGTATTGGAGTGAACCATTCTCCACCTTTTTAGTCTCCCCTCTAACCCTAACCAGACACTCAATGTGCACAGCAGTCACTAACTGAGCATAGCTCATGTTATAACTAAATGTTAGTATTCTTCAGGGTGTCCATAAGACTGTGGGCCAGGGCCCTACAGTTGGTTCCAACCCCTTCACCACCAGCTCTGATCTCTGCTCTCCACAGAGCATGACTATATTAATAATGTGCTAATCTCTAGTGCTGACTAGGCTTCTTAGTGTAAGATTAGCCTTAAACTCATTTCAAACAGAATGATACGATTTTAGAGAAAAATACCAGCCCTATCAAACTAGTGTAAAGACCACAGGACAAAAAGATTGGATTCTGATCTGTGAAAACAATAATCTTTCCTTCACTCTTAAACTCATAGCCTTCCACTTCTCCCTGGATCTCCCTGCTAACTGAATGATCTCGATAACACATAAAAGGGAATGTGATGAGCACTTTGCAATGACCTGCTACCCACCATTATTCCAAGATGGAAAGTAGATCCAAACAATTTTACAGCACGCTGTGCTACTCTCAATTAAGGTTTAAGCCATGGTATACACATTTTTTATAAATTAAGCAGAATCAGCAACTCCAATAAGTGAATGTGGTCAGAGACGACAGCTTCTAAGCATGGCTTTGTCTACACAGGATATGAATGAGGAGGGAAGGTAGACTACTAGCCGTTTTTACACTGGGTAAAAATTTTTGCATCCTTGGTTTTGGGAAAGCCCTATAATCACAGTGGCACATCTTCCTAGGGAATAGAATTAAAGGAGCTGTGCTATAGGGGAGAAAGAAAACAAAAAATTAGTTTTGTTAAAGACAGAAAGATAGTTCTTGGAAATGAGAAGGATTGAGCCATTTGTGGCAGTGACCTAAGACAACCACCAGGATAGTGAACCACAGGTGCATGCTTTTGGTGGAGGGATTTAAGATTTATTGATGTCTGGCTGGTAAGGAAAGGAGAACTTACTGCTTTTTCCTAGCTGAGTTGCGACTGAGGTGTTAAGGCTTTAAAAAAAAAAATTCACATTCACAAAGGAAATCTGCTTCAGTATTTCCAACATGACAAAACACAGCATGTGGTTTTGGTTGCACCCAAGACAAATAAAACCTGTCATAGTAAACAGAGTTGCTATTCATTCCAGATTTGCTGGAATATTTGTTCACCCAACCCAGAGAGCAGAGTCTTCAGTGATGCTGCAACCATTCTATTTAAAATTAGTTCTCTTTCCACTGTTAGACCTACTTCCACCTTTTCCCGTATATTTAATCACTTAAACGTGGCACATCTGTTTATAGAGAAATGCATTAGCATTATGCAGTTTTACTACCTGCATATTTTCCGAATGTCCTAAGGCACATGCATTTTACCACATTGTTAAATTAACTTCTTTCTTTGTAAGCACTGTATTAGAGTATTATATTAGAGTATGATATTTAAAAAGCTCCCTATACTTCTCCTGGGCAGAAATAAGATCTGAAATCTAAAATTCTGAACACAGGAGTCCGGTTAGTTCTAGAAATAAACGAAAAATGATACACCCCATTTGCCACTGCATCATACTCTTCTTAGAATATTTTACTAACTCTGTAAACCCTAACACTATTGCTGTCAATGTCATACTCAGTGAATCATGCTTTCTTGAAGTAAAATCTTAATACAGGCTACTCTGTCAATGTGACATTTTCATTAGTTCTATTATTTTTGAGCAGTATCTCAGCATTATAAAAAAATACTCTGAAAGGCAGTTTCTGCCTGGTAGCTCATGACTTGGGAGAGGACAACACCTTTTTGATTATGTCATTGAATTTAGTCATGAAACTTGTGTCCTTACTACACACAGACACAATTTCATCCTTTGTATTTTGTTACATGCCTCTGTGATATGAGCAAAAAGAGCTGTGTTCATAATATCAAAGAAGCACAAATGGGTCACCTTTGTCATAGACCAAAAAAAAAAAAAAAATGTAAAAGGCATAAGACTGGATTTAGAATGTGCCTAAAACAAATTCCACAGCCTAACAATAAAGATGGTGACTCCTGCTGTTTCAAGTCCAGGCTGCTCAGAGGCGTGGATCAGCCCCACAGAGAAAGGGAATGCTGGCTTTTCAACAAACTGAGGCTGACTCCAGTGGGCTTTATGGCAGAATCAAATACAACATGGGGGAGGACTGATTGGACCCATTCAGCCCTCCTTGAAGCCAAGATAAGGAAGATAACTTAACTTTATAGCATTTCCCCTGTGAGGCACTCAAGGGCATACCATTAAAGCAACTGATTACAGTACAGAGAGAAGCCAGGGTCGTTTGAGCCTTTATTAAGGATTATTCATTTCTTGCATGAGGAGCTGCCCAGACTAGGGCTGCATATCACTTATGTAGGGCCCCTGGATTCTTCAAACACTGCATGTGTCTGATTAGAAGAGAAACAACATTGTTCTCGCTTGAGTAGAGAAACTGACCTTCACTGACCAGAATTTTTATTCATACAAAGCATCCTTTGGCATGCTGAATCTCCAGACTCACATGATCCCTCATCAGTAGGCTGCAGTGTTAGTTCATGAGCATAATGAAAAAGTCTATATAAGCCCAGGTACTGCCTTGGTTATTAACAGGTAATGTTGGAGCTTCACAAGAGTATAATGTAAATTTAATGCTGAGCTGACATTAACCAAACACTATTATAGTAGCTCCTGCTGAACGTGTGTTCCATGAGGAGAGGCTCAGGGCTTCCGTTTAGTCATCTGTGCCATATGAGATGTTAAGCCCTCATTTCACATTCATTACCATCTAAGTTAATGTTTCTATTTTTACCCAAGTGACTAGAAACACTCGTGTGTACGCACGCATGCACACACACACATATACCACACACCTCTACTGGGAACAAAAGTCCATCATTCTAGATTACTGAAAATTTATGTAATGAGATGAGGCTGCTCTTAGCAGACTTGTCTGGGTCACTGGGCTCAACCTAATGCAGGGAAACGGACACATGTTGCCACCCCAGTGCCCCTCTGTCTCCCCTTTGTCCAAACCTCCTCTTCTCCCAAACAAGTGGGAGCCTAGCCTGGGATTTGGGTGACAAGAGAGGCAGCATTAAGGGACATCCCCAAAGCTGGAAATGAAGCAGATACTATGACGTGTCAACTCCAAGGAGCTAAGCAGGGCAAGAATGAGGCTACAGAATAGAAAGAAACAGGGAGTGGGATGCTCACTCACTGGCATAGGTGGGATCGCTGGTGCTTTTCTAGCTCTGTAGCCTCTGCAGCCAGAGGACCAGGCCAGGGGGACTGCCTGAGAGGTGGAGCCAGCTGAGATGAGATGTGGCAACAAAGATCCAAGCCAACCACCCACCTATAGGCCCACTTGTACATGGTGTCAGGCTCAGCTTCATTCTTTCCTTCTTTATTTAAATTGAGGTATAATTAACATAACATTTTAATTAGTTTCAGGTGTACAAACATGATTCGGTATTTATATATATTGTAAGACAATCACCACAGCTTCATTCTGACCATAGAGTTCGACTGCTGATTTGATCCCACATAACACATGAAACCATGAGTAGCCCTACTTCATGCCCCAGACCTGGGGAGCAGGAAACAGCTTCTCACACCACACAGCCATCTCACTCCCTGTAGCTTCTATTTCCAGATTTCAGTGCTAACAGGCTTGTTCACCATACAGGGGCCAGAGAAGGCAGTAGAAAATCAATCCCAGAAAGGAATGACTGGTCACATGAGTGCTTAGGAACAAAACCCTATTTTCTTTCTCTTCAAATTATTACCATGACAGTGAGATTTCCAAGTGTCTGGATGTCTCTATTCCACTGTTTATACTCAATGGTGCTACGTTAATTTGCATTCAGCACACTGTTCTGTTAAGTTCTTTAACTGTTTGAAGGGTGGGCATTGCCAAGACACTAAGATTACCATTTCACTGAAGGTTTTCTTTTTCTTTTTTCTTTAAAGATTTTATTTATTTATTTGATAGAGAGACCTCACAAGTAGGCAGAGAGGCAGGCAGGGGCGGGGGGAAGCAGGCTCCCCACCGAGCAGAGAGCCCGACGCGGGGCTCAATCCCAGGACCCCGAGATCATGACCTGAGCCGAAGGCAGAGGCTTTAACCCACTGAGCCACCCAGGTGCCCTTCACTGAAGTTTTTCAACTCTACCACTTAATATGTTTGTTCTGTCCCTGTACCCCACCTCCTTCAAATTCTCTGTAAAATTAAACGATTTTTTTTTTCTTCATCCTGTTTGGTGTTTAGGCCATTTCTTGCCCTCCAAATAAAAGTCACATGGAGAAGTCACGTCCACATACTAGATGCAAGCAACAGGAATAATAGAAGAAATACTTCAGTGGATTCAGGAGAAGGTAGTTCAGTTCTAAACTGGAACAATATAAATACAGGAGCGATTGCAACCATGACATCTAATGTGCACCTTTAAATGCTATAAGAGAAAGGAGGATACTGTGAGCTGAGGTCAGACGTGGTTTCACAAGAGTAAGATCCCAAATCATCTAGGATTTGGGTATGTCCAAAAAAGGGGAAGCAATTCTAAAGATGGTGTGAGACACAAAGGTTTTGAAGAAGGAGTACCATGGTCTGTCTGATGGGAGGCACTGAAGGGTTTTGAACGAGAGAGTGTTGTGATAAAAGCAGTATTTTTGAAGATTGATCTAGCAGCAGCATGCAGGATGGACGTCAGAGGAAAGAATGGGGGTGGGTAAGAGAAAGATCATTTAGGACAGCCTGGGTGTGGGAGGAGAGTAACCCATTTATTCCATAATTATCTGATGTTTTCCATGTGTTAGAGGCTCTTATAGGTGCCAGGTGCAGTGGTGACCGGGAAAGCAAGGTACCTGTCCTCCTGGGGTCCGTATTCCAGTGATATTAAATCAAACAGTATCAGAGAGTGACAAGTAGAGGAGAGGGAGTAGACAAGGTGGCGTGATGGTAACTGAGGCAGGTCCTTGAAATAAGTACTCTGAGCTGGTGTCAGGTTTGCTGGGACTAAAGGCCAAGAAGATGCAAAAATCTGAAGTAGGAACATTTTGGAGAGAGGAATAGTAAGTGCAAAGGCTTTAAGGTGAGGACAACCTAAACTTATTGGAAGAAACGAACAGGACCATATGGCTGGAGCAGAGTAAATAGTGGTAGGAGACAGAACTCCAACAATCATCTGTGGGGTCACATCACCTAAGTACTCAGAGGCCATGTTGAGATTTTAATTACAATTAGATTTAGAAGAAGGAGGTGACATGAATCTCATATACATTCTATTTTGTTTATTTATTTATTTATTTAATTTTTTTAAAAAGATTTTATTTATTTATTGGAGAGAGAATGAGTGAGAGAGAACATGAGAGAGGAGAAGGTCAGAGGGAGAAGCAGACTCCCCAAGGAGCTGGGAGCCCGATGCAAGACTCGATCCTGGAAGTCCAGGATCATGACCTGAGCCAAAGGCAGCCCCTCAACCAACTGAGCCACCCAGGAGCCCCTATTTATTTATTTTTAAAGGGAATGCAAGCAGGGGAAGTGGGAGAGGGGGAAGCAGTCTTCCTGAGGAGCAGGGAGCCTGATGCATGGTTTGAACCTAGGACCCTGGGATTATGACCTGAACTGAAGGAGCCACCCAGGCACCCCTTATATACATCCTAAAAGATGACTTGAGGTACTGTGTAAAGGTGGATTGCGCGGTTGGGGGGCAGGGACCCTGTTAGAGGGCCACTGCAGTGGTCAAGGTAAGAAAGGATAGTGCTGTGGACAATGACAGAAACGGGGCCAACAGATCTTGGCCATGAACTGGATGTGAGAAATTGAAGATGCAGTAAGGACAATTCCAGTTTGGGCCTTGAGCCTCTGGTGGGTGGCAGTGCCATTTACTAAAATGAGAACAACTGAGGCAGAAATAGATTGAAGAGTATACAGGACTAAGAGCTCCATTAGGGACAGGTTGGAGCTCATGGAGAGAGTGGCATATACAGGTTTAGTATTCAGGAGAGGAGCTAGGGCCGAAGACAAAAATTTGAGACTCCGTCAGTTTAGGGACTGTATTTACAGCTTCGAAACCGGATGAGATAATCTAAATAATACAGAAAAGGAAGACGGCACAGGACAGATCTCTGAGGCAATCCAACATTTAGAAGTTGTGTTGAGCAAGCAGAAGGAAAGGCTGGTGAGGTACAATGCAAACTGGAAAGGTGTGTCATCACAGAAGCCAAGGGAAAAAACTGCTTCTAGAATGGGAAAGGGGTGGTGGAGGAATCTACCACAAATCAGATGGGATGAGTCTGAGGGTGCTTCAAAATAATGAAATAATGAAATAATGAAATAATGAAATCTTCTAACCACAGCCTACCCTTAAAGTCTGCCTGTCTGGTTTTTGCCTAAAATAACACCTTAACTAAAAGTGGTTATTTCTAGTGAGGATGGAGGCAGTGCGTTGGAGAAGAGTGAAGGCAAAAGTTGATTGGGTATCTTCAAAAGAGATACTGAATGTAAAAATCTCCGTATCAGTTACAAAGCAGAATAGAGAAATCAGCTTTAACATTATTACTAAAATAATGCTAAAGGTAAGGTATTGTTATTAATAATGATAATAATAAGGAGCACCTGAGTGGCTTAGTAATTTGAATGTCCAACTCTTGATTTCAGCTCAGGTCATGATCTCAGGCTCATGTGATCAAGCGCTGCATCAGGCTCCCTGCTCAGGGGGAGTCTGCTTTGAGATTCTCTCTTTCTCAAATAAATAAATCTTTTTAAAAAGCAGTTATGATGATGGTTCTCTTGACTGAAATGTGATTTTACTGGCCTCAAAAGTAAGATTTAAATCTCTACTATAGCAATCTCAGAAATAGGGAATTGCAAAACTGAAAAATATTTCAAACAGAAGTCGCTGAAAATTTCAGACTATGGGTATTACTTAAATAGGAATTTCTGAGTATATCGCTGATTAAGAACCAGCATATTTATCTTCTCAGGATGTCACTAAGTCCATGTAAGTTGCTAATATCTTCGCATCCAGTACTGGCTTAGCTTCCTTAGGCTTCAGAAAATTACAGAACAGGACACTGAAATCTAGTTTTCAAGGAGTCAAGGTTTCCCTTTGATAGGTTTGGGACAAACCCTTCCAGTTGCCCTTCCCAATACTTGCCATTATATGTTCAAAGATTAAAAAATTCATCCATTTTACCAGTTGAGGACATCAACCCATGTTTGATGTTGAGGACATCAAACAAGCCACATAGGTAATGGTAAAGTTGGATTTTATTGATTGTCTTTCAAGAAAAAACTTGTTTCAAAATAATTTTGAATAACTTCTATAGAGCGGTCAAAATAAATGTTATGTAAATGTAAATAAACACAGCTCCTGCTAAATCATCAGTCAGGGTAATTAAGCGCCAATGGTAATTCCTCATTTAAGAGTTTCAGAGTCACTTCTCATACAGTTTCAGCAGAAATTCAGCATATTTGAATTCCTGTGTGCATTTTTGGGTGAGGATTTTATAAATATAAACCCCAAAGACAGGCAACTGCCCCTCGTTAGTTCTGAAATGCTGGGCAGTTCCTCATCTGCTTCAGCTTCATCAGCTGCACAACAGAGTTGCTAGTCCTTGCCCTGTTCTCTCAATCAATAGAGATGGGGAGAAACTGTGCCCAGAGGCTTTGATGTCAAATGTCCGGCTGATCGGAGAAGGGGCTTCACACACTGAAGAAATGCCATGGCCATAGCCCAGGGCTTTGGAAGTCCCCAGAGAATCTGAAGTAGTTTGCAGCTGTGGGAACCTAAAATGCTAGACCATCTAAAGAGGACCAAAATTCACACAGAGATCCAGGCAGAGGTGTACAGGCGCTTGCTCGCTGCACACTTGCTTCTCCAGCTCCTCAGTCATAATCAGGAAGCCCTAGCATCCAAAAAGACCCAGGAGGGGAGGTGATGTTAGCCTTGCCAGGCACTCATCTTGCAGCTGAGCATCTGAGATGGAAAAGCGCCTCCAAAGGGGAATGATGTATTTTCCTCTTACTGTTTGACACATTTTAAAAATATATTTTAACAACAAACCCTCATCATCTCTGCATTCTTCTCCATATCCAGAAGCACCCCTATGTTTGCCTCGTAAGATGACAAATGTGAAGTGGAAGGGGAGAAGAATCTTTAGTGTAAACAAGAGTTTGTTTTAGAATCTTTGGACTTTAGCAGTCACACTTTCCAGATCATTGCTTTAGAGGAGTCTGCTTGGTAATGGGCTTGGTGCACATGAAAATGTCAGGGGAGGGTTTCCAGAAAAACATTCAGCTGAGAAAACGATAATGAAGATGCTAATCAGAAAAAGTAGTGTACTGCTACTATACACTCCCTCTAGAACCCCAGGCGTCCAGAGAAGATTCTGGACTACTTCCTGTTAACACAGTAGGGCTAGCACACATTGCACCCCTCCTCTCATCCCAAAGACACTGACTCAGCATTTGGCCTTGAGCCAAAGAGGCATATTCTGAATTCAGAGTTGCAGCAATGTTCAGTACAATTACAACATAATGGCTGCAAAGCTGTTCCTGAAAGCCAAGAAAACCTGAATAATGTGGTTGGGTTATATCATACATGAGGGCTTAATAGAGTTAAAAACCAATTTGAAAATTCCTTCATTCCATAAAGATGGCATTAAGATGAGGGCAAAATCATTCTAGTTCAAGGGATGGGAACAAAGTGCATAAGGACTTATGCTGACTTCTTTCCACATTATCCTTCTTAACTAAAATGACCCAACCCCTTTGAAGATATCTCTCGTATTTAATGCTGACCCAGAAAGAAGGCAATTTCATTAAAACATCTTAGTTTTATTGTAACCAGCTAGTAATGCCAGTTTCCTTGCTATTTACAAAGCACACAATCCCATTTCCAAAAACAACTATTTGCAATTCAAAATCTGCCCACCTAGGCAAGGTTACCCATTCATCACTAATACCCCTACCATTTCCAATTCACCTTGCCAAAGAGATGAATTTATCTTCATGACCACACAAGACCTGAAAGATTTTTCATTCATTTTTAGCCATTTTGTAGCAAATGACTTTGGAAACTTTGAATTACTAAATCTGAGCATTTTCTTCGACTTGTGATAGCAACAATATCTAGGCCTGCTCAATCTGAATGTTGGGAACCATATTCTCTTGAGGTCGTGCACCCACAACTCTCAGTGATGTCAGATTCTATAATCCTCGGATCCCATTCTGTTACTTAATACGTATGGGGATGTCTTAATATTTTGGAACTGGGAAGTGACTTCAAAGATCTCCTTGCGTTATGGATAAACTAATGTCTTCCTGAAATCTTTCATACTGCATTTTTTGGTTCATCTTTCTGTAATTTTTCCTTTAACAATGGCTTATTTTTATACATAATGAGACCAAAACAGAATTTTCAGAACTACAAGGAATCTCCAAGTTCAACCTCCTTCCTTTAAAAAAAAACAAAAACAAAAACAACCCTCAGAAAGCTTTATACATAAATCCTCAGCATACCAAACAACTGGTAGCACATTGTGTTTAAAGATTAATTTAAGGATGGAGAGTGAGGAAAGCCTCTGCTTCAGATCGCAGAATTCTTTTATTTTAAGAATGAGGTTCTGGTCTCTAAATCTAAGAAGATACAGATTAATTTCATTTTTGAACATGGAGTAACAGAGCTGAACTTAGATCTCTTTTTTCCCACTCTCATGTCCTAGGCTGACTCAGCTGACTGAATTTCCATTAAATAATACTATCCTTTCTCTTGGCTGACTGGAAGAACTGTATGTTTTAAAAAGTAAAGAGTTAAAAAAATCAAATAATTCAATCTCATGTCCTTCCTCCTGACTAAACTAGAAGCCATTTCCCCGTGATTAGGATGAAAAAGTACAGGAACAACAAAAGGAAGTTCATTTGTTTCCAGGAGTAATGTTCTGGTTTCTGCTGCAGTCCCACTGGCAACAGAAGGAAGCAGTGTGTTCCACAGGCCTGCCCCATTATAACACAAAAAGCTGTCAGTTTTGAACTCCTTGGGAATTTGAGCAAAGCAGAAAAGATGATAGTGGCTTTCTTACAATATTATTAGGGCAACCTAGCCTTAAAATAGTGACCATACATAGATTGTCTCTCCTTAAGGAAGGATCAAATGAAGGTATTAGCGACCTAGGTAAACTCGTAATTTGGTATACCTTCACAAAGACAGTCTTCATATATTTGCTCAGCAAGTCTTTGGGTGAGGAGTTGAGCATGGAAGGCCTGAATGGAGGGGGAGACAGGGCTCCCGAAGCCATTCAACAGAACTCAGGCCCTATAGCTAATCAGGACATAGCTCCTTGGAAGGCAGTTTGGTGACCATCTGCAGATTCTCAAATATGCATTTCCCTACTCCAAGCTGTTGATCATGGTGTTAGTAACTGCAGTATTTATAACTGTATCTAGTAAGCTCTTGAAAGGTTAATGTTTTTAATCTTGAAAAGTTAATGTTTTATATAATCCTTTTCTCTACCGGTTGTATTCCCAATCATATTATAGATCCAATCGCCTTTCAGGGACACTGTGTTTTCATTTCTGTGGCATATACTGAGTGTTTGCAATGCGTCAGGCACTGTGCCAGGTATAGAAATATGAGAGTGATTAAGATCCTTTCCCTGCCCTTTAGGACCTTACACCTTGCACAGAAGAAAAATTTACAAATACAGTACTGCAGTGGTGAAGCCTATCGCAGTTAAATGGTTATTACCAGATACTAAGGGTGAAATGCTCTGAAATCCTGGGAGATGGATATTTTCTTAAAGTAGAAGGTATCTTGAATTTTGCCTCTATCTCTAGAAACCTTATCTTTGGTAAAGATTAGAATAGGGGCACCTGGGTGGCTCAGTGGGTTAAGCTGCTGCCTTCGGCTCAGGTCATGATCTCAGGGTCCTGGGATCGAGTCCCGCATCGGGCTCTCTGCTCAGCGGGGAGCCTGCTTCCTCCTCTCTCTCTGCCTGCCTCTCTGCCTACTTGTAATCTCTCTCTGTCAAATAAATAAATAAATAAATCTTTAAAAAAAAAAAAAAAAGATTAGAATAAAAAGAATGATGTTTCCATGCCTCCAGGTTCCTGGAACTGGAACTGGAATATTAGGGATGTGGGATAATGATCTATGAGACACTCAGCCCAAACATTTCATTTTGCATATTCTTTCTCAAATGATTTTGTCCCTGAACTTGCTATGTGATATTACTAGGGGAAGGATGAAGGAAGCCTGCCTAGTCCCTGCTACCTGTGTGGATCCCTGGATCCAGATGGTTTCTCTCCTTCAAAATAATTGCAAACAAGATTAAAACTGCATGCAGGAACAATCCCAGCGGGCTTATGGTTTCCTCTGATGTATACTCCTTTAATAAAGCAGTGGAAAAATTAGATTTAAAATAAGGAACATAAAAAACCTTCATACTTGTACCATATTACCTCAGGGTCCTGCTATATGTGAAACACCAAACCCTGGCATTAGAGTAACTGAACGCATCAGCCAGCTAGAATATGCACATATTATGAAATACAAAAACTTAAAAAAATAACTTATTTTGAAGGCGTACCTCCACATTGCCTCCAGGTACTTAAGAGTACAAGAGAGCCAGATATCTGGGATAAAATAGAAATACAGTCCAATAAATTCCCGAGTTGGAAAATCCTCATTTCTATTACCTTACCTACCATCAATCCATCTAAATAAAACCACACAGCCACATTTTCTTCTAGTGAAGGAGACAAAAAAAATATTGATTCTTCCTCAGCAGGCCGCCACTACTGACCACAGAAAGTATGAAGAAAGAAAATCTGGGGAGACTGCCTGTCTAAAGCACCAGCCCCACCAATCTTAATTTTCCCAACAGGAACTTTCTGGTTCCACACAATTCTTCAGCAGAACGGGACTCAGGTTATCAGGCTATGATGTTTCACCCAGAACCATGACTTAGTTGGGCCTTACCCTGATGTTACAATGATCACTTAGTATTTCCAGGGAGACTTTCTTTTCCAAGTGTTTCAAATCTCACTGTATGTAGCTCCAAATATTGATAAATATTGGTTAGAGAGTTTCATATGCATTTTCATAAGCTATTCTTCATATAATTAGTAAATGAAGGGACTACGGCCTATAACAGCTACCTCAACTTGTACAGTGGCATGCACACTGAGACACTGGTGCAGTGGCTGCTTCACCAACGCAATGTGTAGATACAGGAGCCCTGCTTATATTGGGAAATGTGCTAGAAAGTGTTGTAGGTATAATAGGTTCTAGACACTATTCCTATCCTGGAGGAGTTTATAGCTTGGGATCAAGCTGGGCCATACTGTGTGTGTGTGTGTGTGTGTGTTTGTGTGTGTATATATAATGTATGTATGTATATATACACACATATACATACACACACACATATATATTTAAAGTGCCCTACAATATGAAGTACTACATGAAATAATATTAAGAAACAAGAACAACTATTATCCTGGCAAACACCTTGTTAAAGACAGTATTAGAAACAGGCACTTGCCTTTTCCCATTAGTAATTTTCGCTGGGAATTCTTTACCTCTGGATTTACTAAAAAAAAATTGTATGAGCTGGTTTTTATCAGGAGTGGCCGACAAGGCTAAGTATTTGTTGAGAACTGTCTCTGATTTATTCTCACGTTGTTCACCACCCCGGGGGATGCTTTTGCCAGTAAAGCAGAGAGGAGATTCCCAAACCGCGGGACTCAACGTTTCCTACAGCACCTTTCAACCTCTTCACCCCCAGTTAAAGGTCAACATGGCTGCTCAAAAAGATTTATTTAAAAAGGCAGTCATCTCAGCGGCCTGCCAATTGAGATTATATTGCCACTTCACAGAATTCAATTAAACCCCGGATGGGGCTTCTGTGAAACACTGGAATTAGCGTGAAACTGAGATGCTTCCTGCTTCCTCTTAAAAAGCTGCCTTGTCCCGCTCGTTATTTTGTTCCCTTCCCAGAGCGCCATCAGTTGTGCGGCGCCCGCGCGCGCACACAGACACAGACACACACACGCACACAAATGCCTATAATCTCCCCCCGGAGGTTCATGGATTTATGGCTCTCGGTTTAATTAAATTCCCTCTAACGACAATCGAAATTGGCAGCTTGCACTCCAGCGAAAGGTTCGCGTGCCCCGCTTCCCGCCCCGGCGCCGGGTCCGGGCTGGGACCAGAGCTCCCACTCCCTACCGCCAGGCCGCCCGCACCCACCTGAGCCGGCAGCCGGCTACGTCGCCGCTTCCGCTCCGACCCCGGCACTTCCGCCCGGAGCGGCCCAGAGCCCGCCCCGTAGCTCTCACTTCCGGCCCAGCACGCCAGGCTTCGGGCGGTCCTCCCGGGGTCGCACAGCGAAGCTGGTCGCCCAGCGAAGCTGGTCGCCCGTTTGTAGGGTGGGCCACCCCTGGGCAGTTTCTCAGGAAAAGAGAGACGCAGTAACGAAGGCCAAATGTTAGAAGAAAAAAAAAAAAAAGGTTCCTAGCCTGTTTGGGGATCACTTAATAAGGAGCCAACTTTGAAAATGGGCAGTTCAGGCTCTTAACTCTAACCTGTGTTCATTCACTCATTCATTTAATGTTGAGTGCCTTCCTTCCCTTGGTCCCGGCTGAGCTAGGTTATGGGGAAAGAGGTCATGAAACTGGCAGCTGTACTCTCCCCAAACTTAAGTAAGCAAGTCACACATTAGGAAGTAATCCTTTAAGTAGGCCATGAGTTCAGTGAGCTAAATACATTGAAAGGGAAGGAATGTGAACCTTTAAAAATTAGGTGGAAGTGATCTGCCTGAAGAGGTAGCTTTTGGGTTGGGATGTGAAGCGCCAGGTGGGGCAGGGACAGAGCTCTCGAGGCCTCTGGAAGTCGGACCTGAGGGGGCCGGGCACCAACAAGCATAGAAGACTAGTATGGCTGAGGCATAGAGAGAGTGGGGAGAGAGGTGCAAACAGGCCACATAGGGTAGGCAGGAGCATTTTTTTCAGTTTTGTGCTAAGGACAGCTGGAGGAATTTTTGTTGTATTCTTTTTGTTTGTGTGTTGGAAGGGATTTGATGAACTGATTGCCGTTCCGTACTGAAAGGATCACTCATCCTTGGGAAGGAGATGAGAAGGGGTTGGGGTAGGTGAGAGCAGAGTGCCAGCTGAGAAGGCAGGAGGCCCCTAATTACTCCAGGGCTGAGGTGTGGGGGCTTGAATGGTGGTACTCTGAATAGAAAATGATATGTAATTATAAGAGCAATGCTTAAAGCTAGCATGGATTGCTCACATCAGCTTTATACTCATTAACTTGTTTAATCTGGGGAACTATCCTTTTAATCATTATTGGTACCATTTTGCTGATGAAAAAAGAATAACTTGCCTTAATCTCAGAGCTAGAAAATGGCAGAGATGGGATTGAATCTCATCCTGTCTGATGGCAGTATCTAGGAGCTTACTACTATATACTCAATTTGTATTTAGTGATTTTTATTTTATTTTTTTAAGATTTTACTTATTTATTTGAGAGAGAGAGAGTGAGAGCGAGCACAGAGGGAGAGTGGGAGGGAAGCAGACTCCCTGCTGAACAGAGAGTCGATACAGGGCTCTATCCCAGGACCCCAAGATCTTGACCTGAGCAGAAGGCAGACACTAAACTGACTGAGCCAGCCAGGTGCCCCATGTATTTAGTGATTTTTAAAGAAGATACAAACAAACCAAGGTCAGGAATGCATTCCCTAAACATTTTGGATATTGTTGGAAGAAGCATCTAGAAGGTAGAGTTTTCAAATTTGTACTTTATCACTACAGCATTTGCTGATAGCAAAAGAGGGGAATTTGTGACTGTCAGTAGACTACCTATGATTATTTTGGGGTTGATACAGTCTGATAAGACCTAATCCCTTTCTGAGGGTGTGGGGGAGAAAAAAGTACACTCCACCTAACATTGCTGATAAAATATTTTTAAAGAAGTTATCTTGAGTCTAGTTATAGTTATAAACACCTTAATGGAACACACATAACTCATATTTTATGGAGTGATGGAAAAGCTTCCTAGGAATGCAACTTCAAATCAGCTTCCACATCTCATTTCTTATTAGAAAATGAAATAAATTGGATTTATGAAACCTGATTTCATCGACTGAAGGAAAAGAATGACTTTACCAAAGGCCAACAGTGAAGACTTTTAGCATTAGTTATGGGTAAATTTCTTTAAGGAGCCAAAAATTCACAAAAATCTTCAGAATTTGAGTTTAATTAGTAAGACAATTTGATTGTTCAGGTGATGGTGCAAGGTGTGGTACCTCCACAGGATTGTTTGGGTTAAGGGCACAAATTGAATGAAATGGCTGGAAATCCCCAAGAACTCACTGTAGTCCATGTCCAGTTATTCAGAGAGTGCTTGGCTGAATGCCAAAAACTCAGAGGATAAGCTTAGCCTCTAGGTAGTGGGTCACAGTGCTGTGCATATGAGCTTGTCTGGGAAAATGTCTGGAGTCTGACTGGGAAAAATTATAGCCTCCAAAATTAGAAAAGGAAAACTGCCAAAGCAAAATTAATCAGCATTTATTAAATGGTCACAAAATATAATACTGTGTCAGCTTCATTAATTGCTGGATTTAATGTTCATAACAATTGCATTACATTTGAAAACAGTTTTAAGATGAGCTGCTCTCACCAACTGAGAGTTCCTAAATATATATGATGAGTGTTAAGAAATCACAATTTTAAAGATTTTATTTATTTAATCACAGCACATTTTTAAATGAGTTACTCTAGCTGAATAATTTCAAAAGAAAAACTATAAAAATTTTAATAGCAAAATAATTAAATGTGGGATGAGTACACATACTAACATGTTTGAAATGATGTGAAAGTAAGAGCCTTTAGAGAATATAAAGGTCTTAATATAGCAATAGGTCTTGTATATTTATGATCACTCCAAGCATACTTGTCCTAGGCATTTGACCTATATCTTGACCTCCAGGTCAGGGCTCCAATTTGAAGCTCTGCCCTGAGATGATGGCTGGGACTGGTGTCAGGATCTCTCACATGGGTTGAGTTCTTTTGTTATCCCAGGGCTCTGCCAGCTCTATGGTCAGTCAGTTCTGAGCCTGAAGTCGGCCGTAGAGAAGGCCTGCTGGTTAAGTCTAGTCGGCGACTCCTGGGATAACTTGAAGGGTACTTTAGAGGGCATGTCACCATTCCCTCCAGAGATGACCTGGAGCCAGGCTTCCCCACAAAGGCCTCCCGAGGGCTGGATGTGTGTGGTGGAGGGAAGCATCTTCACTCCCATCCCCCGTGCCTTTGCCCCGGGAGAAAAGGAGTAAGGAAAAGGCTTTTGATGTCCATGCTTTCCCTTGAGAATACCCTAAAAAAGATCATATGTGTCCTGATAGTTAGTGACTGTCGTGTTAACTCTATTTTATAGTAACCTGGCTCTGTATTACTACTCAAGAAACATGGAATCTGAACTTTGACTCAAGGGGCACCCACCAGAGCTGGCTAATGTTGATTTTTATCATGATGGTAGGAGTATTTAGAAACCTGGTAGATTTTCTTTTCTGGTCTTTTTCAGGTCTTTATAGGAGCTTGTTTATTTATGTCATGAGTGTCTCATCCCCAGCAAACTCTGCAGGAAATGATCTGTAAGGGCCAGATATTGTGTTATGTTTAAGGTCATGGAGAAAAACAGTGGCAACCTCCCAAAGAAAAGACAGGCTTCTGAGTCTGGATGTGTTGGGTCAGCAAGGTCACTGTTGACCCCCTCGGGCCAACCATTACAGGAAACAGAATTATAAGACTGTCTTACTAGGGGAGAATGGACCTCAGAAGCCTGATTTCTATATCCCGCTTGACATTTAAAAAACTCTGCTCTTGTGCCAGAGGAGAGTGAAGAAAATTTTAAAAGAAGAAAAATGTTTATTTGTTTTAAGGCTTGCTCAGTAATCCACTTATGCCATTTACTTTAAAGAACCTTTCCATGTAAACATCATTAATTATGTAGTATAAGAGCCAAATAAAAATAATTATAGAATAAATTAGTATAGCTTGAGTGCACATATATTATACAGAGACTCTAGACTTTTATATTTTATTGAAGGAGGTGGCTTTGTGATTTTCTACATTGGAGCTGCTAGGATGGAACCAACAGACGTGACATTTTACAGATGGATACCAATGCTGTTAAAGTTTAAACTTATACTGGCCATGACATGGTGCTTTTTAACAGGTGCTCTGACTTGTGCCCCCTCTCTATATCTGTCTAGAGAAGACTCTGGGTGGAGATGTGGATTGAGTATCCCATGGGTTTTCCCAGGAGGTTTTTTGGAACAGGACCATTCTTGTCTTATCCAAAATCAGTGGCTTCCCTCGTACACTCAAGTGCAATCACATAAGACTGCTTGGGTCTGTGCTTAAGGCAATGAATTGTGTGCAGCCTGCCAGGCACAAGGGAGGGCAGGGACAGGAGTTGGTGAGGAAATATGGCATGGAGACCTTGTAGTAGCAGTGACAGACAGTATACATTTGTATCACCTTTTGTAGTATTTCAAGGGTTTTCATGTATCCTATGTAATTAAATCCTTTACAATGATTCTATAAAATAGGGAGGGTATGTATTTTTACCAATCCCATGTGACAGGAAACTGAAACTTAGGGAGGGAAGTCTCAGTGAAACAGGGATTAGAAAGCATTTCCTAAATCCTATCTATATATTTTGTTTTTCTCTTACACCTTCATATTTCCTTTTAAAAGTAAATGAAAAGCAACATGTTAAAGTTCACGGCAATGTTTTGTGCTATGTGGGCTCTTTTAAGAACATGTGAGTGCATTTGCATCATTTCCTCAGGGAAAGTTTTGTTTTACCTAGAAAAGCAGGAAATGGAGTTGAAATAGGAAAAGTTTTTCATTTTTATGGATTAAACCCATCTGTTATGTTCACTAATCTGGGATCATGGAGGGGGAAGGATTTCTCACAGTATAAAGAGAGGAGAAAAGAGAATTATGTGTTTCCTTTGTTCCCTGGTTCAGATTCATACCCATCCACGGAGTCCTATTCAGACAAAACAGGGCAGCCATCAGAAAGAAATGACAGCTCTGTCCTCGAATGTGTCCCAACACCCTGAACAGTCTTCAGCAGAGTCGAAGTTAACACTTAGCCAGCTCTAAAGAATTCTGAGGGATAATTATTTTCACTGCTTTGAGCATCTTTCATAAATATGTTTCAGTATTTTGCTGTATTATCTGTTATGTCTGCACAGCACAAAAGAAAGTGAAATTACCTTTTGTTTATTCAGAATAGTGCTTACTGAGTATGTACTGTGGGGCAGCACTAGGCACCAGAACTCTGGGGTTGAAACAAACAGACATGCTTCTTGTTGTAATGGAACTCACAGTCAAGTAGAAGAGATGAATGTTAATCACTTTATCCCAGCAGTAAATATATACTGTAGAAGGCGCTTTCTCCAGTGAGAACAAGACTAATAGATGATGAGGTAATTGGAAAATGCAGTTAAAGTGGGAAGTCATTAAAATGTGTATGTGGGTTTATACATATACAGTTGACCCTTGAACAACAAGGGGGTTAGGGGCACTCACCCCCCACACAGTTGAAAATCCATGCATAACTTTTGACTCTCCCAAAACTTAAATAATTATAGCCTACTGTTGATCAGAAGCCTTACTAATAACATAAATAGTGGATGCACACATATTTTATATGTGGTATGTTTTATATACTGTATTCTTATAATGAAGTCATCTAGAGAAAATGTTATTAAGAAAATCATAAGAGAAAATATATTTGCACTAGTGTACTATATTTATCAAAAAAAATCTGCATGTAAGTGGATCCATGCAGTTCAAATGCATGCTGTTCAAGGGTCAACTGTATATATACACATGCATGTTTATATGGCTAACATTTTATATATACATCCACATGTGTGCATATATACATATATCTGAATATACATATTGCATGTATGCGTATATACATGTGTATATGTGTGTGTATACACATATGTAAACTTTCATTTCTTACTTAAAATGAACGTATTTGCCGAATTTGATAGTCATCTTTTTATTTTATTTTAAAGATTTTATTTATTTATTTGACAGACAGAGATCACAAGTAGGCAGAGAGGCAGGCAGAGAGAGAGGGGAAAGCAGGCTCCCCGCCAAGCAGAGAGCCTGATGCGGGACTCAATCCCAGGATCCTGGGATCACGACCTAAGCTGAAGGCAGAGGCTTTAACCCACTGAGCCACCCAGGTGCCCCAGAGTCATCTTTTTTGAATAAAGTCCATTCAAATGTATATCACCTACAGTTTCCAGTTTCAGATACTTTAAGGTGAAGGGAGAACTTAAAGACACTTACCAAATAATTTGAGTTCATTTAGATTTTTAACACTTTTTTCTCTAGTCTTTTACACTTGTCTTAATTACCACTAATCTAAGCAATTCCCACTGCCCACTCCCCAGCTTTTTCAAGTCTTTCCAAAACATTTCACTTTTCAAAAGAGCAACTCTCTTTTTATGCTCATATTTGATCAGTTTATGTGATATTTAATTAAACTACATAATTGTAGTCATCAAGTACAACTGTTGTAAACAGGTTGGGGAACAAAAGCAACGCCCTCTTAGAAGGGCTAGAGCTCATTCTGTGGGGGTAGAACTGACAAGGGTATTAGACTGCAGAAGCCACAAGCATCTATCATGCTCCAGGCCATCAGTCAATATGTTTTACAGATGGACTTGAAAACGTCAGTTAATTCTCCCCCAGGAGCTCAATTAAGAGTTTCTATTGTAATTAAAAACTAATAAACATTACTAAAGAAAAGCAGTGGGTGCCGTAAAAGTTTTTAGGCGGGGGATATGACTGGGTCCTGGGGTGGCAGGAGAGGCCTCTCCTAGGATGGTGGCACTGGAGCTGAGATCTGAGAGCCATGAGGCATTTGCTCAAGAAGAGGCTGGGGCAGGGGTCTGGAGAAGGGAGTCCCAGGCAGCAAGAGTAGCAGAGGTAACGCTGTGTTGAAAATAAGGAACGGAAAGAAGCAGTGTGATCAGAGGGAAGAGCAAAGAGGGAGAGCAGTCCAGGATGAGGCAGAGGGAGGGAGAGGGCAGTTCACATGGGCTTTGTACATTCTGATAAGCATGCAGGTCTTTGTCCCTCTTGACAAGAGAAAGCTGTCAATGATTGTGAAGCAAAGGGGTCTCCTTATTTGAGCACAAGCAGCCTCTAAATTTGTTTTGACCCTCAAATCTCATGGGGGCACTTGGATTGCTTTAAAATCTAAATACACGATAGGCAGGGGAAAAAAACCAATATTTTCTTGGCCTCTGGCACCAGAATTTTGCTTAGGGAGGGAGTTGTTCTTGAATAAGAAAATACATTCATTAGCTGCTGGGTCAAAGTTGAGGATCCAAGGGCAGGTGTCAGAATAATAAAAGAGGTGCTAGTTATCTCTGCTGAGAAATTGGGATGGAGGGAGAGAAAAAGGAGGGGGGTCTTATATTACTTTCACAGCGCTGAGGTGACAGAGTAAGACAAACTGGGGGCTTAAAATCACAGACATTTATTCTCACACAGTTTTGGGGGCTAGAGTGTGAAATCAAGATGTTAGTAGGGCCATGTTCTCACCTAGAGCTCTGGATAGACTCTTTTCTTCTGGTGGTGGCTGGCAATCCTTGGTGTTCCTTGTCTCGAGGCTGCATCATTCCAGTCTCAGTCCCTGTGGCATTTTCCCTGTGCATCTTTGTCTGTGCCCCTTCTCCTTTTCTTATAAGGACCCTAGTCAGATTGGATCAGGGACCATCCTTAATGGCTTCCTCTTAACTTGATTACAATCTGCAAAAACTCTATGTCTAAACAAGGTCGCATTGCAGATGCTGAGGTTAGGGCTTGAATATATCTTTTTGAGGGACATAATTAAACCCACAACAGGTGTGAAGAGAGAGAAGCAGGAAGAATCAGCCAAAACCATGGGAGCTTATATAGCTAGGTTGGCTACAACCACTAAGAAATTACTGGTAATAGGATAGCTAAGGGGAACAATATGGTTTTTAAGTGCTTTTCTTACAATGTTTTAAGATGTGACAGCCTGCAAAACAGGTCCCCCATCACACCCATGTGGTGGCTCCCACCTTTTCCGTGAAATTTCTGTTATGTATATTTACAAGGTGGGAGAGGTAAGGAGACGAATGACAAGTGGAGTCACCGAGAAGGATTTGGGTCCCATGTTAGGGCCTCTGACATAAAGAGTGTGATCATAGGAAACCCCAGAGAGAACATCAATTCAACAGAGACTGAAAATAGTTATTTTGTGACTGTAAATGCCTTTCCCTACCCAGATATTTAGAGATAGATTGGGTTTCCAAAATCTCTATCATGGAGGTTTGTGTCAACCAACCTTATCCCTATCTTGTTGGGCTAAGACCAAGGTTTCAAATACAATTATTATGAAAATTCTTCCCTGCACCTCTTCTCTCCTCCTTGTTAGGGTACAGTGCATGATTTTGGTGAAACAAAGAGTGTTTGTGATTTACTTCTCAAAAGAATGAAAAATCCTATATTCTACACCACGTGCCCTACTATTTTCTAAATATAAAAATTCCAAATCGATTACCCCTTGGGTGGCAGGAAAATGTTTTCTGAAGTCTAGTTTTCCTCTCTTGTCAGTCTCCCTCCTCACTTCACAGAAAACCTTTTGGTTGCATTCCTCCACCGCCAGAAACTCTTCGATGCCTTTCACTCAGGTCTGCGCCTGGCTCTCAAAATGAAGGGAATGATTTCCTGTAGTGAGTCCAGATGTTTGTGTTCAGCATTATTGCTATTAGCCGTCAAGTCTGAGAGTCGTACAAAATTAAATCTGTCCTTGAGGCCTGCAAGGGAAGACAGTTTGATAATAGTTTCATGTCCTCAGAGTGAAATAGCTAAAATGGGGAAAAAACTACCACAATGAACTATGATCCTGCACAGTAGCTTTCTTTGTTCACGGCTTCATTTACGTTGGTGTTTAACACAAATGTCGTTTTAAAGCACATAAAAACTTCCTTAAAACCTGAGCAAATGGAAAATGGTTAGAATAATTAATAAGGTAGGTATTTTGGGATTTGTTTTGTTTTGTTTTCTGTTAAGTAGCTTGGAGAGAATGGGAGAAATTGCAATTGGCAAAGGTGTTCTTTGTGGTTCATATGTCGTGCCTCTGTGGAAGCTTTGGCCCTGTGTTGCAGGTACTTCATGGGCACTGAGGCTGCTCAGGCAAAAGAAAGCAAAAAGCAGTTATCCAGAGACTAGGAATACAATATGAGGCTATGCTTGGATATTTAGGCAAGAAATCTCCAGGGTCTTCTCCCACTTTGTGAATCTTGTAGGGGTGGTTGGTTGGAGAAGCTGGATGACGTTGTTCTTTACCTCTGAAGGGTTTGGCTAACCCATCCACCCCCTCCCCCCCCCCCCCCGCATTATGCCAGGGAAATTTCGTTCTCTAGCTGCTGGGGGCAGATGAGCCCTCTTGTTAAACTGGATAGTCATCCTCTCAGCTCTCGAGAACCAGCTGGTATCCTCTTGAACCAAGCCATAACAGCATGACTCCTGCCTGCTGAGGAAGGGTGTCCTCCACAGACAAGGTGGTCATGTCAGGGTGAGGAATCCCGAGATGGCCCAGAGAATGCCGGTGGAATGGCCTCTGAGGTTCCATCCAAGGCTCACGCCATGTGCCAGGCTCTCTGGCTCTGTATGGTGTTCTCCCCCATAATTCCTGCAGTTCCTGCTCTGCCCTTATTAGTCCTCATAACAACCCTTTAAAGACAATATGTCAGCTGATGTAAGAGGAGCCATTCTTCTATAATTTTGACCCCACCCTGAGCCCAAGAGCATCCTCTCAAAGCTCTATACAGACTCTCAGTGGCTGCCACACATTAAGAAGATTAAAGCAGAGGGGAAAAAAAAATCTCTGCTTGACCTAGCCATATCAGTCGCCCTTGGGTGCTAGTTAACTCTGCAGGCGTAAAGCATTCTGAACTTTTAAACACTTCGCTCTGTTAATAACAGCAAGTCAGGTTGGCAAAAATGCCAAGGGAATTTCTTGAAATGGTGATCAATTTTAAGGGAGTCTTTATAAAATCAAAAGTGTTATCTGCTTTCTGGGGAAAAGCATGAAGGCTAAAGGATAATGAGACTTTGGTAGATAGAAAGTATGTGGGGATCAGTTATTCTCATTAGTCAAAGAGACCGGGCAGGAGTAATTGGCATAAACTGATGAAATAAAAGACATGTAATATAAGAAAAACCTCATTATAAGTACAAGGAAACTTTGGCATTGCCCTCTTGCACTGCTGGTGACAATTCAATTATAGTAGAGTCATATTTCTTATTTTGCAGTTGTTAATTGGTTAAGGCAGAGAGCATCTTTGTGAAGTTTCTCTAATTCTTCTCCAGTGTGCGGTGTGTGTGTGTGTGTGTGTGTGTGTGTGCATGTAAAAAGGGAAAAACAGAGACACAGCAGTGACATATATTAACTACCTGTGTTCATCTAGGGAAAGCTCTCAACCCAGAATTTCTCTTTACTTTCAAGATGGAAAGGTAGATGGTCGCTTTGAAGACATCTACTCCCAGGTTTTTACCTCCCATGGTCTAATTCTGGGGTCATTTGTGGCTTCCTGGGTTTGTATGGCTCTCCTTTCTGATCATCATTGACTGTCACACAAATGCAGTCGGTGAAGCAGAAAAGCCAATCAAATGGAATTGTCAGTTCGGGTTTCATTTGTACTTTCTCTGCTTGTCACCTGTTTTAAAAGCTTATCTGATTGTATATTATCTCTCACAGCTTGCTTGGCTTCTCCTTTCCTCTTGGTCTGG
This sequence comes from Neogale vison, assembly GCF_020171115.1. NCBI lineage: Eukaryota > Metazoa > Chordata > Mammalia > Carnivora > Mustelidae > Neogale > Neogale vison. The sequence goes on along the minus strand of NC_058091.1, from coordinate 250,807,019 downwards.
AGGGAGGAGGGTGGACAGAGAGAGGGAGAGAGAGAGAAATAGAGAGAGAGAGAGAGAGGTATTTAAAGTTCTTTGCCCTCTAACGTCACTGGAGCTCCTGCAGGTGATTTAGACACCACCTGGGCTCCGCCGTCTGTGTGCTGTAACTTGGTGACTCAGTCTCGCTTGACCTTCAACAGCTGCTGAGCTACTTGGTCTCTAAGCAGGGGCAGAGGAGGCCGTTATTACAGGGAAAGGACATGTGGCTTTCCAAACGGCATGAAATACATCTCTTGCCGCCGGATGAATTACGTATTCATGAAAACCGCGGAACGGAAGACTACTCCTCTTGCCGAGCAGTCACCTGGGCTTGAGCGCAGGGCTCAGCACACGATGCAGACTCTAGCTCCCTCATTTATTTGCCCTGCTGGTCCTTGTGTGCAGCGTGGTCGCAGGTTCCTACAAGCCGGGAGAGGGGAGCTGGGAAGAGATCTGCATTGCCAAGGAAAACTGAATTGCGTGATGCCTGCATTTTAATTTGGTATCAACAAGTTGTTATTGGGCATCTGTTATTGTAACATTATCCACACAAAATTATAATACTGTATTTACTAGAAAGAAATATACAGGTCACAAGGTCAGTTTTTCTGCAAATACTGGGAGGCTTCCCCTTTCACTATTAAATATATATCCCACTAGTGCGTGTAAAGCAACTCACACGAAGATGGTGAGTTTTGACATTTCAATTTCTTGTTAATTCCTGACTTATTAGCAGAAGATTGTGGAAATTATCCCTATTTTACTGATGGGAAAAAATGAAACCAGAGACATTGAGTGACATCCCAGGATCACTGTTAGCAGCAGAGCTAGAAAGAATGTTGCTGGGTCTCAGCTCTGAGTTTGTATTCACTCCACCAGCACACCACACTGGTGTGGGTTTGCCTTTAGTGTTAAAACGTCAGTAACGGTGATGACAAAAAGATGGTGATGTTTAAAATGCTGTCCTTGGTTCTGTTCATAGCTGGTCAGGGACAGAGTTCCACTGCTGCTCAGGTTCGCACCCACGCTGATCCTCCTAACTTCAGCCCTCCCCCTTCTCTGCCTTCAGATCTCTCCATCTTTACACTCTCTGTTGGCCTGGGTGTGCTTGCACCTACCTGTTCACACCTGCTCCCAGTGCTCCTGGACTGCCAAGGCTGCAAAGAGACAGCCTTGCAGCTAGGGCTCCAGATAGGCCTTCTGGCTCTGCTAATCAGATGGATTCACATAAGACTTTAGTTCAAAACTGAGTTAAATGCCAGAGTTATGGTGGGTTGTTAGACTGACTATCTACCTATCTATCTACTAACTATCTATCTTCCAGTAAGGATTTAGCAGGAATGAACAATTGTCATCCCAGGAGAGCTGCCAATGAGATCTATTCCCGGAGCTTTGGCAGCCTCTGGATTCCCAACCTTTCTGAAGGTGCCCAAGAGGGCAGCTCCCCTTGGGGTATCATTCTGCAGTATGGGTCCAGGACTGCCCTCAAGGCTCAGCAGGGAGATTGCGCCTCCTGACCTCTCAGTGATTTCATTAGCACCTAATTCCCAAATAAAATCTCTTCCTCCTTGGGGCGCCTGGGTGGCTCAGTGGGTTAAGCCGCTGCCTTCGGCTCAGGTCATGATCTCAGGGTCCTGGGATCGAGTCCCGCATCGGGCTCTCTGCTCAGCGGGGAGCCTGCTTCCCTCTCTCTCTCTCGCTCTGCCTGCCTCTCTGTCTACTTGTGATCTCTGTCTGTCAAATAAACAAATAAAATCTTTAAAAAAAAATCTCTTCCTCCTTAAACTAGCTAGAGTGGTTTCTCTGATCTGCAGGTGAGTCATGATTCATCCACTGCTTAAAGATTACCTGTGAGCCCACTGCATCTTGACTCAACTTGTGATTTATCGTGTCATATTGCATTTAAGTTTTCCCTCCCTCCCCCCTCTATCTCCCCCTCTCTCTGTCCCCTTCCTTCCTCAGACTATAAGGTTATTCATCTTTTAGTCCCTCTGTATGTGGGATAAAGTTTGGCACATAATGGGGCGCCTGGGTGGCTCAGTGGGTTAGGCCTCTGCCTTCGGCTCAGGTCATGATCCCGGGGCCCTGGGATCGAACCCCACATTGGGCTCTCTGCTCAGCGGGGAGCCTGCTTCCTCCTTTGCCTCTCTGCCTACTGTGATCTCTCTCTCTCTGTTAAATAAATAAATAAAATATTTAAAAAAAAGTTTGGGACGTAATATTCACTCAAGAAATGTTTGTTTGAATAAATGAATGGATGACTAAATGCAGAACCAAATATCCTGTGATGCTTAGTTCATGGGAGAATGAGAACCTTGTCAAAAATGCAATTTCAGGTGCACCTGGGTTGCTCAGTTGTTAAGCATCTGTCTTCTGCTCAGGTCATGATCTCAGCGTCCTGGGATCGAGCCCCACATTGGGCTTCCTGCTCCGTGGGAGGCCTGCTTTTCCCTCTCCTGCTTCCCCTGCTTGTATTCCCTCTCTCATTGTCTCTCTCTCTGTCACATAAATAAGTAAAATCTTTAAAAAAATGCAATTTTATTTCATACATATGCCATTAGTGTATCTTATTTAATAAAACGTAGAAAGGCACACACTTTTAGCTTGATATTAATCATTACCTTTTACTTAAACAGTCAAATAGGATTTTCTGCTCAGCAGTTAAATATTTTGCTGTCCCTGGAAGACTAGCAGTGTGTGTTGATGAATGTGAGCCTTGCCTCTTAGCTCCTGCCTCCTACCCATGACATTTCTTCCTGGGTAAATTCTGAACAGGTGCTGCTAGCTGCCTCATTAACTGCATGGAGCTGCAGGAATTGTGGGTGAGATGATCCCTCACCAGAAACTAAGCCCTGCATTCTTTAAACACTGCATTGGATTTAAGCATCATGATTCCTTCTGTGTTGCCACCAGCGACAGACACTGGCTTAAGGTGCCGAGAGCTGGAATTGACGTTATGTCTTATCTTTTCTCTGATCCTCCCTTCTCATCATCATTCAGTCTGCTCTCTATCATTTATCTGCCTATTTCATTTCCCCACTAATACTTATTAAGCACCTACAGGTTGCATAATAATAATAATAATAATAAGTAAAATATTGTTATAACTCTTTTAAACCACTTAAAAGGCTTTTAGAATCTGTAAGTCATTTAATTCTTGCTAAAACTTTCTCAGGTTGGCAGGGCAGACATTCATATTCTCATTTCTTTGATGAGCATAGAGAGACATAGAAAGGATAAAAGTTACACAGTAGAACTGGGCCAAGGTGGTACGAGCTGCCCTGACTCTAGGCCCACTGTTTGTCTGGATCCATATATTTTATGGTATGAAATGGACTAAAATAGATACACAGAATAGACAATATCAGATCTTGAGGGTTTTGCACTGCAAGCCAGTATATTTTATACATGGCAACACAGGGAATGTCTTGATGAGGATTTGAAAATACCTCCACTCAATGATGAAAGGTATTTTTATTATCAATGAATGTATATAGTGTGTCTACACGAAGCACCCAAGCGGAGAGAACTCATGAGCCTCAGCTGGCAGTGATGAATCTTTTTGGCATTAATGATGCCACTGCAGCAGCAATTGGAGGAGGTCACCCACTCACAGCATCTTGACCTCATCTGATACATACGGAATATTAAGCAACATTTCCCAGTAGGAAAGCAGCCAGGGAAGGGGAACTAGATGGAAGAACATCTCAGAAAACAAGTCCAGTGGGAATCGATTGAAGGGTCTGGGGAGTAGAGAGGGAGACTGGGTGAAGAGATGGTATGAAACATTTTCTGTGTGACACCAGAGAGCAAAATACTTGAGCTGGTGGGTAGAATGACAGGGAGATAGAAGAAAACATTTTCTGACAATCCAAGAACTCCAAAAATGAGATGGGTTACCCTGAGAGTAATAAGCTCTTTGTCATTAGAAATGTTCAAGAAGGTGACCATCTGTCAAGGCTGTGGTCAGGGAGCCTACCTTGTGGGGAGGTTAGATCATCATCTTGTTGCCAGACAAATGCGTGCTGGGAGCTGGAGGAGAAGCAGGCCTAACCGGGAAGTCTGATTCAGTAGCTCTGGACGGAATCCAGAGAATCTTTATTGGGAAACCACTGGACCAAATCACTGGACTCTATAGTGGAGGGTACAAGAAAGAGGACATTTCCTTTGTATTTATATTTTATCTAAAAGTAAAAAAGGAAGTAAGCTTGCTACTGTTTGATGTCTGATGAACCACACAATGTCTGTCGTATCTAAGGTGTCACATGTGTTACTGGAGTCAGAGCAGGAGCCCTCCAACATGGAGGGCTGTGGCCAGGTCTTCCTTTGTTCATTCCCATGAGCATGTTTCTATATATTGTAGTTTATTGTGTCCGAGTTAGAGAAATTTATGGACTGTATTATTTTTATTTTTATTGATTTATTTTTATTTTTATTATTATTTTTTTAAATTTCATTTATCAATCTGACAGAGAGAGAGAGAGATCACAAGTAGTCAGTGTGACAGGCAGAGATGTGGGAAGCAGGCTTTCTGCTGAGCAGAGAGCCCGATCCCAGGACCCTGAGACCACGACCTAAACCAAAGGCAGAGGCCCTAACCCACTGAATCACCCAGGTGTTCCTATTGATTTATTTTTAAAGATTTTATTTATCTGTCACAGAGAGAGAGAGAGCACGAGCAGCGGAGCAGCAGAGGGAGAGGGAGAAGCAGGCTCCCTGCTGAGTTGGGAGCCCGAAGTGGGACTCAATCCCAGGACCCTGGGATCGTGACCTAAGCCGAAGACAGACACTTAACCAACTGAGCTACCTAGGTGCCCTGGACTCTATTATTTAAATAACAGAATTGCAAACAGTAGAATCTTACAGTATTTTGAATGAAATGGGGAATAACATTCCATGACAATGTTTTGTGTCACGGAGAGGTTTACAGACTATCTTGGGTCAAAATAAAGCAGTCAATCCAAGTTGTGCTCGCTTGCTTTTTAAATTTTTTTACAAAAAGATATGTGTCCAGTTACACTGACCTCCTATGATGACAAGTACCTGTTGGTCGTAGGACACTTGACAGACATTTGTGAAAAATTAAACACACATGGGGGACCTTGCTGGCTCAGTCTGTAGAGCATGTGACTCTTGATCTCAGGGTCCTAAGTGGGGTCCCCACATTGGGTATGGAGATTACTTGAAAAATGAAATACACATAACATGTTTCATTTATATAAGGTTTAGAAGGTTTAGTATGGGCCAGGCATGGTTCTGTTTTATACAGGTCAAGTCAATGACTCTTCACGCAGGCTACTAACTATACCGACAGATGGGGAAACTGAGGCTCTGAAAGATGAAGTGACTTGCTCAAGATCATTCAGGTAGTCAGTGAAAGAGTAGGGTTTAAATGAAAGCTTTTCATCATTTACTCCTTCTCTGAAAATGCAAAATCAGCTACCTTTTGAAAGGAGCTTGTGCTAGGTAGAAAGCATTTTATTTATTTATTTTTAAAGATTTTATTTATTTACTTGAGATAGAGAGAGCATGAAAGGGGAGAAGGTCAGAGGGAGAGGCAGACTCCCCCAGAGCTTGGAGCCCAATGTGGGGCTCGATTCCAGGTCTCCAGGATCGTGACCTGAGCCGAAGGCAGTGGCTTAACCCACTGAGACACCCAGGTGCCCCTAGAAAGCATTTTAAAAATAATGTCTGGAAACATTTCCATCACTGATGCTATCATTGTGGCCGAAGCTGTATAAGTTTGTAAACTTTAAAAACCACAATATCACAAACTTAGGAAACGTAGTAATAGAATTTTAAAACTGATTTAAAAAAATGAAAGATCCAGTATATTTTGAACTCATTTATTAAATATATAAAAATATAGTAAGTTCCGATTTGTTGACAAGAACAAATGCTAGAGCAGGAATAATACAAATTTACTAGCAAAATTCCACAAAAATGTTCATGTAATTGGTCGATGATTTTAAAATTAACTTTGACGAAGAGGGCAGCCTGAGACTTTTCATCTCAGGGTTGTAAGTTCAAGCCTCATGCTGGGTGTGGGGATTATGTAAAAACAAAAAGTTTCTGTGATTTAGTAAGCCCAACTAGCAATTCATTTTCTCCCCAGTTGGATGAATGTATTTTTGAGAAGCATCTTTCTCAGCAGTTGTGGCCACTGAAACTGCACCAAACCAAATCTCTGTATCACAAAGTATTAAACTAAGATTTAAAAAAAAAAGAAAGGATTCATATTCAATTGCATTATTCAGTAAAGAAATGTTATCCATGGTGGCGTATTTTTAGTGAGAGCAAAATTCTTTATTCCTGTTAATAAAATACACTGAAACAAGTTATTTTAAAACATTTTATCTACATGCTATCTTTTAAAATTTTTTTGCGTTTTGTGTGTTTCTGAAACGATCATAATGTATTGGTACAATAGGGTATGTATACAACATATAAGTGAATGTGTAAAAATAAGAGGGTGTGTGTTTAAAATAAGAGGGACACATGGTTAGCAAGCTCAGAGGCCTCTGGTGATGACATCCTTCAAGGTCCATTCCCTAGTTTGGAATCTTTGATTCTCAGGCAAATGCTCTGCCCTTATTTGGTGAGAGATAAAACCTAAGTGCTAGAAAGACACTTCCCTCCAAGGCAGGCAGCACCTCATTATCTAGCTCACTGCCCAAATCCTGTCCAAAAAAAAAAAAAAGGCTAAAGACATACATTTCTGAGTGAATCGGCTTGATTTAAGACTCAGAGCTATCTGTGTTTTGTACAACATCTAATGCACTGTTGATGCTTAATAAATAACAAATCGAGATATTAATAATTAAGAATTGATGTTACTGCTCCCGTGAAATGATTTTCAGGAGAATTATTCCCCATTCACTCATAAAGAAAAATGTGAGGTAGAGACAGAGCAATAGCTTTTAAGGAAATTTAGTTCCAGCTACTTTGTGTGCATGTGGTTTTCATCCCCCCTCCCTCGTAAATCTGATGAATAACCAAACAAGACAGACCCAGAGCCCATCTAAGCTGCTTTCCCCCTCCTTTTATTTCCCTACCTTTAGGTGGGAGTGTCTAGGATGTTGAATTGTATGATTTTAAAGTGCTTGACAAACATTAATTAACTGGTGGTCGTTCTTTGTTTGAAGGGAGTTATGTCTAATTACGAATATGTCTCCAATTATCTGCTCCTTTCTTTTGACTGTATTATTACTGAAAATGTGCAGTATCTGATTTGCTCACACAGTTATTTGAGTAGGCTTTTTGAAGTAGGTGGCACCCATTAAAAAAAAGGAACATGGGGCGCCTGGGTGGCTCAGTGGATTAAAGCCTCTGGCTTCGGCTCGGGTCATGATCCCAGGGTGCTGGGATCGAGCCCCACATTGGGCTCTCTGCTCAGCAGGGAGCCTGCTTCCTCCTCTCTCTCTCTGCCTGCTTCTCTGCCTACTTGTGATCTCTGTCTGTCAAATAAATAAATAAATAAAATCTTAAAAAAAAAAAGGTACATACAGTTATCTTAAGGAGAAAAATTGTATTTGAATGAAAGTTATGTTTATGCTCATATTTGGGCATACTACATTGTCTCTGCACACACACACATACACAAGCACACACATCTTTCCTTCAATGGTAACCACACTCTTTCAAGTGATAGATTGTGACGATTGTGATGACCCACACTGAAATGGACTCTGTTCCTTCCAAGCTAGGGGGATTGTTGGTATTTGCTTTTTAATAGCAGAAATCAGAAAAGCGCTCTAGAAAAGTGAATTAATACTCCTGTGAAAGCAAGTGTAATTAATCACGAGAGAAAGCTGGCCGTGCATGTCAACAGAATCCAGAGAATTGGCTGAGTGCTGTTGATTCATTACCTACCACGGACCCTCCCCCCTCACCCCATGCAGGAAGAAGGGTGCCATTCGGACAGCAGCCACACCTGCCACTGGCATTGGGGGATGGGAGACCAGATGGATTACAAACTATAGTGGACACTGGACCTGTATTTTGGCATAAATAGTGCACACTGTTAATTAGGAGCATAGCTTGGAACAGTGTCTTAAATAATTAGCCAGGGCAGGTATGTGCCTGTGCAGGGGCGGATTACAGATTTTTCTGTTGCTTAGAGAAATTTTCTATAGTAACAAAGGAATAAAATGTAAATTAATCCACAACTGTAGGACTTATACTGATTAATGCTGTTCAAAGCAGGCTTCTCAGTAAATCACTGCTCATATCTGCTAGACGTTATCAGTAGCCTATAAATACTGATGTTGATGTCACTCAGCTTCATCTCAGCACTACTCATCAGCTTTAGGACACAGTGTCATAAGGTAAAGATTATGGACTTTGATGTCACATGCACCCAAATTCAAATCCTGCCCTCTCGATTTACTAGCTATGGTACACAACAGAGTTCAAAATCTTCATCCATAAGATGCAAATCATAGTAATCATTATGGGCTGGTTTGTGGAACCTCTCCCACCCACCCATCCCAACTCACCCACAAATTCATATGTCAGGGTCCTGACTTCCCCAAACCTCAGAATGTGACTGTATTTGGAGATAGAGCCGCTAAAGAGGTGATTAAATTAGAGTAAGACTGTCAGTATGGGCCCCTAATCCAAGCTGACTGATGTGCTTAAAAGAAGAGGAAATTGGATCCGCAAGAGAGACTCCAGGGATGCACAGGGGAAGACTGCATGAAGAGGAACCAAGAGGCCGGCCACTTGCAAGACAAGGACAGCGGCCTAGAATAGCTTCTTCCATTATGGCCCTCAGAGGAAGCCAGCCCTGCTGGCTTGCAGGGTTCAACTGATGTTCAATTCGCAGCCTCCAGACCTGTGAGCAAGTATATTTCTGTTGTGGTAGTTTGTTATCATAGCCTTAGCAAACCAACACAGTGTCTGTTATGGGGTTATTATGGAAATAAACGATATCACATTTTTGCATAGAGTCTCTCCATATGTCATCAACAAATGACCATTGTCACCGTCATTCAGTCAATAGTATCTCCCTTCTCCTTCTCACTGAAGAGATTGTCATTTTCCAGGACACCTGTTGGAAATTGGACTTCAGGCAGTGTGTGGTTCTTTCTCATGTGTCAACGAGAATGCAGCCAACTCACCCTCTTTATGGAGCTGTAAGCCGCCTCTTCGCAAGTTATTCCTGCCTGGGATTCTTCCCTCTGGCTTTTGTCAGTCCTGGCTCAAGGATGCAGTGCCTCCTTTGGGATAGGCTGCGGAGTAGGCAAACCCACCTTCTTCTTGCCCTTCAGAATCCACAAAGGAAGAGCTGTCTGCCAGTGGCGGAGAGAACTGTAAAGACAGAGTGAGAATCTCTGTTGCAGTGCTGCTGCTGTTTTGTGTTTCTGCACATTCTTCATTGACATCAAGTGTTTGGATCCCTAATGTCTCCATATGTTATGCAAAGTCAAAGTGGATGTTATCTCAGGAGCAGACACAAACAACTGAGATGTTCCCACTCTGACGTTTGGCTTTGGAGCTAGGTAAATTAATGCAGCCCCGGAGTCCTAACACTTGCTGTCCGATTCCAGACAGAAGCAGTTGATGACCCACAGTCATGCTGACGTGATGGCCTCACCTCCATCCTGTCATCCACGAGGGCTGTGGGTGCTACTGACTTCTTTCCTCTTGGGCTGACAAGGGAGGAAGTGCCATGATGACAGCTGAGTTACTGGGCTATTTTTAAGATATTTAGGAGCTAGGAGATTCCTGATGCATTGAATTTAGAAGTGTTCTCTTTTTGCTATGGGTTGTGAAGTTTGTTGACTGGGGTGCCTGGGTGGCTCCGCTTGTGAAGCTTCTGCCTTTGGCTCAAGTCATGATCGCAGAGTCCTAGGACTGAGCCCCACGTCGGGCTCCCAGCTCAGCGGGGAGTCTGCTTCTCCCTCTGGTCCTCCCCCTGCTCACACTCTCTTTCAAATAAATAAATAAAATCTTAAAAAAAAAAAAGTTTGTTGATTGCAGTCACTTGTGTATTCATTAATTTGACCAACATTTACTGCATGCCCTGCAACTGCCATGCCCCTCTCTGAGGAGCATAATCATAACAATAAAAATAATGATAATTAACATTTTACTTTGTTATTGTCCTGGCCTAGGCTCTTTATGTATTATTGTTGATTTTATTGATAACACTTTTTTATTAACATATAATGTATTATTTGCTTCAGGGGTACAGGTCTGTGAATCATTAGTCTTACACATTCACATTATTACATTATTCACATTACATTATTCACAGCACTCACCATAGCACATACCCTCCCCAATGTCCATAACCCAACAACCCTATACCTACCACCCCCCACCCCTAGCAACTGTTTGTTTCATGAGATTAAGAGTCTCTTATGGTTTGTCTCCCTCCCTATCTTGTTTCATTTTTTCCCTCCCTACCCCCCATGATCCCCAGCCCTGCCCCTCAAATTCCTCATATCAGAGAGATCATATGATAATTGTCTTTCTCTGATTTACTTATTTCGCTTAGCATGATACCTTTTAGTTCCAAACACATCATTGCAAATAGCAAGATTTTGTTTCTTTTGATGGCTGCATAGTATTCCATTGTCTCTGTGTGTGTATGTGTGTGTATACATATATATATGTATATGTGTGTATATATATGTATACACACACCATATATATATTGTATATATGTATATACCACATGTTTTTATCCATTCATCTGTTGATGAACATCTAGGTTCTTTCCATAGTTTGGCTATTGTGGATATTGCTGCTTTAAACATTCAGGTGCATGTGCCCCTTCAGATCACTACATTTGTATCTTTAGGGTAAATACCCAGTAGTGCAATTGCTGGGTCATAGGATAGCTCTATGTTCAACTTTTTGAGGAACATCCATGCTGTTTCCAGAATGGCTGCACCAGTTTGCATTCCTACCAACAGTGTAGGAGGGTTCCCCTTTTTCCACATCCTCACCAACATCTGTCGTTTCCTGACTTGTTAATTTTAGCCATTCTGACTGGTGTGAGATGGTATCTCACTGTGGTTTTCATTTATATTTCTGTGATGCCAAGTGATATTGAGCACTTTTTCATGTGTCTGTTGGCCATTTGGATGTCTTCTTTGGAGAAATGTCTGTTCATATCTTTGAACTATTTCTCGATTGGATTCTTTCTTCTTTGGGTATTGAGTTTGATAAACTCTTTATAGATTTTGGATACTAGCCCTTTATCTGACATGTGATTTGAACATATCTTCTCCCATTATGTCAGTTGTCTTTTGGTTTTGTTGATTGTTTCCTTTGCTGTGTAAAAGATTGCTATCTTGATGAATTTACAATAGTTTATTTTTGCCCTTGCTTCCCTTGCCTTTGGCAATGTTTCTAGGAAGAAGTTGCTGCAGCTGAGGTCGAAGGGGTTGCTGCCTGTGTTCTCCTCGAGGATTTTGTTGGATTACTGTCTCACATTGAGGTCTTTCATCAATTTTGAGTCTATTTTTGTGTGTGATGTAAGGAAAAGGTCCAGCTTCATTCTTTTGCATGTGGCTATCCAATTTTCCCAATACTGTTTGTTGAAGAGACTTTTTTCCATTGGATATTCTTTCCTGCTTTGCCGAAGATTAATTGGCCATAGAGATGAAGGTCCATTTCTGGGTTCTCTATTCTGTTCCATTGATCCATGTGTCTGGTTTTGTTCCAATACCGTACTGCCTTGATAATGACAACTTTGTAATAGAGCTTGAAGTCTGGAATTGTGATGCCACCAACTATGGCTTTCTTTTTCAACATTCCTGTGGCTATTCAGGGTCTTTTTGGTTCAATATAAATTTTAGGATTGTTTGTTCTATTTCTCTGAAAAAATTGATGGTATTTTGATAGAGATTGCATTAAATGTGTAGATTGCTTTAGGTAGCATAGACACTTTAACAATATTTGTTCTTCCAACCCATGAGCATGGAACATTTTTCCGTTTCTTTGTGTCTTCCTCCATTTCTTTCACAAGTACTTTATAGTTTTCTGAGTACAGATTCCTTGCTTCCTTGGTTAGGTTTATTCCTACGTTATCTTATGGTTTTGAGTGCAATTGTAAATGGGATTGACTTTTTAATTTCTCTTTCTTCTGTCTTGCTGTTGGTGTATAGAAATGCAACTGATTTCTGTGCATTAATTTTATATCCTCACCCTTTACTGAATTTTTGTATGAGTTCTAGCAGTTTTGGAGTGGAGTCTTTTGGGTTTTCCACATAAAGTATCATATCATCTGCAAAGAATAAGAACTTGACTTCTTTGCTGATTCGGATGCCTTTAATTTCTTTTTGTTGTCTGATTGCTGAGGCTAGGACTTCTAGTACTATGTTGAATAGCAATGGTGGTAGTGGACATCCCTACCTGACCTTAGGAGAAAAGCTCTCAGTTTTCCCCATTGGAAATGATATTCACTGTGGGTTTTTCATAGATGGCTTTGATGATATTGAGGTATGTACCCCCTATGCATACACTGTGAAGAGTTTTGATAAAGAAAGGATGCTGTACTTTGTCAAATGCCTTTTTAGCATCTATTGAAAGTATCATATAGTTCTTGTTCTTTGTTTTATTAATGTAGTGTATCACATTGATTGATTTGAGGAGGTTGAACCAACCTTGAAGCCCAGGAATAAATCCCATTTGGTGATGGTGAATAATCCTTTTAATGTACTGTTGGATCCTATAGGCTAGTATTTTGGTGAGAATTTTCACATCCATGTTCATCAGGGATATTGGTCTGTAATTCTCCTTTTTGATGGCGTCTTTGGTTTTGGGATCAAAGTAATGATGGCCTCATAAAATGAGTTTGGAAGTTTTCCTTCCATTTCTGTTTTTTGGAACAGTTTCAGGAGAATAGGTATTAATTCTTCTCTAAGTGGTAGCATTCTTCTGGGAAGTTGTCTGGCCCTGGTCTCTTGTTTGTTTGGAGATTTTTGATGACTGCTTCAGTCTCCTTACCGATTATGAGTATGTTCAAGTTTTCTATTTATTCTTGGTTCAGTTTTAGTAGTTTATATGTATCTAGGAATGCATCCATTTTTTCTAGATGGTCCAGTTTGCTGGTGTATAGTTGCTCATGATAATATGCTCTTATAATTGTTTGTATTTTTTTGGTGTTGTTTGTGATCTCTCCTTTTTCATTCATGATTTTATTTGGGTCCTTTCTCTTTTCTTTTTGATAAGTCTGGCCAGGGGTTTATCAATCTTATTATTTCAAAGAACAAGCTAGTTTTGTTGATTTGTTCTACTGTTCTTTTGGTTTCGCTTTCATTGATTTCTGCTCTGATCTTTATGATTTCTCTTCTTCTGCTGGGTTTAGGCTTTCTTGGCTGTTCTTTCTCCAGCTCCTTTAGGTGTAGGGTTAGGTTGTGTACTTGAGACCTTTCTTGTTTCTTGAAAAAGGCTTCTATTGCTATATACTTTCGTCTCAGGACCTCCTTTGCTGTGTCCCAAGGATTTTGAACAGTTGTGTTTTCATTTTCATTTGTTTCCATGAGTTTTTTAGGTTCTTCTTTAATTTCCTGGTTGATGTATTCATTCTTTAGTAGGATGCTCTTTAGCCTCCATGTATTTCAGTTCTTTCCAACTTTCCTCTTGTGATTGAGTTCTAGTTTCAGCACTGTGGTCTGAAAATATGTAGGGAATGATTCCAGTCTTTTGGTACTGGTAGAGACCTGATTTGTGACCCAGGGTGTGATCTATTCTGGAGACTGTTCCATGTGCACTAGAGAAGAATGTGTATTCCATTGTTTTGGGAAGAAATGTTCTAAATATATCTCTGATGTCCATCTGATCCAGTGTGTCATTTAAGGCCTTTATTTCCCTGTTGATCTTTTGCTTAGATGAGCTCTCCATTTCAGTGAGGGGATTGTTAAAGTCCCCTACTATTATTTTATTATTGTTTATGTGTTTCTTTGATTTTGTTATTAACTGGTTTATATAGTTGGCTGCTCCCATTTAGGGACATAGATATTTAAAATCGTTGGATCTTCTTGTTGAAGAGACACTTTAAGGATGATATAGTGTCCTTCCTCATCTCTTATTATACTCTTTGGCTTAAAATCTAATTTAACTGATATAAGGATTGCCACCCCAACTTTCTTTTGATGTCCATTAGCATGGTAAATTGTTTTCCACCCCCTCACTTTAAATCTGGAGGTGTCTTTGTTGTCTAAAATGAGTTTCTTGTAGACAGTATATCGATGGGTCTTGTAAGTGGGGGCATTTAGCCCATTTACATTCAGGGTAACTACTGAAAGAGATTTAGTGCCATTGTATTGCCTGTAAGGGGACTGTTACTCTCTATTGTCTCTGTTCCTTTCTGGTCTATTACTTTTAGTCTCTCTTTTTGCTTAGAGGACCCTTTTCAATATTTCCTGTAGGGCTGGTTTGGTGTTTGCAAATTCTTCTAGTTTTTGTTTGTCCTGGAAACTTTTTATCTTTCCTTCTATTTTCAATTTTTTTATCTTTCCTTCTATTTTCAATCTCCCAAAATTTTAAAGAAAGAAAAATGTATATATATATACAAAATACAAAAATAAGGATAAATACGATGAAGGGATGGAATATCACTGTAAAGATGAAATTTAAAAAATTAAAATATCCTAAAAGAAGGAATTGATAAGATAAGTTATTGGTTGAAAAAGAAAGGGGAAAAAAGAAGAAAGAATGTGATCAGGCTGAAGACTAGAACAAAGCTATCTGCTAGATTTAGGGTATATTTTGATCTATTAGAAGAAATTGTATACCCAAATTTTAAAGAAAAAAAACCTATGTGTATACAAAAAATAAGGTTAAATACAATGAAGGAATAAAATATGACATATGATAAAATATGACTATAAAATATGACTATAACAATGAAAATTTAAAAAGATTTTTAAAAAGGTATTGATAAGATTAAATAGGATTAAATAGGAATAAGATTAAAATAGGAATGAGGAAAAAGTAAAAACAATAGAGGAAGAAAAAAATAAAATTAAAAAATTTAACTTTGAAAGACTAAACGATCATGGGGAAAAATGCCACGAATTCTCTGTTGTTTTCCCCTAGTTCTAGAGTTCCGCAGTTCTCATTGATGGGTAAACTTGCTCTTGGCTGGATGTTCTTGCTGATCTTCTGTGGGTGGGCCTGTTGCAGTGATTCTCAAATTGTCTTTGCCAGAGGCAAAATTGCACCGCCTTTGCTAGGGGCCATGCTAAACAATCCGCCTGGTTTTGCTCTCTGGAGCTTTTGTTCCATGAACGTTTTCCATACAACTTGGGAGGACTGGAATGAAAATGGCCACCTCCCATTCTCCGCCCCGTAGGAGCCTAGATCTTGGGCCCTCACTCAATGTGCCCTCAGAGAAAAGCAGTCAATCCCTCCCATCTCCCTGGTGTTCAGCCAGGATCTGAGCTCACCTGGCCTGTTACTGAGCATTTCTATATCAGGTGCTTGGCCCCATTTGGAGTCTCCAAACCCAGCTGATTCCTGTAGTGCACCCACGCCACTCCTCCTGGAAGGTGAGTGTCCCTGAATCTGATGCTTGTTGGGTCCCTGGCCAAGGAACCTTGGCCCAACTGCCTTGGATCGTGGTTTAAGGTAAGCTCGAGCTGAGAGCCCCCTCCCCAGCTCTGTCTTTGCTGCTGGCTTCCCTGCTAGGATACCTGGAAGCTCTGCCACACTCAGGCACCTCTGGTCTTTCTGTGACCCTGTGGGTCCTGAGACCACACTGTCCCCATGAGGGCTCCACCCCCCGCTTAGCCTCTGAAGTGACGTCCCTCAGTGGAGCAGATTTGTAAAAGTTCTGATTTTGTGCTCCACTGGTCTACAACTTGCCAGCTCACCCCTCTGCCCACAGTCTATCTTCCCGAATATTGCCTCAGATTCATTTCTCCAACATGTCCTACCTTCTGGAAAGTGGTCAATTTTCTTTTCCTAGAATTGCTGTTCTTCTCTCTCCTGTTGAGTTTGTAGGTGTCCAGAATGGTTTGATAACTGTCTAGCTGAACTCCTGGGACCTGATGATATTTGGGTCTCCTACTTCTCCACCATCTTGCTTACTGCCCCCCGCCACCCCCAACATGACTCTTCTCTGATAACATTTGTAGAATGTCTGCTACTGTAGTAGGAGTTGTGCTAAGCAATTTGCCTGCTCTTTAGTCTCTCTTTTAAAAAATATTTTATTTATTTATTCATGAGAGACACAGAGAGAGAGCAGAGGGGGAAACAGGCTCTCAACAGAGCAGGGAGCCCAATGTGGGACTTGATCCCAGACCCCAGGGTCTTGACCTGAGCTGAAGGCAGATGCTTAGCCAACTGAGCCACCCACGTGCTGGAGCCTGTGTTTTATTCCTAAAATGACCTCATGAGGGAGGGACTTCTTATCCCATTTCACAGATGGGGAAGCTGAGGTTCAGATCATGCAGAAGGTCACATAGATGATAAATGGTGAAGTCAGGAATAAAACTTAGGTTGTTCTGATCCCAAAGTCTATTTTTTATCCAGTGGCTCAAAAGATAGTTGAGAAGGAAACATTCTATAATAACTGAGGTCCCTTGTGCCCTACACTTGGAAGTCACTCTCAGGAGAAACATTCTTCCTATAAACGATGTTAGCTTTATTTGACCAAATCATGTGTCTGGTGTAATTTTCACACTATTGCCCTGGGTGCTGAAATCTCCACCCTACGCCCTGAAAGCAGCTTTTCATAGATATTTGAGAGCTCCTCCTTTGGGTTAAGGCTGTGCCCAGTGGGGAAATGGTTATTCCATTATGTCCTTTGCAACTTCATGTCAGTGTGTTGAACATGTCATATTCTCTTTGGAGGTGCTGTGGTGTTCAGTGTGAGTTGCCTTGGGAAAGCAAAGAGAGCTGGGGCCACGGGATGTGTGAAGGTTCAAGAGGTGCATGCCCTTCAGGGTCCAGCAGGCAAAGAGTCCTGAGCCTTTGAAGGGACTGACTGGTCTGTGTCATTGTGAGCTGGGATTTTCTGAAGCTCAAGGCAGCTTTCTTTACAAATCCGTCCAATCTCCAGCTGGATGATGGCTTGGATAGAGACATCAGGGAGTAGGCAGGGTCAGGCTTCTTTGGGAACAAGAAAAAACACCATTTTTCTGGAATTTACATCTAACCACAGTCATATCTACCTCTCTGCAGCCCATCTGAATGGAAACAATTTTCTGTATTTAACCCAACTACGACCTAGTATTACTAATAACTAATATTGATATCATGACCTTTTACAAAGCACTTTTGTAGGTATCATCTCATTCATTTATTCCAGCAAGTTCTGGGGTATTTCCTTTTTTTCCCCCACTCTAGGGGAACTGAGAGTCACATAATTAAATGACTTGCCCAGGGTCCCAGAACAGGCAGTGGAACATGTGTGGGGAGGACACATCATCTTAGGTCAAGGCCACAGACTCTCTGGCCTTATCAACCTGCCTCCTTGACCACACTCTCATTCCCCTTATGGAACCTGAAAATACGGGGCTCCCAAATCACAGACCAGTTTCAGTAAAGGAAAAGTCTAACCTAAATCTTTTTATTTCTCATGCATATACACAGTCTGTCAGAAGCCCAAATTATGGAAACAGTCTGTTTCATGGGGGTGACTTTCAGGATGTGCAGGTGGTTGGGGACCAGCTCTGCCATTGGATGCCTCAGCAGACAATGTCTGGACCCTGGCCAGATTCCTCAGATTCCTTGTTACCGTTTATACATGCCAGTGGGTTTGGTGTGATTTTCTTTCTATGGCCAGGCCTGGGGCTTTTTTTTTCCCCCCTCAGGTGATGGCCCTGACTGACAGGAATGGGAGTGCCTCTGGTTGGCCTGGACAACTGTGAGATGTAGCTTATATCCTGGAACTCCCCTTTGGGATCAGTGGGAACTGTTTGTGGGTCTTTACCTGAGATCACATATTTGCTTGACCTCCTGCTGTTTCTGTCCTGCTTCCCTTACTGCCAATCAATGTTCTCTTGGAGGCCTTCCTCCCTAGAACTTTTGGACATGATTCCTTGTCTCCAATTTTGCTTCTAAGGAGCCTGGCCTAAACCTAAAGCAGTATGTTCCAGAATCTTTTGGTTGGTCTAGTTTAGTGTTTATTTTCATGTCTTTGATTAAGCAGTTTCAATATTTATCACTTGTCTGACCTTAAATTATTTAAAATCTCTGAGCCTCTTTGTGAATTCTCTAAAATGGGGATTATAGCACCTGTTTGTTAGGGCCATGGTAGGGATTTAATGAGATAAGGTAGGTAAAGCACTTGACCTAATGTTTATAGGTGGTGCTTGGGTCTTATGACCTATTTTAATATTTTGTGTGGAAATTTCTCCAGTGGCATTCTGGAAAACATGGCCAGTAGGATGAGTCAAAGTCACAGAATTATTCTACCACAGCTCAGCCTTGTATCTTTGTGAATTTCTTAGATATATAGACAAAAGCCGTTTACAGCATGTAATCCAAGTATCTCAGGATTTAGCAGTTACTGATGGCAAATGTAATCATACCAGATTAAGCCCCAAATGTCAATAGCAGTGAGCAAACCCCCGTTTGACTGGCTCTTATTGACTCAAGGAAGCCCAGTCTTTCATAGGCTACCACCCTATCCCGCACAGGGGGCTCACATATGCCCACGTTTCTTCCTCAGCACTGTTTGCTGAGCCAGGATTTGGAGCTTTGTGTGTCATCATTTCCAGAGTGGCTCATCCCGGGGTGTGACTCTGCTCTTGCTGCTGATGAAGTTGGAGAGTCCCACAAGGAATGTCATTTTAAAAATGGAGAACTGCTGCACCTCAAGGCTTAACCTCTTCACTGTTTTTCTGTGAGCACCAGAAGATCTTCTTTCTTGGCACTCTGTTGGGATTGGCATGGCAATGCTACCATCAAGGATAGAGTTCTTAAGAAGAAGACTGTAGACCCAGGACATTGCTAAAGCTGAAACCCACTGCCCTGAGCCTGGAAAATCAAGAATATGGGCTACCATGCCCTCAAGGTCAGGGATACTGATGGTTGTCACAGCCCATGGCCAACATGTGTGTGTGAGTGAGTGTGTGTGGAGGGCAGGGATAGGGTGATGGAGTGAGGTGGGGGGTAGGGAACCAGAAAAAGTGACAAGGATCTATATTGAGTTCACCAGCATTTTAATATTTTTTCAATTAACATACAGAACCCCTTTCTCCTTAGGACAAATCTCAGGTGGCAGTGAGTTCTGAAATGTGCCACCATCTATAGCCATAATCACTCCAGCCCTCCAAATTCGAGCCCTGTTGCTGGGTCATGCCGCACAGATAAAGCTATTACTGTTTAAAACCACCAGTGACTGCCACAGCTTCAGCCTGTAAGAATGTGGCATGTTTCTCTCTGGAGTAAATAGCCTTTTATTTAGATAAGATGAAACCCCCAGGGCACGATTTGGAAAGAGGCTTTGAAACAAAGAGATAGCTAAGCCAGTCAGCATTAAAAAATAAAGGAGGGTTTTGGGGGAGGAGGGAAGAGCAAAGAAAGGAGGAGAGGGGAGCAGGAGAAGCTGGGGATTAAGCCACAGACAGGCAGTGCCGTCAGTCTGCAGCCTTCCACGCCCACCATTAGACACCCCCCACCTCCTGCGGCCAGAGGATGTTCAAAGACAAGGTTGTTTTGTGTTCCTTTTATCACATACTTGGTGCTGAGAGATACTCATCCAAGGTGAAGGCTGTGCCACTAGTGTTTCTGGGAAATTGAGGCAAGAGTCTGCTCCAAATTGAAGAACTAGAATGCAGGGCGAGTAGAGAGCAACCTGGAGAAGACTGAGAATTTAACTACTGAAGGGAGAAATCAGGGAGAGAGCCTTTGGAGATTTATGGAGACAGAGCTTCCATTAACCTTGGGATGGGGAGAGTGTCGGCCAATTTTATGTAATTCTCAGAGGACAAGGTGACCTCAACTGATAATGTGGGTGACAACCTAAATACCCCCCACCTTGCCATCTTTCATCCACCTCAGCCTGTCCAACTTGGCTGTTTATGTCTGAGTTCCACTACATTTCTAGGCTTTTGCCCTCTCTGGCAGGTCCCCAGATCCCACCAAAGTCCCTAGATACAAATGACTAAGTGGGAGGAAAATGCGTATAACTGATGTGGTGAGTGAGCAAAACTTGTTGGGGGGACGGTAAGCATAGAGCAATTTCTTTTGTCTCTCCCAAACACTGCATACAAATATTTAGGTTATTAAAATTTTTATTCAGAAAGTCCAGCCTATAAGATATCAACACTCCAACTTTGACTTGAAGTCAGATCTCCTCCCCCCCCAGTTACACTCCTGGTTGGCTGGGAGGAGGGGGTGGAGACTATTACAGGCAGGGGGCAGAAGCTAGAATCTGCTCCTGCCCTTCTAGGGTTAGAATATAGTAGTGAAAGGAGAGGTGAATTGGGACTAGAAAAGTTCTCATGTGACTGATACTGTCTCATGGATTTGTGGCCTTCAGGGCCTGGGCTGTTTAAGTTTGGCTTTGGTTCTTTGGAGAGCCCCATCCCTGGGGTGCCTTTCTTCTGAAGCTCGCTTGACCCAACTGAAGACTCTGAAATTATGGCCAATAGGTTACTTCTCTATAACCCCCAGATACCTGGCAATATCTTTAGCTTCTCTCCACTAGGGCCCATTTGCCCCTTTGTTGGGAACTCTCATGGGACAGGACCAAAGCAGCAAATTCATTCTTTATCCAACCCACTCCTGACCATGGGAAACATTTGTTCCTTTTCCTTTAACAAGTTCTGAGTGGGTAGGCTGCTTCATGCAGTCACTTATTTTTTGAGTTATTTTTCAGCTCATTTTAAGTTTGAAGTGAGAAATGATGGGTTTTTGGAATAGTGTTGTTGGGGTCCAGAGCCAAGAAACAATTCCTGAGATGTCTGTCTTTGGTGTAAGAAGGTGGTTTTGTTAAAGCTCAGGAACAGGACCCGTGGAGCAGGAAGAGCTGCTGCCCTGGGCTTATGAGGGTTAATTACATATGAGGGTCAATTACATTATGAGGGTCAATTTGGGGTTGAGGGAAGTAAATATAAGGAAAGTTCCAAAAGAATTTTCAGGTGCTAAAGAAGACTCTGGATAACGGAGGCCTTGATATTGTCAAGCTGAGGTAGTTTTTCCCTCTAGAAAGGCATTAACAGTTAAGGCAGTTGGCAGTTTCCTGGAGGACTGCTGTACGCTGCCTGTCTCCAGTATTTGTCAATCGGCTGCAAATTATAAGGACATTTAATTTCATCTACATTTCCTTCTGCCTTTATTTCCCACATCAAGAGACAGCAGCCCATGTGTCTCCAACTGTAGTCCTGTTACAATGCTGTCAAGAAGCTGGGGACAAGTAACACATATTCCCTACCCTTCCAAACTGGGGGAACACGAAGGCTGCCTAGCACCATGCTGTTCAAGGAAAACTTCTTTCCCCAAGTCTGCGGAGTCCTGCTGTTTTTATGCCCACTATATAAAGGAGGAGTCTGAGAGATGTCTCACCCATTCTTGTCACCAACTCTGAAGTTTCTGTACAGAAATAGAAAACAATTTGGATTGTAACTTGTCGACTTTCTGCTGTAGCTGACATGTTCCCTCCTATGCACATTTGCCTCTCTTTGTAATCTTTGTAATCTGACAGTTCCATGGCCATCAGACATGGCCGTTAATGTCTCAATTCCAATTGTATGATGGTTCAAGTTTTTTTTTTTTTTCCCTCAGGAGACTCTTCAATCCCAGTGACAATACAGGGACACGAATGGTTATGGGGAGCTATTTACTCAGTCCATTTCCCAGAAGCATTTGCGGCTAAGTACCTGCCTCACTAAGCCTCCTTGTTATGATTAAGAAATGGCTGGTGGTTCTCCTTTTCCATTCTCAGTGGAAGGGCAGAATGCACTGAAGCTAAGGTATTATTAGGATGTTTTCCTCCTACTGGTTTTTAAAATGTTTTTCTAAGTATGGCTTCATGAACCTTCCATGTTAGGATCCAGCAGAGTTGGGAGAAACACTGCAAGTCTCTAAGCACAGAGCAAGGGGGAAAGTGATTTTTATTTCTTGCTCACTCTTCCCATCTGCCTACTTGGAAAATATACCTTGATTTTCATTTGCCCTGATCTTTTCTCATGCAGAGTAGTGGCCTTCATTTTGAAATTTGGAATTCATGATGATACTTGGCTTAGAAGTTATGTTCTGAAGTGTGTGAAAGTTACATCAAATTACAGATTTATCGTGTGCAATGTGATTGCCAGTTTTGGTTGCCTGCAGTGGAAGAAGTATGAAAAGTACCCTCAGAAATAGGGCCTTACAGTTTTGATGATAAGTGTCATTTGAGATCTAGCTCTCCTAAGTTGGCCTCCTAGGTTGAGATTAATGAGGAAGGTGGGGTGTGTGTGCGTGCATGTACATACCATTCACTCACCCAATCCATTTCAGTGAGGTAACACAGAGAATGCAGAAGAAGCAACCACAAGGGAAAATGGACAATGGCCACAGATAACCTGCTCCATTCAACTTTGCTCATTAGAGCACAATACTAATTTTCTTTTTCTACAGAGGTCAGGCAATAGAGTTTAGTAAAACAAACACCACAAAAACCTCCCTGCCATCCACTTAAGGGTCTGAGGCCTCGTTTCATTGTACCCCCACTTGTTATTAGCCACGGGACCCTACGTTCCTTAACAACCTCTCTGAGCCTCACGTTGCTGTATCCGTGAAACACAGGCAAAGCTCTGTGTTATGTTGAAGTCTCCTGTGAGGGTGACGCTGTTGCTGGAGTTCCGTGGGCACTGCACAGTGTGGGCCCTTGCTGGATGGTATTTTGGCAGGGGGACTGGTGGAAGGACTGTAACCCAGAGATCTGGCCCCGACACTGCAGGGTCTTGAGTCAGGTTTTCAATTACAATTCGAACATGTCCCCACTGACTGTATTGACACAGCACAAAGCCAAGGGCAGATTGGACAATGATTTGTTTAATTTGATGGATGTGGACTGCAGAACTGGGCCACTCCATGTGCAAAGCATCTAGGCTGTAATGATTTGATATTGGCTGTCTACATTCATCAAACTAAGTGGATAATTAGCAAAACACCATTTGACTTTGTGATGTATAGACAGTAATTATGGCTGTTTCTCAATTAAAAATCTCATCCAGAGTCGTGACTTTGGTTGTCACATCTGTGCAGATGATTCCCACATTTGTTTGTACTTCCATCTCTGAATTCTTTCTTAGAAGACTTCTGTTTTTCCAGCAGCTACCGGGCATCTTCTTCATCCTCTCCCTGATGTTTCGCTCACAAACCTTCCCATCCTCTGTAATCCTCGTTGCAACCAGTCCCATTATATCAGGGTGAACTCTGACTTCTCCCTCCCCCACACCTTCTGCATTCCATCAGATGCCAGATTCTATCAATTTTATGAAGTATCTTAAAATCTTCCCCTTCCTCTGAATTCTATGGCCTTATTATCCTTCGACTTCATCAAGACCCAGCCTATGTGGCCAAAAACTTTATAATCAGCCTCCCTTTTCCAGTATGGCTTCACTCTAATCCATCCTATACATTAATGTTCTCATCTTGTTTTTCTCCTCCTCCAAAATCCTGAGGGATTCTCGTTGCCTAAAGGATGGAGCCATATTCTTTCCTTGGCGTCCTCAGCATGCCAAGGCTGGGCTCTAACTTGTCTCTCCAACTTTATTTTATCTTGCTCACCTTCACGCACACTCCTGAGCAGTGGATTCTTCGTTCCCTGCCCTGACTCATGCCCTCCCAGATGCTCTTCTGTGCTCACACAAGTTTCTTCTCCGGAAGCTTCTCCCCTCATTCACTTTTCTAAATCCCACTTGAAGGACACCTGATCTTCAAGAGCCATTCAAATACCCTCTCCTCGCTGCCCTCCTTTAAGCTGTTTGAAAAGAATCTCTCCCTAATATGTACTCCACCATGTGTTTTTGTTTTTTAAGGATTTTATGTATTTATTTGGGAAGAGAGAACGTACGCACAACTGGGGGGAGAGGGAGAGGGAAAAGCAGACTCCCTGCTGAGCAGGGAGCCAATGGGGGGTTAGATCCTAGGACCACGGGATCATGACCTGAGCCAAAGGCAGCTGCTTAACCAACTAAGCCACCTAGGCGCCCCTGTACTCCACTACATATTAACAAGATTTGTCCTACTTTCTCCTCTCCAGACAGTGAGTTTCTCCAGGGCAGGCTTTGTGCCCATCATCTCTGTATTCAACAGGGTCTATATATCTTGCATGTAATGGCTGCTCCTTGAGTACCTATTGAATAGATGGATGTAAAGGAAGCAAGCTTTGTGGTAAATTTGTTTCTATTTTCTTGCGCAGAAAGCAACCACTTATTTGAATATTATAAAACCTATGTTGGAATATTTTCCTCCGAGAATACTCAGTATGCTCCTATGGCTTTCTTCTTTTTGATAATGTGGGTCCTTTATCAGTGTTATGTAGCACTAATTATAGGGAAGAGGAAAGGAAATTCTAGAAAGTAGTTCACTGAAGAGGAAAATGAGCATGACAATTCTAACTGTAAATGGAATAAATAATATGTTTGGCAAGAAGGACATCTTGAAAGGTGGTGTGCCTCTATTTTAAGAGGAATAATAATAACTTAAAAAAGCAACAGCTTAGAATTTTTTAGAAGAAACTGAACTTGCAAGGACTGTAGAATAGTCAAATCATTCAGATATTGGGCCAGTCTTTTCCTGGAATTTGATGGCCCACTGGATTTGAGAAGAGAGGGGGAAATGGCTGTTGGCCTGGAGAAAGGGACTGATGGAGATAAATTACAGGAATGGAAATGGTTTCACCCTGGGAATGGATGGATGGTGTTTAAAGGACTGGTGTGTCATATAGATGGTGAACTGCTGTTGTCATCGCATTGGCGAACACACTGAAAGAGAATGTGGGCCAACCCAGGCAGTGCATTTTGATGCTAAGGATAGGGTGAAGGATGGAATGAGATGGGAGGATAGAGGCAGGATTTTGTCTGGACACATTTCATGGGAGTAAAATAAAGTGAACATATAATGGTTTATTTTTAGGTTCATTAAAAAGGCCCAAATCATTAAAATGTTCCATACTGAGATCTCTCCAGGGCATCTGAGTTGGAGCTCTCTGATGGTGCAATGGGATTGGTACCTAAAGGAAGGCCTGATAAGGATCTTTGCTTAACTTATTACTTTACACGCAGCCGCTGTTAGGTTAAATGCTGTTGGGTTAGAAACCAATATTAACTATTAAATATTCACAAAGGTTCAGATGTACCTCTGCCTAAAGGCAAGAGAATGAGCTGTATGTACAGTCATTACATGCTTCAGATTTTCCAGAACATCTATGATTTTAAATAACTCTGCTATTTTCAATATACATTTAAGTATAAGATGAAAGTTTTGTGACTAAGTTCATAACTCAGAAAAAACTCTGTTGGGGGCACCTGGGTGGCTCAGTGGATTAAGCCTCTGCCTTCCGCTTAGGTCATGATCTCAGGGTCCCGGAATTGAGTCCCACATAGGGCTCTCTGCTAAGCGGGGAGCCTGCTTTCCTCTCTCTCTCTCTCTGCCTGCCTCTCTGCCTGCTTGTGATCTCTGTCAAATGAATAAATAAAATCTTTAAACAAAACAAAACAAAACAAAATTCTGTTGGATGTTGGGTATAGAAAATGGGGAGATTGTAATCGTGTGGTCTGTCAAGGGCCCCTTCTCTTTGGGGAATTGATTCTGTTGTAACTGATTTTATTATCTTATGGAGATACTTCATGAACTGAAATTAGGTTTGTTGGCAGTAAAAGGGCTAAATTAATTCCAAGCTCTCCCCCATCTCTCTTGTGTCCTCCCCACTTACGAAAATGCAAGGGCTCAGGTTAAAAAGAAAATCAGAGTATCAAGAGGGAGGTAATTTAAAGGTCAACATCTTCCCATTCCCACTTTTATTGGCTTCCCATTCTACTGAAGGTCAACGTCACCACAGCCTCCAGGTTGCTGGATCCATGGGCCAATTTTCAGTCTATACCTTAGATGATTACTTGACAGTATTTGGCACAGTTGACATTACCTCCTTCTTAAACTGTTTTCCTCATTTGTCTTTCAGAACACTTGTCTCCTCCTATCTCACTAGCTGATTTCCTCAATGTCCTTTTCTAGGTCATCATCTTCTCCATAGTCTTGAAACAGTACTGAGTCCTGCAGCTCAGGCCTTCGACCTCTTCTCTAGCTATACTCACTCTCTCCTGTATGATTCAAAACTGACTGATGAATCCATAATTTGTATCTCCAGCCCCATCCTCTTCCTGAACTCCTGACTTGTATAAGCAGCTACCCCACACCTCCACTTGGATCTTAATAGACACAATACTGTGTTCTCAGAGTTCTTACATATAGTTCATCTATTTTTACTTGTCTTAAAACTTTTAAGCTTCTAATTAAGCATCTCCATGCTCAGAAGTATATATAATTATCATAAATACTTTAATGTAGCTTATTAAATTCAAAAGAGGTGACTTGTTTAACCTCACACATTGTAGAAATTGTAAGTCTAATTTTAAAGTGATTAAGTAAATATTGGAAAGTAATGCCATTCTGAAAAATAGTCACTGTTTTTCACTGTCAGTATCAACATTATAAATAGTAGGTGTGATTTTCAGGTGATTGCTAGATGCTTTCTTCTTCATCTTTTAGAGTGATTACA
This sequence comes from Neogale vison, assembly GCF_020171115.1. Classification (NCBI taxonomy): domain Eukaryota; kingdom Metazoa; phylum Chordata; class Mammalia; order Carnivora; family Mustelidae; genus Neogale; species Neogale vison. Next base: position 250,780,324 of record NC_058091.1, on the reverse strand, counting down.
TGTAACCCAAATCCAGCTGAAACCTAATGGAGGTTGTATATGCAATTGATAATTTATGTTTGTATAGCTTTTTACAAATTGTTTTTTTTTTAAATAATAGATCACTTGAGATGCACTGAAAACTCTGAGTTAATTAAAACAGGTATCATTTTTTCTTGCCAAAAATTGAAGCTCAGAGAGAGTTGGTGATTTGTCTAAATCCCACAATATAAATGTTAGAGTTGCCTTTACAACTCTGGGTCATCTGACTCTAAATCCCATTGTTCTCCTGATACTCTAAGTGATTTTCCCTTCAAAGTAACATCCAGGCAGGTGTTCAGGCAAAACACACAGCAAAGCTATGACAAGAAGAATCAATTATTTTATTTATAATATTCAATGATTATCCTCACTATTAAGAAAACTGTGCCATGCCCTTGACATTTTTCCAGAGTCAGCATCCTGCTTAGATACTCTACTATGTTGATGTTTTTAAAAAATTATCTTTAATTATCCCAAAGATAAATAAATAAAATGGAGAAATAGGTAAAGAAGCAAATCACATTAACTTTCAAATCAACATTCCAAATGAAAAGAAATGATTTTCCACACACACTTGGGCTTATAGTCTGTGATAAGCGGCAGGCCAGTGTTCAGCTTCATGCTGTTTTCCTGACGCCCCTTTATTTATTTTTCATTAATCTGTCTCCCCTGTGTGCCTGGTGCTCAGTAATCTGCTCATCTGTAGCACGATCTATAATATAATCCATTGCTTCTCCCTCCATGCATTTTAATGAAGCCATTTTTGCCTCCTTTACATAACTGCTGTCCTGGTTTCATACTACAACATAACCATTCATTGTCACATCATTGAAAGCAAATCTTTAAAGGAATACCTCAAAATGGGATGGATACAGATTTTTTATTCCCTTTTTTCTTCTTTTTTAAAGAGGGCTTTGTGAACTCAGCAGCATTTTCATGATTTCATTTTCATTTGATGCTCAGGGTTGGAAATAGATCATCCTGGATGCCGATCCAAGCCATTGGTTTCCTGTGCCCCCCTTCATAGCCCATCTCTTGGCCAGATGTTCCAAATTCCTGCCCCCTGCCCCCCGGGGTGGTATCTGTCACCCCAGAACCAGAGAGGGCTGAGCAGGAAGTGCTTGCTTGTCATTCCTGTTTGATTTTTGTCTTCCTCCTAGGTTGTCTCGCTCCTCTCTTTCTGGTCACTGACCTGTCTTTGTACTTTTTGTTCTGCTCTGACCACCGGGCTGTGTACACTAGGGCTTGTGTTTGTCTGCCTAGCTTCTGGCTGTTGTTCTCTGTATGAGTCTGATTCATGGCCTTGTTCTAAAGCTGGTATCCTGGCCAATGTCCCTCTCCTGGCTGTTCAGGGAACCAAGGAGCTTCTTGTCCTGAACTTTTCCATCCACATCTTGCCTCGTCCTGACCTCATTGCTTTCTCTTCCTCCCTTCTCAGTCTTGCCTTAGTTTTCCAGACCATTCATTCATTCCTTCATTCATTCAGCAACCTACTATTAAATGCCTCATGTGTGTTGTTGAGACAAAGGTAAATAAGACATAAGCTCTTCCCATACAGTATTCACAAACTAGATGATAAACAAACACAAAAATGTGCAGATCTAGAGTCTGTGGGACCTGAAACTTAGACAAATTTGGGAAAGAATTCCTCATTAAGGAAAGAATGCACATTTCTGAATATTTAGTTTGGAAAGGGCTTTAGAAGGGGTCTATTTGAGCAAGGGCCTTGAAGCTTCACAGTGCACAGTAAACTACAAGGTGAATCCATCTGTATGCATGAAGAGCTTTCAAAAGGGGTCAAACTCTAGAATAGAAATATGTAGGGCACAAAGCAAAGGCAACTCATCTATCCCTGGATATCAGGGATGGCTTCCTGGCAGAGGCTATCTTTAATCAGTTTTAAAGGCCGAGTACTGTTTAACTAGATAAAGAATGGGGGAAGGAGAGAGAGGCAGACGGGCCATCTGCACAGAGCATCCAGCATATGGGTGAAGACCATAGTAGTGAGTCCTGGGCACTGCCAACAGGGTAATTTTGCTGGAGTACAGGGTGAAACCATGAGACTGGAGAAGGAAGCTGGTAGTGAAGTCCTTAGAATCTGCACCACAGTAAGGATCTTGAGCTTTTGTCTTTGCTTAGATTTTCATCTCACACAGATCCCTGTGGCCAGAGAATAGGCACATGTGGATATCTGTTAGGAGATGTGGCAGTTGTTCCGGGAGAAGGTGACAGAGTTATGAACTAAATTCGTAATAGCATGAATGAAAAGAGGAGGTAGGTCCAGAAATACAGAGATGAGATGTGGGGTAGGGAGGAACCACAGGCTTTCTAACCTGGGCCAGTGAGTGGATGGTGGACCATTGGATGAAAGTGGGGAGAGACAGAGGATGGTTTAAAGGGAGACAGTATGTTTAGTTTTAGGGCAACTCAGCAGAGACATTCTTTCAGAAAAATGAGGTCTTGAGACTCAGGCTGGGCCTCAGTGTGGGCACTAGGTGCTGATTAAAAAGCATCCATACATAGGTAGTCACTGAGAGCAAGGAAATGAATGAGCTAACCCCGGACGGTGTGAAGAGAAAGAATTGCAGGAACCAAGGATAGGAACCTGGGAAGGGAGCTTAGGAAGGCGTTGGAACCACGGGGAGATGGCGGGCAGTCTGAGGACAGGAGAGTCCAGTGTCATAGCTGCAAAAAGAGGAAGCCACGTGGACATGCTAAGTGCTGCGGTCTCACAATAAAAAGATCACTACGTGCACCCTGGGCTTGTCAACGGGAAGTCATTGGAGATGCAGATGAGGTGGTGGTGGGAATGAGCCAGATTTCAAGAGGCTGGGGATTGGGAGAGAGGTGAGGAAGTAGTGACGGCTGTGGACACGGTAGAGCGATTTTTGGAAAAGGTTAAAAGGTTAAAAGGTATTGGGCAATGACTAGAATCTAAGGGAACTTTTAAATTTATTGTTATTTTTTAAAGATGGAAGATGCTTCAGTGTTTTTCTTTTTCTTTTTTTTTTTTTTTTAAGTTGAGAGATCCTTGAGCCACATGCATATAGCCAGAGAGGTTAAATATTCAGAAGGTGGGACAAAACGAGGTCCAATTATCTGTGGCACTGTCTTCCCTGGGAAAGCTAACTGGAGATCCTCTTGCTCCTTCTAGAAGATGAAATCTGTCCCTCTCCTATTTGGGAATTTGAGAAGTACAGGTCTGGCTGGTTGGTTTTCAGATCTTTTATGTTTTCTGTCAACTCGAGGTTCAGTGATTGATTTATTGATGGCCCCAAGAAACGTGTGTGTATGTTGGCCTACAGTGGTACTGAGTCAGTTAGCATGGAATGAGAACAGGGAAAGAGTAACAGCAGGTAGAAAGGAATATCCTTACCTCTGACATCCCTCTCTTTCTGTAATCCTTGCTTCCTCGCGGACTTTCCTGGCAGGGAGCTGTTTGCTTCAATAGGAATAGCATTATTTTGGGGTAGAAAAAGATCAGGAAATGGTCAGTTTGCTTTTGCTTCTGGAAACCTGTAATTGAAGCCATTATTAAAACCACCGGTATCCGTTCTAGAGGCAAAGGAGTTCAAAAGCTACGTCCCAGAAGCCATCTCAAAGCTGTGAAACCGAGATCCCATTTGCCAGCAGCTGAGAGCAGAGAAAAGTTGGCACAGACAATAAATGTGAAAACGCTTTATAAACCAGAACGTGCTCTACAAATGTCAGTTATTACCATCCTTTCTGAAAGCTGTTTGCAGAAATATTTGCCTGAAGACCCCACAATACTCAAAATAAAACCACAGTAACTCAAAGGCAGTTGTATTCCTTTTTAAAGCATATGTTTTATTGTGGCGTAGGAAACTCAACTTCATTTTCTGCTTAATGTCCACTTGACAGACTTGGTGGAATAAGAAGTCTCCTCCCGTCTCTCACGTATCACATAAATGTGTGTTGAAGCAGGCCTGTTACCACGTAACCACGCCGCGAAATGAAAAGTACTTCTCCACCATGCCTCCTCAATGGCTGTGAATAATAAACATCCAATAAGCACCACAGCACTAAAACCCAATTAGTATTAATGTTAAAGAGACTTTCACCCATTAAAGGAAGAAAAAAAAATATGCTACTTAGTTATAATCAGGGGAATGATGAGCTATGGGCAAATAACAAAAAAACAACATTAGGATTCATGGTGGGTAACACGTTTACCATTTGTGCTTGGAAATGTACTGAACTTAAAACAGGAACATTAAAAAAAAAACCAAAAAACAAGGGTGTCTGGCTGACTCAGTCGGTAGACCATGTGACTCTTGATCTCAGGGTTGTAAGTCCAAGCCCCATACTTGGCAGTAGAAATTACTTAAGGAAAAAAAAAAAAAGAGCAAATAGGAACGTTATCTTGTGTGATCTGATTTTTAGAGACAGGGGAATCCAAACCCAATCATTCCTTCCCAAACTCAGTGATCTGTATCTCACTTATTGATACCAGAATATGTATGAAGATGACTTTATTTCTCTAATTCAAGGCTTTGCTCCTGGTTAAAACACACATTCTAGGGAAATTTAGTTTTTTGTCATTGCTAAGTGTGAATGAGTTTCTGTTTTTTTTGTTTTGTTTTGTTTTTGTTTTTTTTTCTCTGAAGTAGGTGGATGTGTGTTCCTATGTAAGGGTGGGAGAGAGACAGGCAAGGCAAGGGACAGCCCATGATTCTCTTTACAGTTAGTGTGGGACTGGGGAAGCCTGAGGTTTCACAGCAGGGGTGGTGGTAATTTACCCCATTTCCATCCTTCTTTGTGGTTTCTGAGCCTCAGTGGTTTATATGTTACCCATTGTGAGTAAACATGTGTCCAGAGAAGAACCATATTTCCAGATTTCCTCCCATCTCACTCCTTCCAGCAGGGGCTGCCAATGAGATACAGGCAGAAGTCACTTGATGTGACTATGGAGAACACTCCTTAGAAAAGGGACAGGTCTTGAAGAGACATATTTTTTGCCTTCCCACCTCATGTATCCTTCTTTCTGCTGGGAATGCAGGTTTGATGGCCTCCAAAGCGCTGGTGCTCTAGCAACCGTCTTTCCAGTATGAGGATAAGGAAAAGCACTATTGGAATAGAGAGCTGAAAGCAGCCTTAGTTTCTGGTGACAATAGGGAGTTCTCCTAAGAGGTCTGGACTGCTCACCTTTGGATTTCCTATTATAAAAGGAAGAATGAAATTTTTTTTGCCACCCTTTTTTCTTGTCTCTGCTACTCACAGCTGAACTCAATTCCTAACTGATGCGGATGTAGGTACATTTTGTAATAAACACACACACACACGAACAAAATAAAAATTTAGAACCCTGGGAAGAGTTCTGTGTCCATTTCTGGACCCCACACCCAAAGGTGGATAAGGACACTTGGTAACACTTCAGAGGAGGGCCCCCCATCCCTACACACATATACACACACACACACACACACACACACACGTGTTACCTTGTCCAAATACATTAATTAGACGTGTGATTGTAGTATTCCACTGAGTCTCATGATAGAAATATTCCTTGTTTTCAAGTCGTGCACAGTCTGTGGTAGATCACACAGGTGCAAGCATGATAAAATATTTGAAAAACAACGGCTGCAAAGTCAAGTTCAAAAGACTAGACATATTTGGAGAGAATATAAAAAGTGATATAGAATGTCTATCTGAAAGGATTATTGTGCAAAGAATTTTGACCTGGCAGTTCACATATCATGTGAGAACAAAACAAGTGGCAAAGATACTGATCTAGAAAGGATTTGCAGTGAAATGGGAGCTCAGAGGTGAATTTACTGAGAAGCCAGTGACGCTTACCCATCGGAGTCCTCATCTGCATGGACTCCGTCCTTCCAAGGTCTCAGGAGAGGTGCTAGACGCATGTTCACATATTCTTCTGTGTTTCTAAATTTGCAAAAGTAATACATTTTAATTGCAATCAGTTCAGATCACTGTTTCTTTCCAGCTTGACTCCCCCGTGTTACATTTCCCCTTCTGTTGGACAGTGGTGGAATAACTGGGGCTTCTCTGGAATCCAAGTAAGAGGAAAGATAAATCAGTCTTGTCTCTTGTCAATGCCTAGTTAAAATGCAAGTTCTTACCTATATAGAAGAATATATATATATATATATATATGTATATATTTAAGTGGAGGAGGGACTGAGGGAAAGGGACAGAGAGAATCTTAAGCAGGCTCTACACCCAGTGCCAAGCCCCATGCTTGGGGCTTGATCCCATGACCCTGAGAGCTTGACCTGAGCTGAAATCAACAGTCTGATGCTTAACTAACTGGGGAACCAACTTCCCCAGGAATATTTTTTTAATGAAGTATTACAATTGCATAAACACCACATATATTGTCTTTTTCGATGGGAATCGCACAACATAAGATCTATTAACATTCCCGTACTCTCATGCAGAAACCTATAGCGCAAACCTACAAAACATTGATGATGTCCATGTGGGAAGTCATGTTTTGTGTATCCCATTATTAAAAGAATATTTTGATCAACCATACAGAGGCAAGACTGATTTATCTTTCTATTTTCCCTACTGGAAATCTTACAAAGTGTATAAAATAATTCCTAAGAAGAGTGATCAAGCATTATGGTAGGAGGGGCCACTAATCTTCAGGTCTTCCCAGGAGAGTAAAAGAAAACATTTGTGTTCTCTCCCTTTAAAATGGCAAATAAACCAAGGGAAAAATACATACCATATGAAAAGAGCCTCTCTCTTCCTATCCTGGCACACAAATGAAAAGGATTAATAGGATTTGAGTGTGAGTGAGCTTAAAGGTCCTGTGATCAGATGAAACATGGAATTTTACAGATGAAACATGGAAACTCCCTGGAGGGTCAGCGATGCTGCCAAGGTCAAGCTCTGTGGGCCACAGAGCCAGGCCCCAGGGCACAACTCCTGATCCTCAGGTGTGTGTTCTCTTTGTCATAGTCACGTTCAATGCGGTGGGGAAGTTTTGGATAGAGTTGTTCATTGTCACATTAATACTCTTTTATGAAAAATGGATTTAGTAATTTTTGCTGGAGGTATAAAAAAATTGAGTAAGTCCTCATTTATTTGAATTGACTTGAGCGCATGGCCTGCCTGAAGGTTTCAGAAAAGGCTAGGTAAATTTTCAAGATCCTTTTAGCCTTAATAGTGGATGATTTTCATTCATCCATCCTCTTTAGCAAGCTTTTCTGGAGGCATCTTCCATAAACAGAGCATCATGTTGTGCACACAAAATAAAATAATAGAATAAAAAAAATAGAATGTAAAAACATGGAGCTCTTCGCTCTCATGTGGGAGGAACCACACCACTCAGGCGCCAAAGGATGTCTTAAGTATAAATTGTATGTAGGCAGTGACTGAAAAAAGTCTCCATTGACCAGAGCTACTGCTAAAGCAAAGTTCTCTGCTGCAGAAGAGGACCAAACACCCAAGTATAGTGGATTGATTCAGCTGAAAACAAAGGTATGCAAAAAAAAAAAAAATATATATATATATATATATATATATATATATATATATATATGCAGTAGTTGTGAATTCCTGCTTTCATTGTTAAAAATGCCCACTGATGGAGACAAGCTATTCTTGCTTCCACTGTGTTGGTAAGAGGAGATACTCAGTTTCCCCGCTTGTTAATGAACAGACATACATGTTTTTTTTTTAAAAAAAAAAAAAAAAACCACCATCTGAGAGTTTAATATCCAGTTGGGGAGAAAACCCTATTTCTCCCCAGCCAATATCCAAACACATACATTTAATAATAGTACATGGCACTTATCAAAATTATGATACAGAGAATTGAATGCCATAGCATTCAACGGTCATTGAACCAAATTCTTCTCCTTAAATTAAAGTGTGTGTTAAGATTGTCTTGAAGATATTTAAGAGGGATAAACTACTTTTAGCGTTTTCTAAGGCAGAGTACACTCCCCTTCACATCCATGTTGAGGTTTGAGTGTGTAATATGCAGGTGTCCTAGGTGGTAATGGATCCCCTGCTAGGATGGGGCTTATGTACAGAGAGGCTTATGCAGAGGAAGTCAGTGCCCCAGCTTGGGTGGTAGAAGAGAGTCAGGGTAGGGGTGCCTGGAGTGCAAAGTCCATTGAGCATTGGATTCTTGCTTTTGGCTTGATGTTGGAGTTGTGGGATTGAGCCCTGTGTGAGGGCTCTATGCTCAGCTCAAATTCTGCTTGGGTTTCCCTCTCCCTCGTCCCCTCTCACCCCCACTCTCACTCAAAAAAAAAATAAAAAAATAAATAAATCTCAAAAAAAAAAAAAAGGAAAGAAAAGTATCAGGGTAACTATCTTGAAATTCCATGTATTCTTATGTCTGGTATTCTATGCACTATTTCTTTGGCAGGGGGCAAGTAGTATGTAAAATGATGTTATTCTAGTCTGCAGTATTTAAAGAAACAAAACAAAAATGAATATATTTTAAAGAAACATACACTGAAATCCTCCCATTCCCTTCCTTGCCCTTTCTCCCATTCAAGCCTCTAGGCATTTCTGGGCTCCCCACTAGGGGATTCTCCTTAGCATGGTGTGTGTGTGTGTGTGTGTGTGTGTGTGCGGGCGCACGTGTCCCTGTGTGCTTGTGTGCACTGCGGGGTGGTGGGGAAAGGTGGAAGTTGATGCGAGACAAGTTTGACAAGAGTTTGTTCATTCCAGGGGGAAAGTCTCTGCATCCTGCTTCCCAAGCAGAATGCTGGGGACCTGGTAAAAACCTGGAAAGAAATGGAGCAATTTGAGACACAAGGGCCCTGTAACTCTAAGGCAGAGTCTTGAACTTGAAAGACCACAGAGCGAGACTCTCTGCACAGAATCCAGGCCTGGAAGGTATAGACAGCTCTGTAGGTTTCTGTGGCTTTCCATGTCCTGATGGAGCACGGAGTCACAAAATGACCACATGTTGGAAGTTGGAGATGGAGTCAGATGGATGGGATCAGGGGACGTCCTACCCATCCTGCAGCCAAGGGCCAGATGCCTCCTTTCCCAAAATGTGACATAACTTTGACCTTCTGGAACTTTGATGCTACCCAAGGGCAAGGCCCAGGGGTCTCCAGCTGACCAGGGAACTTCCTGCTGTCTGGGGGCATTAGGCTTTCTAAATACAAATTGGGTTTTACTATAGAAGAATAAAGTTTTATTTCTGACACCTAGAATTTATTCACTGAGATTCGTGCCCACTATACCAATTTATTTTTCCTCCTAAAATATGTCTTAAACAATTACTCTTGTCTTTGTTTGAGCCGTTGAAGTTTCACAGGCAGGATCCAGATAAAAATTCACACACTACTCCTAAAGCTGCTTGACTCTGTGTGGTTTCCAACCAATTTTCTGGTTAACTTTGCAGAGTTTAGAAACTTCAGGCTAAAGATTTGACATGACACTCGACAGAAATAAAGGCTTCAGCAAAACCCACCAGAGCTGTCCTTCAGATGAGTGGACTCTCTTCTGGAAACATTTCTGGCCAGTTGTTATGGGGCCTGTATCTATTGAGATTCTCCCAGAATTTACAAAATGGAAAAGTGGACTTTATCAATGCAGTGTTAGCTAAACTTTCATTCTCTGAGAATAGTAGCACCTCAGTAGAAGGCAGAAAATGAGGGAATCGGATATAGCCTAAGCCAAAGCTTACCAGCTTCTCATTTGTTGGAGCCAGGGAGGGTGAAGGGGGAGTGAGTAATCGAAGTCCAGGTGCTTTAAAACCACCTAAAACTTGATGGTCAGTAAGCTTCTGGATGGTTGGATTTGTCAGAGCAGCAAGGAAGGGGAAGACCATTTTCTTGAGTGCGGAATGAATGCATGATAAAAAAGAAGTCTGTGAACCTCCACGGGCACTTAAGCAGGTGATCACATACAGAGATAGAGAGGAAAGATCAGGGTTTCTACCCAGTTTAAGTCTTGCACAGGGACTAGGTAGAGTCCTCCCTCTTCCCATTAAAAAAAATTGAAGTGAAATCCACATAACATAGTATTAACTATTTAAAAGTGCACAAATTAATGGCTTTAATACATCCGTGATGTTGTACTGGCGCTACTTTATCAGGTTCGAAATTATTTTCATCACCCTCAAAGTGGTCACCTCCCATTCTCCTCTGTCCCTGATCCCTGACAACCACCAGTCTGCTTTTGGTCTCTACAGATGGACTTTTTTCCTGCATATTCATATAAATGGAATCATATGTGGCCTTTTGTGTCTGCGTTTTTTAATTTAATGTAATGTTTCTGAGGTCCATGCACAGGTACAAGAAGTACATGAGAGTACTTCTTATTTGACACACTACTTCTGATGGGCCACAGGAAAGGTTAACATTTAATTGCTTGTGTTTATCACAGCTTTCAAAAGAGGAGACCGAAGTTCTGGTTCATTTCTTCAAGCAGACCTCTTCGTCTTCTGTATTCTTTATCCTCATTTGAAATGGACATTGGTTGTTTTGCCTGTCCAGACTCAGAGTCTCTTGTAATAGCTCCTGACATTGTGAAGGCATGATTTCTCCCCCACTCAGTCTTTGGAGTTCAGAAAATGCTGATCTAACTCCAAGAGTGGGTGCTGTCCTCAGGATGCCCAGTAAAGGCTTTATCTCCTTGGCCACAGTTCAAGACGACACATACTCTAGTGGCATGGATCATTCTTGGACCACTGAAAAGTGTTTCCTTTCTGTTGGACTTGAAGCTAGAAGGTACAAGCCTGCCAGGTGTCTCCATGTAGAGAGTTAAGCCAGTGCAAAGAAAGCAGAGGGAAAAGAAGGTTCATAAGAGCTGAGTTCTGGTGACATTGTTGAATCACTTTGAGCGGCCGTGTTTAATTAGTTACAAACCTTTTTTTTGTTGTTGTTCCTTTATTTTATTTATTTATTTATTTTTTTACAACAGTCTGAGTTGAATTTCTGGCATAGCTGTCGCTAGAGGGCGTGAACATGACCATAATGACCTAGGGCTGGTCTGGTGTGGATGAGAACATTCCAACCCCAGGGAAATCCTTAGTGTTCTTTGAAGTGAGGGCGGCTCTACTCTACATCTTCTCATTTTGTCTCAGTAGTGCTTTATACTTTTATAGCAATAGCAGGGAAGTAAAATACTATTTGGAGTTTTGATATTTGCCTACCTATCCATATCAGTATCTTTAATCTTAAATATTTTTAGCGTAAGTTTAAAAATTCTAAACTTCTTTCTCTTTGGTTTCATGACATTAGCTCCTTGATAGGGATATTCTTTTTAGTTCACTAGAATGAAGGATAGACTTTCATTCAATAGCACAGAAAAAAATGTGGGTAATTTTACCAGTAAAAAACCTTGAGGAATAGCATTTTATATCATCAAGGTCTTTCTGATTCAAGGTGTCATAAGTACCACAAACAGAAAAAAAAATAGCTTTTGAAAATTAGAGTGGTTTTTCCCCCTAAGTCTTTTTAGATTCTCATGTTTTACACTAATAAAGTTGGGAACTTTGCATATTCCTTAAAAACATTCTTCTCTCCAATGTGACTCAAAGTTTTAAGATAAACTCCCAACTAAAATTTGGTAGAAAGTAAGCAGCAGAGAACTTTCCTCCCATGTTCTCTTTTGCTTTAATTAAAAAGAAGATGAATTATAGAGGAATAGTCCTAAAGGTGTATTCTTTTAGTCAAGAATGTCTCTTTTTGTCATGGAGATTCAGCTTACCTTTGGGCCTCTTGCAACTATACCAGAAGTGGTATAGTTTCATCAAAAACTATTTTGGCATGTAGTGGTTAATCAAAGCATTTCTTTTAAAAATTTAGATTTCATACATTTAAAAAAACTCCTAAATAATCTAGTTGGGTATTGGTATGAATTGAATTGTGTCCCCCCCAAAAGCTATATTAAGTTCTAACCCCTAGTACCTCAGAATGTGAGCTTATTTGGAAAAAGGGTTATTACAGATATAGTTAAGATGAAGTCATATTGGAATAGGGTGGCCTCGAATCCAGCATGGCTGGTGTCCTTATAAGGAGATGGCCATGTGAAGACAGTGACACATATATGAGAACACCAAGTGACAATGAAGGCAAAGTTTGAAGTTCTGGATCTGCAAGGCAAGGCATAACAAAGATTAACGGGAAACCCAAAAGAAGCTAGGAAGAGTTAAGGATTTGCCCTATAGGTTTGAGGGGGCATGTGGCCTTGCTGACACCTTAATTTCAGAGTTCTGACCTCCAGAACTATGAGACAATAAATTTCTGTTGTTCCTAAGTCACCTCGTTTTTGGAACATCACTATGGCAATGCCAGGAAACTGATAAATATATTTTTATATAATGATAATTTTTTTGCAATGATAGACAAGGATACTATAAATAAGACCCCTACCCATTTGACTATCAAGAGACTTTGAACCGTTAGCCACATCTACTCTGAGAATGAAGGCCATCCTAAGCCTCCAGACTTGCAGTATGCCAAAAAATGTCAACATCACTGTGAAGGGACACATAGTTATTATGAAGGGTCCCAGAGATTTAAATCATTTTAATCAATACAGAGCTCAGTCTCCTTGGGAAGAAAAAGAAGAGGCTCCAGGTTGACAAAAGGTGTCAGTCAGCATAGGCTGCTATAACAGAATTCCCCAGACAAGGTGATTTGTAAACAACAGAAATGCATTTCTCACAGTGCTGGAGACTGGGAATCCAAGATCAACACTCTAACAGATTCAGTGTCCTGTGAAGACCTGCTTCCCATTTCACAGATGGCTGTCTTCTCACTGTGTCCTCTTGTGGCAGAAGGTACAAGGATGCTGACTCTCCAGGATCTGTTCTACAAGGTCACCAATCCCATTCATGAGGGTGCCACCATCATGACCCAGTCACCTCACAAAGGCTCCATCTCCAAATACCATAACTTTGGGGATTAGGTTTCAGTAGAGGAATTTGGGAGGGACACAAACATTCATTCTCTAGCAGTGGGGAAAAAGAAAGGAACTGGCTACAGTTCGGACTATCTGTAGTCAGGTACAGAAGATGATCAAGAATGGGATTCTGGGCTTCCCATTACAAGGTGAGGTCTGTGTATTCTCACTTCTCCTTCAGTGTTGTTATTCAGTAGGATAGGTCTGTTGTTGAAATCAGTAGTTTTGGAGGGTGGAAAATAGTGTAGTGTTTGAATGAGTCCAGGAATTGCTTGTTCAGTAGTTCAAGCCCAGAAAGATGACTTAGGTCTTGAAGGAAATGACATTGAGTATGTATCATGTTTGGCTTCTTTGATTCAGCCACAATAGTTAAAAGCAAGAATATCAGAAAAATTTTGGATGGTATATGTCTCTGGGGGGAAAAAAAAAGACAAACAACAGAAACAGTTCCAGCCTGATGAATAAGATCTAAGAATTGTCCAGTTACAGAAACAAGACTCTGGACCTACTTGTGGTATTTAAAAGATGCGGTAGAAGTCTTCTATTGATTTCAGACTTGTTAGAAAAGAGAGGGAGAGACCCTAATAGGTGACTTGGCAAAATTATGATCCATGATCCTTAAAAAAATCTTCAAATTCTGTGTTATAAAATAGAAGGCTGTAATTATGAGAGAGTTCAAAATGCCCCAAGGGCATGATATGGGAAGAGGACGGTGTCCTGCCCAGCTGTTAACTTGCTTGCACTGTACCCAACTTCTTTCTAAACCCAGAGGTTCTCACACCCTTGTGTGGGATCTCTGCATTTCCTCTCCCCTTCTCTTCTCCCCTACTCCCCCTTGCTCCATTAAAAACAATCCTATAAAATTTTGAAACAAGATCTCTGAAAACACCAATGCCCTTTAGATGGGATACCAATGACACAACTGATTTACTTTTAATGTGTGATAATTCTGTTATTTTTGCCAAACCACGAAAGCATCCAAACACACAAAAATCCAGGCTGGCAGCCACTTGGAAGGCATTGCCAACTTCTAGGCGTCCCTGGGCGGCACCTTGAGAATTGGCTGTGATAATTACCTAGCGCAGTGTTTCTTAACCCTGATTGCACATTAAAATCACCTGGGAAGATTTTTTTAAACCTTCTCACTCCAGACCAATTAAATCAGAGGCTCTAGGGAGAGGGCCTTGGCATCAGCAATTTGTAAAAGATCCTCAGGTGATTCCAGCATGCAGCCAGGGTTGAGAACCGGTGGCTTAATGTCATGTTGTGTTACCACTGGAGTCAGGACACTCTGATAACAAGAGGCAGAGGTGAGCACCCATCCCTGCCCCTTACAGCTCTCTGCTTTTTGTCTGATTGGAGTTATAATAAAGCCTGAGTGGAACTAAGATTAAGCCTGGTAATTGTCATGGCAATGCCCTAGATTTTTCTATCAAATCCAATCTTATTTGTGGCGGGAGACGCAGAAGTGACTCTAGTGATGTTAAAATATTTCTGCTACTATTTAGAATATTCAGCATTAAACTCAACAGAGTTTTCTCGTAAAATTTCAAACATGAAAACTTTTAAAAACAGCAGATATCATCCGAATAAAAAAATTATCATTAATTGTAAAGTGTGCTTGATCACAGAGAATTATCTAGGCAATCAGCATCATGTATAGCCTTTAATGCCTTCTGTCTGCTGAATGCGAGTTCTGCATATTGATCACAAATTTGCAAATTTTTCTAGCTTATGCCTCATCACTCCCTTCTTTGATTAAATATAAAATAAGTGGGATTTGATCATCATAAAGCTGGGAGGGACCTGTGGAAACCATTTTGTCTAGCCCTGTCAATTTGCAATTGTATACCAAATCCACGAAGAGAGTCAGGCTTTTCTGGTCCTTCTGTTAAATTCATGAATGCTCTAGTATCCTTCTGCTGCAGCATCCTTCTAATGGCTCCCCCTTTCCTGCCCTCCTTTTTCTCCATACTCCACAGACTCTTTGTGATGGTTCTAGACACAAATCCAATCAAATCCCTCCCTTCCTTGCTTGATATTCTTCAATGTCCCCTTATTTGCCTCTGGTCTGAATTCAAACTCCTTAGCGTCACCTACAATCCTTTGTGAATGATCTCACCCTGCCTCCCTCTGCAGATTCATCTCCTAGAACCTCTTTTTTTCACTCTAAATTGTAGTCATACCAGAGTTCTAAGTGGTCTGAATGCAGTTCTCCAAATGTGTCCTTATACCACCTTGTGTCTGCACATGCCATCTTTTCTATCTGAGATGCTTTCTCTCCCCTTATGTAGGGAGACTCTTCCTCTGTTCTCTCATTTGTATAGTTCATATTGGGTGGTAATGAGCAGGGGAGATCACAGCACAAGATGTGGAAAGTGGGAGAAGACTTACTGAAATGACAGTAGAAGTTTGTTGGATGGATTTTACTTCTTGAAATAAAAAGGTCTTCTCAATTCTTTCTGTATAAAGATCTTCAAAGTTCCATATAAGACCAAGGTCAGATGGGTTGAAAATGGAACTCTCTTGGGGGCAGGTGGTAGTAGTGGTTGTATTTCAGGGACCACAAGTAGAGAGAGGATGGTTTTTTTTCTATCTGTCTGTCATCATCATCACCATCATTTGTCTTTAGTTGGGTTTCAGGTGTGGAAGTTTAATTTAACCACACTCTTCAGTTCATGGCATCTTACTAGCATTGCTTTACACAAAGATGCTATTTAATCTAGTTTTTTTTCTTTTAACTTTATTAAAAATTTTATGCAAATGCTTATTCCTGTTCCCCTTCTACCACATAGGAAACCCTTCTGATATATTTAATGTTCATCTTTTTATTTGTATGTGTTCTTTGGTGGTCCATCCAAAAATTGACTTTTAGTAGTACTGTATTCTATACTTAATTCTCTAGCTTTCTTTATTTCCATTGTGTTTTTAATATTATACCTGTTGCTTTGTGTATTTGGAGTCTGGCTTTCTAGCTGCTCAGCCATCACCTTTCACCTTTGCATGTCTTCCCCTCCCCCATCTTGGGGACTGAGCCCCTGGAGAGCTTCCAATATTCTGTCCCTATCGACAACTTTGAAAGTATAGCCTCTTGTATGTCCCCTTATGGATGTGTGCGAGCCTGTGTCTGTGATAGGTACTCAGGAAGGGGGTTCTAGATGTTTACACACTTGACCTGACCAAATGGTGCCATTGATTTGCCAGGTTGTATGACAGAATGTGCGCCTGTCTACATGCCTGCCGGCACAGCGTGATATTGTTACCTCTCCACCAACACTGGGTATGACCCAGCTCTCTAGGATCTGCCCATATTAGAGAAGTAAGATATGGCCTCATTTTGCTTTCCTTATTTTATTTCTTTTAAAGATTTTATTTATTTATTTGAGAGAGAGCATGAGCCAGTAAGCACACAAGCAGGAGGAGTGGCAGAGGAAGAGGGAGAAGCAGGCTCCCCATTGAGCAGGGAGCCCGACGACGCAGGGCTGATCCCAGGTCCCTGAGATTAGGACCTGAGCCGTAGGAAGGCAGCTCTTTAACCAACTGAGTCACCCTGGTGCCCCTACTTTTCTTATTTTAAATTGACCTTATATTTTAGAGCAGTTTGAGGTTCTTAATAAAATTGAGGGGAAAGCAAAGAGAGTTCCCGTCTATAATCCTGTCCCCACACCAGCCTCCTCTGCTGTTAATACACTGCACAAGAGTGGTACATTTGTTACAATCGATGAAGCTGCAATGACACATCATAACCACACAAAGTGCAGGTGTACCTTAGGATTCACTCTTGGTGTTGTACATTCTGTGTGTTTTGACAAATATATGATGACATATATCTACCATTACAGCATCATACAGAATAGTTTCACAGCCTTAAGAATCGTCTGTGCTCTCCCCCGATTCATTCTTCCTCCTTCATAACCTCTGGAAACCACTGTTTATTTTTGTTTTTGTTTTTATTTTTTTATTTTTTTTTACTGTCTTTTACTTTGCCTTTCCCAAAATGTCATATACTTAGGATTATACAATATGTAGCCTTTTCAGATTGGCCTTTTCCACTTAGTAATATGTATTTAAGATACCTCCAGATCATTTCATGGTTTCATTGCTTACTTATTTTTAGTACGGTTTAACCACAGTTTACCCATTTGGCTACTGAAAGGCATCTTGGGGGCACCTGGGTGGCTCAGTGGGTTAAAGCCTCTGCCTTTGGCTCAGGTCATAATCCCAGAGTCCTGGGATCGAGTCCCACATCAGGCTCTCACCTCAGCGGGGAGCCTTCCTTCCCCCCGCCCCCCACCCTCTGCCCTGCCTCTCTGCCTACTTGTGATCTCTGTCTGTCAAATAAATAAATAAAATCTTTGAAAAAAAAAAAAGACATCTTGGTTATGGTAGTTACAAATATATCTACTACAAATATGGGGGGGCATATTTTTATATCAATTTTCAACTCATTTGAATAAATACCAAGAAGGGCCATTGTTGGATTGCATGGGAAGAGTATGTCTAGTTTTGTAAGAAACCACCAAACTGTTTTCCAAAGTAGCTATTCCATTTTGCATTCCACCACCAATGAATGCGAGCTCCTATTCCTCCACATTTTCACCAGCATTTTGTGTTGTCAGTTTGTGGATTTTAACTATTCCAATAGGTATTAGTGTCATCTCACTATTGTTTTAGTTTGTATTTCTTGAGTGATATATCATGTAGAGTATCCTTTCATATGCTCATTTACTGACTGTATGTCTTCTTTGGTGAGGTGTCTATTTCGGTCTTTTATCCCTCTTACAAATCAGGTTTTTAATTTTCTTACTGTTGAGTTTTAAGAGTTCTTTGTGTATTTTGGATAACAGTCCTTTATTAGATGTGTCTTTTGCAAATACTTTCTCCCAGCCTGTGATTCATCTTCTCATTCTCTTGACAATGTCTTTTGCAAAGCAGAAGTTTTTAATTTTAATGAAGTCCAGCTTACCAATTATTTCTTTCATGGAGCACGCCTTTGGTGTTATATCTAAAAAGTCATCACCAAACCCAAAGCCATTTAGATTTTCTCTGTAGATTAGACTTAATAGAATTTCTCTATTTTGTAATAATGGCTATGTTTAGCAATCAGCTCACAAAATTCCTGAAAATTTAACAATCATCTCTTATGAGCTGGCATGAGCCTTCTCCAGCATACCACTGCATGTAGCCATATGGGAATAGAGAAAATTGGATTCATTATTTACAGTATGTGCCAGAATAAATTCCAAATGGATTGGAGACATAAGTGTAAAAATAAAATGAAACCATACAAGTACCAGGAAAGACGTGGATAAATTCTCTATAACCTGGGAGTGGGGAACAATTTCTGAATTATGGCTTAAACTCCAGAAGCCTTAAGGGAGGTTGGATTATATTAGTTTCATAAAATGAACTGAGAATTTTTTTTTTGCATTTTTTGGAACAACTTATATCACATGGGAATTGTGTTTTTAAAAATTTAATAGAGTCCATTTAAAAAGCATCCAGGTCTAGAGATCTTTGGGATAGAGTTTTAACTACCAGTTCAATTTCTTTAATCCTTCTGAATCTATTTTAAATTACCTTTTTCTTTTTGTGCCAGTTTGGCATTTCGTGTATTTTCTGGCAATTTGTGCCTTTTAGCTATGCTTGCTCTAAAATCTATATTTCCTCCTCTTCAATTTTTTATTGTGTTTTACTTAGTTTTTTAACTCATTTATTTTCCTACCAGTCTTTTTCAATTTTTAAATTTTTTTTAAGATTTTTTAAAATTTACTTTTCAGAGAGAAAGAGGGAGAGAAGCAGGCAGAGGATAAGATGGCTCCTGGTTGAGCAAGGAGCCTGATGTGGAGCTCGATCCAAGGTCCCTGGGATCATGACCTGAGCTGAAGACAGACCCTTAACCAACTGAGCCTCGAGGTGTCCCAGTCTTTTTTTTTTTTTTTTCTCTTAAGAATTTTATTTATATACTTGGGAGACAGACAGCTCACAAACGGGGAGGGGGACGAGCAGACTCCCCATTGAGCAGGAACCCTGATGCAGGGTTGAATCCCAGGACTCCAAGATCATGGCCAGAGCTGAAGGCAGTTGCTTAACTGACTGAGCCACCCAGGTGCCCCTCCTAACAGTCTTATCAGAGATTTATCTTGATTATCTTTTCAAAAACAGAATTTTAGTCTTATTAATCTCTGCCACTTAAAAAAATTATTAAATTATTACAGTGGTTTTTTTTTTAATCAAATCCTTTCTAATATTCTTTTTTCTTCTTTGAGTTTCTTTTGATGTTCTTTTTTAAAAATCTCTTCTTGAGTTGGATGCTGAGCATATTTCTTTTAAACTTTTATTGTTTCCTGATAAACATATTTAAATATATATATGCTCTTCTAAATTTCTTTAATGATGTCCCATATATTTTGTGTTTTTATATTCATTTAATTCTAGATTTCTTCTCCTTTTTTTTTTAAGATTTATTTATTTGAGAGAGAGAGCTCATGGGAGAGGGACAGAGAGAGAGAGAGAGAGAGAGAAAATCTCAAGCAGACTTTTTGCTGAGTGCAGAGACTGACTTGGGGCTCAGTCTCATGACCCTGAGATCATGACCTGAGCCAAAACCAAGTCAGGACAATGAACCAACTAAGCCACCCAGATGCCCATAGATATTTCTTCATTTTGATTATAATTTCATTTTTAACTTAGGAGTTATCTAGTAATATGGTGTTTTCAAAATATGAGACATATAAAGAAATTCTGTTATGTATTTCTAATATTATTTCATTATGTTTGGAAGATATAATATACAAGACATTATTCCTGGTGAGTTTATTGAGACTTCCTGTAGACATGATACATTCATGTTAATATGTGTATGTTTCTAAAAATGTATATTTGCTTGCTATTTGTTGCATGAACTATTATGGCATGTGTATATCAGAAGATATATATTATACACAGCATACCATCACAACATACCTATTAAAGATCTGGACAGTATAATTAATAGCATTAGATAAAAATCTACTTAATTTTTATTTTCTTAATGCATTTCTGCTAATTGCATGTTAATAATTACAACTATTTATATGTTTCTGTCTGTATGCTGTCAGTTACCATAACCTGTTATTAGGTCCATATAGGTTTGTGATGGTTATATCTTCTTACTTTATTGTTTTGTTTACCTTTTATCTCAACTTCTTTTTTGTCAGCTACTATCATTGATGTTTCTTTGTGTGTATTTGGGTTTTATGAACATTTCTCACAGACAATGTATTTTGGATTTTGTTTTTTTAAGATTTTATTTCTTTATTTTGATAGAGAGAGAGAGCATGAGCAGGGGGAGAGGCAGAGGGCCAAGCAGGGAGTTAGAGGTGGGGCTTGATCCCAGGACGCTGGGATCATGACTTGAGCCAAAGCCTGACACTTAACCCACCTAGCCACCCAGGTGCCCCTGTTTTTATTTCTTAATACTATTGGAGAGCACTTATGTTTTTACTTGTGAGTTAACTGCATTTACATTTATCGTGATTGCTTTTGTGTTAGAAATTAGTTCTCCTACTGTGTCTCTTATTTTCGATTTACTGCATTTTCTTTTTGTTTTCTGTTGGCTCAAAAAACTATTTTGTTTTTGTTCAAATGTGGCTGTCTTTAAGACCTTTGCTCATGTTTACTTGTTCTTATTCTTTTTTTTCTAAAGATTTTATTCACTTATTTGAGAGAGAGAGAGAGAACATGTGCATGAGCAGGGAGAGGGGCAGAGGGTGAGGGAGAAGCAGACTCCACACTGAGCAGGGAGCCAGATGCGGGATTCAGTCCCAGGACGCTGAGATCATGGCATGAGTCAAAGGCAGATGGTTAACCAACTGAGCCACCCAGGCATACCTCTTCTTCTTAATTTCTTAAACTTATCAACATCTGTATCTTTCTCCTAACTAGACAAGTAATTTAGTGAAATTGTGTGTGTGTGTATATAATTGCTATTTTACACACACAAACACACCCATGTCATAATGGTTCTGCTTCTCTGATTGAACTCTATTATACCCAAATACAGAAAGAGAGCAAAAGTTAAAAAGAGATAAGGAAAACCCCAAACCAAGAATCATCAGAGTAAAACTCAAGACTATCAAAGACGAGGCAAGAATTTTAAAAACTTCCAGACAAAATGAAGAGATCATTAACAAGAACAAGAATCAGGTTGAACAGTGGGCACAAGATGACAAATGGAAAAATACATTATAAATATTAAAGGAAAATAAATTTGAACCTTGAGTTTTATGGTTAGCCAAATTGTCTTTCCAATGTGCTGGCTTAAATATAAATATAAGTATAGATGTGTATATATTTTTTAAAATAAGACTGAGAAGGATATGATAATGTAAACAGGTATTGCAAGCAGTACTTAATATTCAAGAAATATGGTAAAGAGGATACAAGTTCTTGGTCAAATTTATGTTCTTATTAAGGACCAAAGTGAGAAAAAGAACAACTTTACAAATGTATCCAAAACAAGCTAGAACTAAAACCAAGATAACATCAGTATGATAGGAATGGGAAAGGGGAATACATGTATTGCAGGGATTTAACCTCATGAAGCATGAACACTGGTCATACAGTGTCTGCAGGAGTGTGGCCTTTGTGTCCAGAACTGCAGCTGTCACACTACAGATCAGGAGGTTGAGAACAGAAGATGGAAGTAAAGTGGGGGTGAACAAGACATACTGGGACTCAGGAGCTCAAGCTGGAGCCTGGGAGGCCAGACAGAAACTTGCTTTAGTTCTTGTTGCCTCTAACCTTAATTGTATGTGTTTCTTACAGAAACCAGATCCTTTCATCATGATTGCCAAGCACACACCTGGGTCAGGGGTCTGTAACACTGCAGTGAGGATCTGTGCAACATGCAGAGGTTGGAGGAAACTCCACGGCTGCTTTGCACCAAGGAGGTGAGCTAGCAGGTTAGTGACAGTACCGTTCAAACCCTTCACAGGGACCTGGCTTATGGCCCGCGTCAATGGAAATGCTCAGGAAATAGAGTTTGGGGAAACCGGATTTGGCCTAGCCAAGTGGATACAAAGCCACTGCTCCCAGATGTCAGCTCTCTTGCTCCCACTGTCCACATCTTCTAGCTTTCTTCAGGATTTCCTCTCTTTACCCTTTTCTGCTGACTTCTAGGAGCACTTGTCCATCTGATCTTTTTTCTTTCTTTTAAAAAGATTTATTTATTTGTTTCAGAGAGAGAGAGAGAGAGAGAGAGCGCGCACACTCCTGCACACACACAGGCCTGTGTGTGCATGTTGGGGGAGGGGCAGAGGGAGACGAAGAGAGACGATCTTAAGCAAGCTCCATGCCTGGTGTGGAGCCTGATACAGGGCTCGATCTCACCACCCTGAGATCATGACCTGAGCTGAAATCAGGAGTCAGACACCTAACCTACTGAGCCACCCAGGTGACTATGTCCATCTGATCTTTCAACTCAGCGATGTATGCATCACCTTTATCCATCTTGCTTTATATCTTAACCATTGTTTTAGTCACTTCAGCTATTACATATTTCATACCTTACACTCAATTTGGTCCTTTTTAAAAACAGTTTTCTTGGTCTTAATTCATATTACTGACATCAGCCTTAACTTCTTAATATATTTATCATCATTAATTTCTCAGTCTGTCTCCTCTCATAATTCTGATTCAGATGATCTATACTGTTGAGTTTGCTGTCTTTCTTATATAGCAGTTGTGGTCCTTACATGGATTTCAGTGTTTTGTTTTGTGTGTGTGTGTGTGTGTGTGTGTGTGTGTGTGTGTGTTGGTCCCAAGAACCCCTCCTCTGTTTGACTCTCAGTTACCGTACATGGTTATGGGTTGGGACGTGGCTATAGCCCAGACTCTAACTGATGTACCTGTAGGTGAGTTAAAACCAGGGAAGACAGCCTTAGGGGCCATGGAGCAGCTGGCGATTATTCCCATTTGACCACCATCCAGAAATAACTTTTCTGGTGTATGTTTCCCATTTAAATGGTGAACAGCCTCTAGACTCTGGAAGCAGAGCAGTCTCCGTAGATTTGCTGTCCTTGTCCTAGGGGTTTAGGGTGGGAGAGTATTCAGTGGTCGATACCCAAGGGAAGCTGGTCAGTATCCATTCCCAGTCTTCACCCCCCTTTATTTTTGCAGGGCCTTTGGGCTGCCCTCCTTGTACCCTGCTGGCCTCTGCAGCCTCAGCTGTTGCTGCCAGTTTCCGTGGTGATCAACATGCTGTTTGTCCATGTAGGGGAGAAGCAAGAGAACAGAGAGTTGTCCTTCTCTGGCTGCCTTCCCCCAGGCTGAAGCCATTCTTGCCCCAACCCCCTGCCCCATCCCTGCCCCCTATCCATCTCCTGAGTCTGGAGGCTTCCCAGAGACTTTTCATAGTGTTTTATTTTATTTTTTTCTTTGTTGTTAATTCCTCAAATTTGAGTTTCCCTCTGGCTTCTGTGGTTTCTTTAGGGTTGATTTCAGGAAGGAGCCAGTGGCTAACATAGTTTGTCATCTTGACAGGAGGAGAGAATGGTTTATAGAATGAGCAGGTGTGCCACAGAAAGGGGAGAGAATCTGAGACAGCAGACACATGAATCTTAAGAGAGGAAGGCTACAAATGAACCACAAGAGTTGTTTTTTCCTATGTTTAATTTAAAAATTTTAATTAATATGTTTGAGTGTATCAGTGTGTGTGCATACCTATGTATGTATATACAAGACTTTAAAAGTGAAATAATGCTGTCAGGCTTGTGATGGAAAAACAGCAATCTTCACCTTTTCCTACTCCCAATATTCTGTTGCCCTCAAGGCAACAATTTTCAACTCCAAAAAGAAACCTTCCTTAAAAAAAAAATAAATTTTTTTAAAAAAATCTTTCTTGTGGTGTTTATTTCCACATTCTTAGTAATATGTGTATATTACTCTTTCTTGGTTTTTAAATGTTAGGTAATATGTTTGGCTTCCTAAAATAGAAGATAAAGAGTCAGGGCTTGTACCCCACTGTGTTCTTCTTTCAGTGCACCTTCCTCCTTCTTACCCCAGCCTTGGGACAGAGTTCTGGGCTTCTTCCAACCTCGGTAAGGAGTGTTTATACTACCATGCCTGTGCAAGTCCTGTTCATGCCTGAGACACGTAGCATGCTAAGATCACATTTCCTTTCTTAAATATCTTTTTAGTTTCTGAGGGTTAATGCTGGCCTGCCCTACCCTCCCTCCCCTGCCCTCACCCCCAATTGTTCAGTGTTCTCTGTGCCTTTCATAAGTCCCTGAATACTTTGATATGAGTTGAAAGCTTCGGGTAATCTAGCAGATTCTTCCCCTTCTCCATTCCCATCCCTCTGTGCAGACTTAGTCTTCCTGCTACCCTGGACTTGGACTTCACCATTGTCTCAGGAACTTCTTTTGCCTGCTTCCTCGTGTTAGATCTCCTGTTTCCTGACTTTATGTCTCTCTCTTCCTGGATTCATTCCCTTCTTTGGTGCTGAAACACCAGTAGTATCTTTTGGTTGCTTTGTTACAAAGAGTCTATAAGAGGCAGAGTTTTTTAAGTGTGTGTGCAGTGGTCATTTGCCATTCAGGCTGCCCCACATTTTTGAACACCCCCCTCTCATTGTTTTAAGAGTTTCCTGCAAAAAAAAAAAAGAGTTTCCTGCATTATAAATTCTTTTCTTTTAAGATTTTATTTATTGGGATGCCTGGGTGGCTCAGTTGGTTGGACGACTGCCTTCGGCTCAGGGCGTGATCCTGGAGTCCCGGGATCGAGTCCCACATCAGGCTCCCAGCTCCATGGGGAGTCTGCTTCGCTCTCTGACCTTCTCCTCGCTCATGCTCTCTCTCACTGTCTCTCTCTCTCAAATAAATAAATAAATAATCTTTAAAAAAAAAAAGATTTTATTTATTTATTCGAGAGCACAGAGGCAGAGGGAGAGGAGGAAGCAGACTCCCTGCTGAGCAGGGAATCTGATGAGCCGATCCCAGGACCCTGAGATCATGACCTGAGCCGAAGGCAGATGCTTAACTGACTGAGCCATCCACGTAACCCTAAATTCTATATTCTTTTTTTTTTTTTTAATTTATTTATTTGACACAGAGAGAGAGAGAGAGAGAGAGAGATCACAAGTAGGCAGAGAGGCAGGCAGAGAGAGGAGGAAGCAGGCTCCTTGCTGAGCAGAGAGCCTGATGCGGGGCTTGATCCCAGGACCCTGAGATCATGACCTGAGCTGAAGGCAGAGGCTTAACCCACTGAGCCACCCAGGCACCCCCTAAATTCTATATTCTTAACAAAGAACATTTTTAGGTCATTTTCCAGTTGTTAGGTTACAGGTATGTGGTTTTGATTCTACCAGTCAGCTGCATTTATGCTGGAATCACACTCTGGATCCAGAGCTGTATGACTTGGGAGAGAGGCAAGGCCAAGACTTCCACATGGCAGGTGCATAGCCAGGTGAGGCAATCCAGCAGGCTTTTGGAGTCCACAGTGTGACCGAGGCACCTGCTTTTGCAGCCTCCTGATGATGACAGAGGCGGAGGTTGGAACTGGCCCCTGGGACAGCTGTCCCGAGTTAGTGGCTTCTGTCTGAGGCACTGACTCCCTCAGTGGGCAGAACTGTGCTGGGGTGTCAGCCCTGGAAGGGTGGTTCCTTTTCTCCCAGTCTGTGAGCTCTCTCTATCTTCTAACTAGTCTTTTTGGCTTGATTTGGTATCTTAGTTTGGGTTGCTATAACAAAATACCACAAACCTAAAGCCAACACACATTTATTTCTCGAAGTTCTGGATGCTGGAAGTCCAAGATCAGGGCACCGGCGTAGCCAGGTTCTGGTGCATGTCCTCTTCCAGCTGGCAGCCTGCTGACTTCTCCATGTGGCCTCAGATGGTGCAAGGGACAGGAGAGCCTTCTTGGGTCTCTTCTAGAAGGGCATTGGTCTCATTCATGAGATTCATTCACCACCTCATGACCTCAGCACCCCCAAATGTACCCTCTTCTAATACCATCCACTGGGGGTGAGAATTTCAGCATTCGAATTTGGGGGCAGAGGAAACACAAATATTTAACTGTAGCAACTGTCTAGAATAACTTCTGCTGTATTAGCTTAACCTGGCCAATGTGCCTTGTATGCCTAAAGGTATCTTGGTTCTACAGCAAGACATACGAGTTTGATTGAGAGCAGATTTCTAATTTGGAAACTAGTTTCCTCAAAAACCAGAAAACATTTCTTCATTGCCTCTGGCTTCTAGTGTTGTTGCTGAAAATTCTGAAGCCCTTCTTTTTCTGAGTTTGTATGTGATTTACTTCTGTGCAAAGTTTTTTGTTTGTTTGATCTCACAGTGGTGTTTATTCTTACTTTTTTTTGTTTTTATATTTTGAAATCTACAAATGGTCAAATTTTAAAGAGTCAGTTCTGTGTGTTGTCTTATGAAAAACAACCGTTTTCGGACTTTGCCTCCCTCATTTCCTTACCATTAGAAGCAAAGACTTTCATCACTAGCATATATGAATACAATTAAATGCATTTTTAGCACACGTGTAATGGATCCCAGGAAGTCTTTCAAAATTCTCGCATTTGGCTTGCTACTCATCTTTTCAAAAAAAACATTATACATAAAAGTAAATCATTGCTTTGTACTTAGACGGACTTTAGGGTGTAGGGGTTGGAGACCCCATAATAGCAATGGGTTAGTTTTTTCTCCTCTTTCACTCATTTGGTAGTAGGATCTGAACCCAGGATGGGATCTGAAAATACCAAGAGGCTCTACTTCTAGGGGGTAACAAGTAAAATGTCTGGTGTTTCGGGGTCCATTAAGTTCCTGGCACCAGCATCTGGGATAAGACTCCTGACATGGGGAAAAGGCTGGGGAGTGAAATCTAAAGAGCTGAAGTGGGAAGCCCAGGAAAGTTGGTATGGAGCTTCTTGGCTGAGCTGAGCACTAAGAGATTGGACTCTCCCTCCACGGAATCTACAAAAACCACTATAACCTAGGTAGGGGCGTATACTGGCAGAGGCCAGCCTCAGCCCAGCACTTGGGACCCTACTTAAGCACCAGCAGAAACAGCAGCATCGGGCAGAGGAAGCCATTCCAGGCTGTCCAGGCCTCAGCTACAGCTCTGTATGCCTTTGGTGTGCCTCCTTGTTCTATGCCAGTGAGCTTTAGAAAATGTCGCGAAGTGCTCTGGCTTTAAGAGTACATCTAGTTCCAGAGCTGGAAAATAGTGAAATAGGCACAAGCAGGATTCCCTCCTGAGACTATTTAGAATCCTGGAATTTCTGTATTTATAGAGGTGGACCACGGAATCCAAGAGATAAACTGATTTCCTGCTAAAAGGACATTGAGTGTGGCATCAGGAACCCTCCTGGGACAAGGCTGGCTGCAAATCAAGAAACAGTCTATGAAATCAGACACTAGCATCTCTGTTGTTATGGATAGAATGTTTGTGACCCCAACCCTCCCCCAATTCCTATGTTGGAATTCTAACTCCAAGTGTGATGGTATTAGGAGGCAGTCATTTGGCAGGTGATTAGGTTATGGTTATGAATGGGATTAGTATCTTCATCAAAGAGACCTCAGAGAACTTTTGCCCCTGCTGCCATGTGAGGATACAGTGAAAAGATGATCATCTATGAAGGAGGAAGTGGGCTCTCACCAAACACCACTTCCATAGGCACCTTTATCTTGGACTTCTCAGCCTCTGGAATTAAGAGAAATAAATGTTTGATGTTTAAGCCATCCTATCCACAGTATTTTTACTATAGTAGCTTGAATGGATGAAGAGACCAGTGCTTGCTTGCTTGCTGTTTGTATGTGTGTGTGTGTGTGTGTGTATATATATATATATATATATATGTATTTGTTTGTTTATTTTTAAGCACCTCATGATGAAAGGTGAGGGAGAGAAGGAGCACAAAGGGGAGGGACTGGACCTGACATGACTTTCCTTGCCTAAAGCCCTTCCCATGTTTTCCCTATTGAACCAAAGCAGTTTCCACAACTGACAAAGACATAACGACATAAACTGGTCTTTTGGAATATGTTGGGTTTTTTTTTTTTATGTTTTGTTTTTTAAATCAAATATAGGGAAGAAAAGCATAAGAGCTTAAGGCTGAACATAAGGGTCTCTGACTTTAGGTTCCCTGAACAATAGCCAAAGACAAAGCAAAACAAAAATGGACCTCAAAAACAAAAACAAGAGTAAAAACCTCAAAAACAAAACCCAAACCATAAAACAAAAACCCAAATGAAAGAAACACTTGGTGCATTGCTGGATTCATACACCAGGGTGCATGACACAGTTTCAACAGACAATGATAAGCCTGATAGGAAACGCAGGGTGGAATTGGCTGCTGAAGCTTTTCTGGAAATGAAAAGAGGCAAATAGCCCAAACCAGGCCCCACATCTGTGACTCTCACTAAATGGACTGTCTGCTCCATCACAGCTGTTTTCAAGGTCCTGGAAATCAGTTCCCTGGCTTAATCCAAGGTGAACTGGACCCTCAGAATCTTTCTGGTCACACTCAATTCTTCTGTAGCTGTATTTGCAGACATTGTGCCAGCTGTCCTGATTCCTTGGGTGACGTGGGGGTGTCACCATGACTGTGACTAATGAAAGGCACATTTGTCCTTTGTAGGCAGGGAGAAAGGGCACTAAAGACCACTTCCATAATTTAAATGGAAGGTGTAGGTTGGAAATGAACAAATGGATCCAATAAGATAAGGGAGATTATTTAAGTTTGACAGCAAGTGGTTATAACGTGAAGAAATTCGAATATGAGAGGTTCTAGTCAAGCATTTTTCACTAGAAAAAGCAAATCTCTAAAGTAAGCAAAAGTAATCAGAATGTATCAACTCAAGAGAGAACAAGATATGGCACTTGGAAAGGAAAGGTAATAACAGGGATAATAATGTTCAGGCTCTGTTATTTTTTGAGGTTGGTTCAATAAAATGTAATGCAACATTAACAATTTCTTGGGAAAAAAACCAATCAACTGCTCTTCTCTTTTTTATCTATGGCTCTATATTCCACATGAATTATTCACTGCTGTGGTTAGTCCCTTTTAGCTGGTGCATCCCTGAAGAGTTCTGGGATGTGAAGTAACAAGGAAAGTAAAATTTGCGGTATTTTATTTAAGGATAAATGTTAATTAGAGCTTTATTTAAAAATGATCATCTGTTTGTTCTTACATGCTTCCTCATTTCAACTATTGATTTCGCTTCATTCAAACCCAGGGTTCTTCACGTGTCTGTTGTCGTCTGGTACATTACGCCATCTTTTTCAATTCAAAATACCCTATTTACAGAAAGTGATTCCTTTCACATTGCTTGCTAACCTGTTATCTTTCCATTGCCTCTGAGGGATGCTGTGTAATGTGTTACACTCACAGCAAAATAAAGCTCGAGGCATTGTTTTCTAGGTGTCTTTGTTTACTAAAGCTGCACAGCAGCAGAACCCTATCATAATGTTCGGCTTGGGTTTATTTTTCCCAGGTATGGTATTTTTGAGAATCTTTTTAACCAAGGGCTTTACAAAGATAATAAAATAAGTTTTTGAGACTGATTGAAACCAAACCCCGGAATTAAAACTAATGATCAAGTTTAGCACCAAAACAGACAACAAACTTCCCGCTATTTTAAAATGGAATTTAACCTAATTCTCTCCCTCCTCTGCACATATGGCTCAGGGAATATTTTCTGTTAGGGTATCTGCTCTGGGTTCCTCTTTTCCTCAACCACAGTCCATGTTCTTCAGTGCCCCCTGGCTTTCTGTGACAGGATGGGTCCATATTGCTCTTTTCAGACTGTTCTCTGACTCTATGTATGTCATGGCTAATTTTGCTTCAGGCCCAGTCCTTACCAGTTGTTTCTGTAGATCTGCTTGGGTGTGGAGCACTCTGGAAAATATGAATCTCCTCCTCTACTTGCATACCTGGGAGCAACTCTGGGTTCTGTGCCCGTCCCTCCATTCTCCCCTTTTCATCCGAGCACTGTCCCACATCCACCTTCTCTCTTCCAGCTATGCTGCAGTCCTCCCTCTGTTGTCCTGGGTGATGTGGACGGTTCTATTCACCTTCTTTTAGCTGAAAGAGTTTTCTCCCTCATGGAAGTACAATGAAATAGATTCTTTCCTCC
This sequence comes from Neogale vison, assembly GCF_020171115.1. NCBI lineage: Eukaryota > Metazoa > Chordata > Mammalia > Carnivora > Mustelidae > Neogale > Neogale vison. Next base: position 250,750,307 of record NC_058091.1, on the reverse strand, counting down.
ATTGAGTGGTTCCAAGATATTTCCTACATAAGTGCCATTAAACAACCCCCTAAATAATAGTGGCTCAGGAGATACATGATTCCATCCTACAACTCAAGCAAGGAAACCACTTAGACACAAGGATGTGTGTTGTGGGATTTAGGGAGAATTGCTTCTTCCTCCATCACCAACCAACCTCTCTCCTTCCCTCTGTCTATCTTGCCCTTGCCCTCTTCCTTCCTTGTCTCCTTATTCCTTCCAATTACTTCGGAAAGAAGTTTGACTTACTACATGCTAGACGCAGGAGTGGTGGCTTGTTAACCCATGTTCCCACACATTCTCAATCTTGACTGCATCAGATTAGTCTCTAACAGCTTGCGGGGGTGGGGGGAGAAGATATTTGAGCCCAACTTCTAAACTACTGAGACAGAGTCTGTGGGCATGAGACTTAAGAAGTCTGTATTTTTTTAAAATCTCCAGTCTTTTAAAAATACTCTAATGTGCAGGCAGGTTTGAGAACCCACAGCCTGAATATTGCCTATGGTAGCCATGATGTGTTAAATGCTGTATCTGATCACTCTGATTGTGTTGGAGTTAATTTAGTTTCGTTTAACTCTCTCTTTGATGGCCTGGCTATGGGGACAGAACAGAGGCAAGGAGAAGAATGTGAACTGTCACATCAAAATACCAAAGTTCAAATTCTGACTCTACCCCAGGCTGCTTTATTGAGCAAGTTATTTGGTCCCTCCATGCTTCAGTTTATTCATCTATAAAATAGACATTAAAAATAGTACCCATCTTATAGCATTGTTGGATGATTAAATAAGATTAAACACATCAAGTACCAAGAAAAACACCTGACACACAGGAAATGCTGGTCAAGTCCTAGCCATTACCCTCCTGTGATCATGATGGAGTCATAGACGTCTCTCAAGTTCAGAAGGACTTTGAAAGATGATCTGGCCTTCAGGTAGTTGGATAGTCATGATTCCCATTTTACAGATTAGAAACCTCAGGTTCTCAAGTGATGTGCCTGCCCAAGATGATTCAAGATGAAAATAACAACAATTACAATAACAGAAGTAATAACAATATCTCTTATGCGGTTCCTATAGGCCAAACATTGCAGTAAGTCCTTGGACTGCTTAGCTCATTCCAGAACCTGCCTCCTCAGCCACCATACCCGACTTCATTCATGTGTGTGACTGTGGTATCTATGCCCATTTGGCTTTTCCTATGAAGCAGCAGAATGTGGAACAAATGGCATATGTTCCCCAAAGTTTTCAAGTCATGTCCCTACTTAAAGCAGAGTTAGCTATGGAATGTTTTATATGGTTTTAATTCTACATCACAGCCCTGACAGTTTTGGGCAGAATGACCCATCCATGCCTGTGGCTTTTCTTGCCTATAAAAGAAAGTCTTAAACTCCAGCTGGTGTCAGACCTAATGCTCAGGTCATTTCTGAGCTATAAGATGGGCTCCCACCTTTTAAAATCCTGACCTTCATTTGGTTTGAACCTGTTTCACCAAGTTTAGAATTCTTGGCTCCGTGTACTTAATTTGGATCCTTAGCTCTCCTGTACTTTTTTTGTCTTGGCTTATGCAGCAGACACAGAGATACATCTCTCAGACTCCCTCTGAAGAAAGAACGTGCTGCACACTGTCAAGGACTGGGCTTAGCTGACACTTCCAGCTGTTAACTTCTTCAGGTCCGCTTCAGCTTTGGGGCCCAGGCCAAACCCTTCTCAGGTCCCTAGGCCTGGCCACCTCCACCAATGCTGGTCCCTCTGAGACCTCTCTTTGCTCAGAGCTCCTCATCTGGCTGGCAGAGATTTTGTCAGGTAGGTGTCCCAGTGTGACAGTTTCCCACACCCAATCCCACTCGTCTTTTTGTTTACACAAATGTTACTCACCAGTAGAGTAAACATTTTGTACTCCTAACCATCTCAGAGCCTCTTTCCGGGGGTCCCGATTGACACCTCCCACTACTCAAGGGAGAGATCCCAGTCAACCTCATTCAAGCTACCAACCTTCAACTGTGCTTGATACTCACAACCAGGCCTGGATGGGTACTCACTGCCCATCTACAACCAGACAGGTGCTTAATTACATATAGTCACTCAATAAACAGATGTATATTGAGTAACCACGGTGTACTTACACCTTCATAAACGTGATCACCTCTTCTCAATGTCTGAGATAAAGAAGAAATGTGGCAAATTTATATACCATGCCTCAATGTAGCCTTTGGGTCCTGCAGTGAATTGTTGGCCAGAGTTTTAACTTGAGCAATTACATACTGTATTTTAGGATCATTGGGTCCTGCCTACATAATTATAGGGTTTTAACAGACTGAGGAAAAACAGATGTCATCAAAATAAGATAAGAAGTGACTATGTCTGTGGTGAAGAAACATACAGTGACCATGAGTCAGCAACAATGAACTAGAGTAAATCACGGGCTGGATCTAGAAAAATAAACACAAAGTAAAAGACTCTGAGGGTTGGGTTTTTGTTGTTATTGTTTCTTTCTGTTGGCTTGCTTGTTTATTTTCTAGTTTATTAATACTACACAGAGTACTGAGTCTGGATTATGATTTCAAATTGGGAGACAAGCAGTTGTCAACGTGATTTAATTTCATGGGCTCTCAGAAAGCTCCCCATATCCCAACATTGCTATTTTGAGGGGTTTGGAGTTTTGAAGGGGGAATGGTCATTATTAAACATGGGGCACTTCCCACAATTATAGGCCTGTGTCATCACTGTTTAGATGTGGTCTAGACATATGTCATTGGAGAGGTGATGACAACAAAGGCCAGCTGTTCCAGGGGACAGGATGGGATCTTTCAGTCTCTGGAAAGGGAGAAGCAGCTGAGAGATGGGGACAGTGTCAGGGAAGAAAAAAGTAAAAGACAAATTCAACTTTGATTAGAGTAGATTGGTACCAAAAAAGAGTGCTTGAAAAACCTATTGAGGGACTAGAAGTAACTCATAAAGTGGAGGGCTGGGCAGTAATACCTGTGGGACAGGCAGAAAGATTTGGAAAAAAAAAAAAAAAAAAGTTTATTAGACCAAAGAAGGGAAGTGAACTTTAAACAAAATCATGAGTTTTTTCTCCAGAAAGTGGGCTTTGCTTGATGCAGAAAGGGTAATGGGGTTAGCTCTAAAGTAGAATTTCTTGTCAACAAAGACTGACATTATAAATTAATAAGGGAGGTTGTGAAATTCATATTCATTGAAGATAGCGCCAGTATGACCCCACATGAAGTTGAGAAAACAAGACGCAATCAGTTTTAAAGCCCTTTTAGCCCCACAATTCTCTGATTTATGGGAAAAATGAACATCTTTACTTTTTTCTGTATCACCTGTAGCCTGGCACATGCAATAAAGGTCTGAGAGTGTGGTTTTCTGAATAACCAGCCTGGAAAGCCACCAGAGCACACACAGTGAGGTGACTCTGTCACCCATGGAGCAGCTAAAATGACATCAATAAATCATAAAATATGCCCAAGAGGGCATTATAAATCATTGAAAGTTGCTATTAATATTTTAGACTTGTTCATTTTTAGCAGTGTGTTAAATTTTAGCATTTGCATTCCATTTTAATTCAACACTTGATAACTGAAATAGGAGACTGTTAAAAATGATTTTAGTTTATTTTGTTGTTGTTAATCATTTAGGGATTAGATGGGAATAAAGGAACTAATGGTCATTAGTTTAATTCTCTCTAAAATTCTTGCCTGGCGCTCTGGGCACTGGTTCTCCTGGAGTGTGGTAGGGTGATAACCTTTGGTCTTCTGTGGTGACAATGGAGCATTCAGATGCCCTTCTAGGTAGATAGTTCCCCTTCCAGGCTGTGAAGCTTTCACTTTTCAGGGAACATAGCCATGTGGTAGCTGGTAAGGTGACCAGTTCCTTCCTAATTATCCAGGACTTTATTAGTTTTTGCACGGAAAGTCTCAAGTTCCAGGAAATACATCAGTCTAGGTAAACTGGGATGGTTGGTTAGTCCAGACTTGTCCCTGAATCTAAAAGAATATTCTTTGACAGTACTGGACCCAGGAAAAATGGTGGATTCTAACATATTCATCTTTAGAGCCTTCTTACTTACTTTCTGTGAACTGCAGTCACTCCGTTCTTGACTTTTTCAGTGGCTTTATACTCCTCACGTTGGTCAGGGTGTCCTATCAGATTATCCTCCTGGGAGTATCTACTCTTCCACATTATTGAAAACCTCCCAAGTTATTAATAAAAACTACTCTTTTCTGAGAATCTATTTTGTGCCCAGCAGTGTGCTAAGTATTTTGTATTATAGTATCATAGATCTTTACAGAAACACTTTGAGGAAGAGAGCGTTATCATGAACATTAGGCTTGCATATCAGGAAAGGTGTATGGTCAACAAAATGTGTTTTCCCCTCTTGAAACATCATGCTTTATTTAAAAAATAAATCTTGATTTTCTTAATACTTACTGCTTATAAGGACACGCAGATTCAGAAGATTAAGAAATTAGGCAAAGATCTCAGAAGTGACCATTGGAAACTGTATTCTAACACCTATGGATTTTGCCTAATCAGAATTGGTCCCCTTACAAATTGCCTGCTAATACTTAGGGCTTCAGTGAGTGGATCTCTGCTAATAGATGCTATTATCTTTGTGATAACTCGTACTTCATGAATTATGACTTATCAGCCCCCTCTTTCTAGAATACTCCTTTTCTTTTAAGCACTAAAAGACAATTCAGGTAGCTGCCTTCAGGGGACCAGCAGTGTCTCAGAGTAGGGCTATAATAGACCAAGTGGCTCTATTTTTCCTAGGGTTGGTAAAGGGTAGAGACTGTATCTGCTGAACTCTTGATTGTGAGTGACACAAACTCAATTCACACAGGATGAAGGATAAGAGTGCCTTACTGAGGCTCTTGGGTGGCTCAGTACATTGAGTGTCTGCCTCTGGCTCAGGTCTTGACCCTAGGATCCTGGGATCGAGTCCTGCATGGGGCTTCTTGCTCAGCCGGGAGTCTGCTTCTCCCTCTGAACCTCCCCCATCTCCTGTTCTCCTTCTCTCACTCTCTCTCTCAAATAAATAAAATCTTAAAAAAAAAAACAAAAGAGTGACTTACTGCATCTTGTAACTGAAAAGCATCAGAGTGTATCTTTGGCTTCAACTGTGACTGATTCAGGTACTTAAAAGCTTCATCAGGACATTGTGCCCCTCCGTCTCTCAGCTCTGCTTTCCTGTGGGTTGGCACCATCAGAGACAGTCTTTCCAGTCACAGTGATTGCTGGGAGCTTTCAGCTTAGAGCTCTCTGGTTTACAAACTTCAGGAATAATCCAGAATTTAGTCTATGGGATGGATTTAAGTCGTGTGTCTTCCTGTGAACCAGTCCCCATGGCCAGGGAGGTGGAATACACAGCTTAAGCCCTAGTCACATGTCACACTTGGATTTAGGGATGAGATAAGGCCAGTCTTGTCTGAATCACATGCAAGTGGGAGAGGCATGCCCCATGAAAGGAAAACTGAGGTATGTTACCAGAAGAAGTGGGAGGAATGGATTCTGAGCACGGGAAAACTAGAGATGGACACTTGAAATACCTACTTAAATTGAGTTGGTTTGAAGATGAAAAGAGAAAATATAAAAGCATTTTATAAACTAAAAAAGTACTGTGCAGTTAAAAAAATACTTCCCTTTTATTAATTGATGTACTGCTGCACTCAGAGTTTAGAAATGAAAGGCTTTAAAAGCCTGCACTTTTATTTGATTAGATCGCTCAGTATAAACCAATGCAATTAAGCCAGCACAGCCTCACTGGGGCAAGACAGCTGTGGCATATTCTTTGTTTTCTGTTGACCGTATGGGAGAGAGAATCATGGAGACAGTCAGGAGAGGGGAGAGGGGCTGGATAACCTTGCATATCAAGAAAGATCTGTGGTCATCCAAATGTGCTTTCCCCTCTTCAAACATCACGCTTTACTTAAAAAAGTAAATATTGATTTTTAAAAAATATTTTATTTATTTATTTGACAGAGAGGGAGAGGTCACAAGTAGGCAAAGAGGTCGAGTGGGGGTGGGGGGTAAGAAGGAGGCTCCCTGCTGACCAGAGAGCCCTATGCGGGCCTTGATCCCAGGACCTTGAGATCATGACCTGAGCCGAAAGCAGAGGCTTAACCCACTGAGCCACGCAGGCGCCCAATATTGATTTTTTTTTTAAACAAATGAAGTTTATGTGCAGTTGAAATGATTACTATTTAATCTCCCCCCCTTCTTTTTCTTCTTGGAGAGAACTTTTGTTTTTCCATCAATATTTCAGCTGTTCAAAAACCTACATAGCCACTCCCATGACTCAGGAAGTTTTTTGGCTTAGATGTCAAAACCCAGGTAGGCAGTTTTTCTCTAATTTTATTACCTTCATGGGTTTCCTCAGGAAGAAAGCAAGGGATGCCCACATACCCTGAGAATTCCCAAAATCTTCTCGGCTCACTCGCCTGCCCTGAATTCATTTGGCTCCAAGAAAAAAAAATTCCCTTAGGCCACATGGTTCAGCTATCAGGAGAGAAAGTATCTGTACAATACTTCTCCCTTTCAAATCCCATTTATTCATTCTCCTTCACATTAAATGCTCATCTCCACTGAGAGTGCACTTTAATTAAATGTAGCAACATTTAGAAATGGAAAACCCTGACTCCCAAAAAGACATATACAGAAAAGTGCACAGATATATACATATAATTATAACTTCTATGGATATTTTCTTATAGAAATGTATGTTCATAAAAATTTTTTTTAGAAAGAATTGAAAAGAAGATTTATAAATCTCCAACATTCCATGACTCAGATATCAGCACTATGAACATTGTAGAGCCTGTTTTTTTAGTTTTGGGGGGAGGAAAGAAAGTCTGGTATTTGCATATTTTTTCATTTATAAAAATGAGATCATGTTAAAATGCTCATTTATATTCTGCTTCCTTTCATATAACAATATCTGATTAGTATTCTTTTCTACAACAGTTTATTTCTTAAAGGAGTTATATCTTATTTTTTCCTTATTTAAACATCTACCTTAAATTATCTTGAACAGAACAGCAATTGCTAAACACAAATGTATAGAGATTTTTTTCTTTGCTTGAATGTGTTGCTGCCCCTGCCAAGAGAGATGTTTGTATTTTAATATTGCTCTTTTGAAGACAATGCCCTAGTAAAGCAAATAAATCTAACAGTTGGTCCCATGGGGGACATTTTAAAACAGAGTTCACTCATTATTTTCATTATGACACATAATCTGTCCATTTGCCCATAAAAGTGACCTCGCTCTAAAGCAAATACTACCCCTTCTTTCCTGATGAGTGTTTGTGGAGAGAAAGGAGGAATCAGACTCAATATTCATTTTAAATGGCATTGATTAAAGATCTTTCTCGTTATGCTCGGCATTGTGTCAATGTTAGCTGCACCCTTGAACGCAATGCATGGTATACCAGTTAGCCACAATCACGTTTAAAAATTGTGCTCCTCTATTCAGTTATCTGTGGCACCCGGTGAAGTTAGACTTTGGAAAAGCAACAAAGAGCCATCCCCTAGTAGCATATTTCTGTTACAGGTATTTGTCAGAACATTCCTCAGTGAACAAATGTGAATTTTTCTTGTGCCAATAACTTTGTAGGGTTGAAATGGCATTTCACCAGCTGGACAATATCATCTTACTTTAGAATTGAAATATGAGGGGCACTGGGTGGCTCAGTGGGTTGAAGCTTCTGCCTTTGGCTCAGGTCATGATCCCAGGGTCCTGGGATCGAGCCCCACATCGGGCTCTCTGCTCAGCAGGGGGCCTGCTTTCCCCTCTCTCTCTCTGCCTGCCTCTCTGCCTGCTTGTGATCTCTCTGTCAAATAAATAAATAAAATCTTAAAAAAAAAAAGAATTGAAATATGATGGTTAACTTGGGTAAAATAATACCAGGGAAGGTGTTTGGAGGAAGGAAAGTTGCTGACTGATAAGAATGGAAATGCCAGATATTGTCAGACTGAATGAAAGTGGTCTAAAAGGCTAACTTCTAAGAGTCAGAGAATGAGGCTGCATCTTTAATCAGAGCGAGGCAGTGAAGTAGGAAGCAGAGTAGCCTTGGGGAAGAAACTTTATCTGAATATTCCTTTACTTGCCAGGTAGTTTGATTATGGTATCTCTTGAGTTGCAGGGGCCATAGCAAAGTAAGATCGGAGATTCAGGCAAGGTGTCAGGAGGCAAATGTTAGCTCCACATCAATTCCGACTTCATACAAACAGCTGCAGGTGTGCTAATTGCTAATGTCTGGGGTTAGTCTCATCTGGGACCAGCAGGTGAAAACCTATGGCAGCAAGCAGATTAGATATGGCTTCCCAGAAGGATCCTGGCTCAGAGCTAACTGTAAAAACTAACTTTACTCTTAGCAGAAGAGTTCTATGTTGTGGATAGAATAATGTTAAGTAATGCCAAGGGCATGGATCCACGCAAAAGCTAAAATATTCTAAGAACTCATGTTTTGGCATGAACATCACGTTTGGTGGGGGGGTGGCAGTCTGACCAAAAACCCAGACGGGACCCCATGGTAATTTTTTTAAAAAAGATTTTATTTATTTGACAGAGAGAGGCACAGCAAGAGGGAACACAAGCAGAGAGGGAAAAGCAGGCTTCCCGCCGAGCAGAGAGCCTGATGCGGGGCTTGATCCCAGGACCCTGGGGTCATGACCTGAGCTGAATGCACATACTTAATGACTGAGCCACCCAGGCACCCTACCCATGGTACATTTTTATATGCTGAGGAATTTGGATGTGTTCTGTGTGTATGGTGGGAGAACTGTTTGGTTAATGTAAAAGTGTGACAAGATCGATCCTGCCATGGAGATAGATTATTCGGGCAGAAATATGTGGATCAGAAAGCTAGTGAGGATTAATATAGAAGACAAGGGGGTCCATGATAAGACTAGAGCAATTAAGAAGGACAAAGATATTTTGTTGCTGCACTATTTATAGGGACAAAACATGCGAAACAATCTAAATATCAACCATCAGGAATGGAGCTCCGTAGCTATGAAAAAGAATAAAGCCATTCCCTTGACATACTTGGAATATTCTCCGAGATCTGTTAAGTGAAAAGAGCCAGGTACAGTACAGTATGCATACTACCACAAATATTTGAAAATAAAAATATATGCTTGCACATGAATAAAACTTAGTATCAGGGTTAGCTTTGGTGGGAACTTGGGATGGGAAAGGAGCTTATGATTCACCAAACAGTCTTTTTGTATTGTTTGAATTCTTCATGTGCAAGAATTGTAATGCTTAAAAACTTATCTTAAAGCGTTAGGAAAAAACCTCTATGAGAGAGGATTTTTCCTTGAAGAGACGCATTTCCTTGAAATCAAATCTCTTAATCACAGTTCCTGAGGTTTCTAATTTAGTGTACAGCACCTTGCACCATTTACAGTTGTTCCAGCATCTCAGCTCTGTCTCACCTGTCTCTTCTCCTGCCCAGGTGGGAAATGGCTCATGAGAGAAATTAGAGGAGCAAATGGGGACAGTAGGCATTCTTGGAAACCTTGCCTCCTTCACTGACAATTCTCTGATGTGACCTCAAATTCCACCTTCTTTCTTCCCTTTGCCACACAAGTTAGCTTTATGGAGATAATATTTAGGTAGTACCATGTTTTGGATGCCAGTATTTGATGAATACTACAAATTTTGTTTTACAAACAGTTGTTATGACAACTGCAGCAAACACTGGGATTTCATGTTGTTAGGGGGGAAGTTAGCTCTCCCTCCAGCCACTAAGCCCATCCCTTCAAACCAAGGTTAGGTCTTTGGTGGTTTTTAAGATTTTAACTTCTGGATATAATGTGTAAATATGAAACCAAGTTGAGGTCTCCTTCCCAGTGGATTATTCGTACGCTTGCCTTTTGTCCAAGATACTTCAGTTTTCTCATGTTGTTCTAAAGCTTTGTAGGAAAAAAAAAAATCCTAGAACTCTGTGGTATAGATTTTTCAGTCTCCCTGAAGCACCCAGTATTGTTTTTTTTTCTCTACCCTTTTGAATCTAGGAAAACAAGCCCCCTTTTTCTTAACATAGTTTTATTCACACATCATTAAGCTGATTTACCATATTATGCACCACTGTAGGCTTAGCAATCCTGGCTTTCTCTCAAGGAGAGAATGAAACAATTATTCTGAGTCTACCATAATAAAGGGATTTTGCCCAATTCTGAAAGTACACACCACTGGGGATTTTGTTTAAATCCCTGATTTTATTAAAGTTTACATGAAGGGAGGGGTGGAAATTAAGTAAATTATAAACGCAACAAATGAAATGCTAAATTGTTAAGTTGGAATGTGTGGTCCTGAGAGTTCAGTTGGCTAACACGAAACATTTCTGAGGAGTAGTTTTTATCTGGGATTTCATCATTCCTTATTTTCCTTCGGGAAATGCATTGTGTTTTGGAGCTCCATAATTTCATTTGCTTTCTTTCTTTCTTTTTTTTTTTTTTTCAAAGATTTTATTTATTTAGTTGACAGAGATCACAAGTAGGCAGAGAGGCAGGCAGGGAGAGAGAGAGAAGGAAGCAGGCTCCCTGCCGAGCAGAGAGCCCCGATGCGGGACTCCATCCCAGGACCCTGAGATCATGACCTGAGCCGAAGGCAGAGGCTTAAACCACTGAGCCACCCAGGTGCCCTCCATTTGCTTTCTCAAGACACACACTCAATTTTTGTTTCCCTCAGTAAATGCTAGAGTTTAAAATATTCTATGGTTTTCTCTAACATAATAAAGTGTGAAGGATCAAAAGTGATTATCCACTAATGTTGGCCACACAGAGGCGGGATCACACAGAACAATAATCCTGCAACACACAGCACAGTAAAGATGAGTAAACAAGAGACCTCCACTGCCTTCAGCGAACAAACCACCTGGAAGCTGAGACAGTGGCATGTCCTAATCAGAAAAATAAATGACCAGCTGCAAGGTTAAAAGCTCGTCATTCACAGAGCGTCCTTCATATGTTTGAAAGCGTCTGGAAAGTAACCGGCATCGGCATTAACTACAAACTCATTTGTAAGGTTTGGCAGCATTTCTCCACTTGACACCTCCCTAATCACTCATCTCATGGGCTCAGAGTGAGTGGACTCTGCTCGTAAAAAGACAGTAAAAACGGAAAACCAGGAGGATTTCACCAAATGGTTGCTTGCCGTTGCATGCGGAGACACACAGGAGGACCTCAGAATTTTCAGTCTGTATGTTTCCTTTTCCTGCTCTTTCAGACACATCCATTTCCAGCCATCTTTTGACTGCTTTCTTTGTTTTGTTTTTGTCGGTTTTTGGGGGTAAAGATCATTTTTTTAAAGAGCAGTTTATGTTCACATAAAATTGAAAGGCAGATCTAGAGATTTCCCGTATATGCCCTGCCCCACACATGAACAGCCTCCCCCGTAGTCAATATTCCCCAACTGAGTGGTATGTTTGTTACAGTTGATAAACCTATTCTGAAACATCATCATCACCCAAAGTCCATAGTTTACATTCTTGGGGTTATAGATCTTCCAGGTTTGGGAAATGTATGATGGCATATATTCAGCATTATAGTCTTACACGTAGTAGTTTCACTGCCTGAAGAATCCTCTGTGCTCTGTCCATTCGTCCCTTCCTTCGCCCTCATCCCTGGCACCCACTTGTCTACCTTCGCCTAGTCTGCCTTATCCAGAACATCGTATAGCTGGAATCATAGCCTTTTCCTACTGGCTTCTTTCACTTAGTAGTATGCATTTAAGTTTCCTCCATGTCTTTTCATGATTTGATAACTCATTTATTTTTAGCACTGACTACTAGTCCATTGTCTGGATGACCACAGTGTATCTCTCCATTCAGCTGTTGAAGGGCATCTTGGCAGCTTCCAGGTGTTGGCAATGATAAATACAGCTGCTGTAAATATCCTTGTGCAGGTTTTGGTGTGTATGTAAGTTTTCAGTTCCTTTGGGTAAATATCAAGGAGTGTGATTGCTGGATTGTATGTTAAGTATATGTTTGGGTTTTTTTAAGAAACCACCAAACTGTCTTCCAAAGTGTCCATACTATTTTGCATACCCAGGAGCAATGAATGAGAATTCCTGTTCTTCTGCATCCTCACCAGCATTTGGTGTTATCAGTGTTGTGGATTTTGGTTGTTCTAAAGGCATGTAATGGTATCTCTATGGTTTTAATTTGCATTTCCCTGATTAGATGTAATGGGAGCATCTTTTCATAGGCTTATTTGTCATCAGTTTATCTTCTTTGTGAAGTACCTGTTAAAGTCTTTGGCCCATTATTTAATTGGCTTGTTTGTTTTCTTACTGTTGAGGATTTTTTTTTTTTTTGCTTGTTTTGTTTCTTGTTCCTTTTTGAGAAGGAACCAAGTGAAAGGACTTTTCTAATATTCAAAATGAAATTGAAGAAGCAACATGGATATTTCTGTGAAATTAACAACACGGATATTTCTGTGAATTAACTATTTTCTTTAAAAGACTTGATTTAAAATGACGGTACTTATGGTACCTAATATTTTCCACATGCTCCATAGAGGAAGAAGTATGGGTTTACAGTTAAGTCAGATGTATGCTTCTAAAATGTCCCTTTCAAGTTGGGGGAGGCTAATTATAAATTGGTAATTTACATACATCGGAGAAAAAGCATTCTTGATGAAGATTGGAAATATCCTTCCTAGGAAGGCAGCATGTTAAGGAGCCCATATTATGTTCCATTGATTCTTTGAGCTTGTCAAACAGTGTTGTTAACAGCAGGTCCTAAGATGTCACCCTATATAGGTTTTACTGTCCAAAGTAGAAGGTGGGACCTTAACCTCTGGCACAGCACTTTACATCAAAAACTGATCAGCAAAAAAAAAAAAAAAAAAAAAAAAAACTGATCAGTAATTCCAGAAGATAAGCAGCTCTAATGGTCACCTGTGCTTCAGACTCATTGTAGGCTTGAGTTGCATGGCTTCCCCAAACTCATGAACCCATGTTGAGTGTATTTTAGCCAAAAAAAAAAAAATCAAAATGTTTGATGACATAGGTGACTTTATATGTGGAAAGTGCTAATAGCAAACTCACTAACTTGGAGCAATTAATCTGTCCTAAGCCTCTGTAGATCAAATGATGAGGCTTCCAGCACATGGCTTGAAACTAATTGGCAACACCCAGGGACTAGAAATAATATCATTGTTTTTCAGACAGACCAAATTGCATGTATGTCCAACCAATGCCTGCTTGATCTTTGAGAAACCATTTTTTCCAGGGGAATAACATTGACTCTTTCCCGAACAGTTACAGCAGTCCCCTAACAGCCAGAGCTTCTGATTGTAATGTTTATCAGATGAGAACTGCTAAGAGCTGAAGAAAAATACATTTACAGGTAGGTGAGGACCAGGGAGCCAGAGGAAAAAATATTTTATTTACATACATAAATTCCAAACACAATATTTTTTTCCCTTGAATATACTTCCTATAACTTTCCAGTTAAGACATCTGAAAGAAAGGAATGAAGCTCAAATATGGAGAGCTGAGATACACTTAGTATCCGGGAACCTCGTGGAGATACTTCCATTCAGTGTAATGTTGCTTTCTTCTTTTTGGATACAGAAATTTATCTCCTTGGGTTCAGACATCCCCCAAAGAAATGATAACATTGTTCAAGTTCATAGAAAAGCAAAAGCTTGAGATGAGTCAGAAAGGATAAATGTTCATGCCAGGGGAGATTTCAGTTCTGCACGTGACAGTTGGAGTGGCTCCAGTGTGGCCCCTGAGTTTGGTTTATTCTGTTTGGATGAAGAGAACTTGCCTCTTGATTTGAAGATGCAGAGTGTAACTTCTGCTGTGAAAACAGGGCAGATACTCAGGAGAGTGTTGCAGTGACGCTGAAGAAGAACAGAAGCCATCGATTTTCCTTTGTTGAAGGTGGTACCAAATGATTGCCCAATGATTTCTTGAGATACAGAACCCCCAGCTTTATCTCCAGGTGATGGAAAGCTAGCTGAGTCCAGGGGCCCAGACAGTGGCTCTCTAGAGTTCTCGAAAAGGTAGAAAGGAATGAGTGCCATTCAGTCCTTAAGGCTAGGCTTGCCATGTTTTGAGAGTGTGAGCTTGATTCTAGTTCAAGTTCAGTAGTAACCCTCTCGCTGGTAGATATGGTGACCTGACAGCTGAACTGACTTGACTAAAAAGGTGCAATATTTGAGCTTGAAAATGATGAATGAGTTTAGAACAAGTCAGTGGAACTACCAGGTCCTTTACATTATGGATTATAAAACCATGAAACTTGTCCCAAGAGGAGAGAAATTGGAGCTAAAGATTTTTAGAACATTTCCATTGATAATGAATGACACAAGTAAATGTGTTGGTAAGGGAAACTAAAGTATTTGGGGAGGTGTACCTTTTGTCTCTCTAATAGCAGGGCAGGCAGTCTTTCCTTTCCATAGGGTTAGAGTAAGAAATATGGGGTTGAAAGTCTTTTGTGTTAAATCATTCCCTGAGCTGGGTGGTAGGAACTCATCAGGAACTGGAGGAGGGTCTCACTATACAGTGATCACACATTTTTTCCCCATAGATGGTAGGTAGCACAGCTCTAGTTTCTCTGGGACCTCTTTGCACAGAGCATCTCCCTTGAGCATGATCCTGGCTCCCTAGCCCAAGAAGGCTGTGTTTGTCAGTACTGATAAGTAAGAGGCATCTCAGCAAAGGCTGGTGATGGCATGAGGGTCCTGAATGAGGGCTGAGCATGGGGTCCAACTCTCTTCTCACATGGCCTCTTCCCATTTACCTTGAATTTCACTGAAGACACAGGCTCACCGCCACTACTGTCCTCACTTTGGTAGAACTGGACCATTGTGCAGATCTCTGCTATCCTCTCTTTCCTTAAGCACAAGGGTTTATGTGATCAGACCTGAACTTGCCAAGTACCACAGGTGTTAAAACCCTCTCTTCAGGGGAGAGCTGAGGGAGCACATAAGTATAAAAGTCTCAGACAGGTTCCAGCAGCACTAATGGTAGGATGCTACCTAGCATCCTACATGGCAACAAGCAAAGTCGCCCTTGAACTGAGTCCCTTCTCATTATGTAGGTTTCCTGGGATTAAAAAGCATTTGGCAAAACAAGTTTCTAAGCATTGTGACCCATTTTGGTTACATCAAGCAAAGCAATCCTTTTAACGTCAGAAACCCTGAAAGACTTTATAATCTCATTTGAAGAAAACATTGAAAGTCTACATTTGGTGTCCCTTGTAAGAGTGAAATATGACCTAACTGGCCTGGATCCCTCTGCAAAAACCCTGGGCAGCTAGACAGGGTGGCTAAGCTTAGAAGAGGGAGCAGTAATGATTTAGATTTAGACATTTAGCTGCAATTAACAATGTCCTGAGAAATAATATCTTAAACAAAATCGTTTATATCTTTCTCATATAAAAGAAACCTGGAGATAAGGCAATTCAGGGGTGGTGTGGCAGCAATAGTGCTGGGAAACTGTTCTTGTTTGCTGTATTCTGTGTGTGTCTTTCATTCTCAGGGACATCTCACAGTCCAAGATGGCTGCTTGGATCTAGCCATTATATCCTCATCCCAAGCAGCAGGGTAGAGCAAGGGGAGAGAAAATATGCACCTCTCCCTTACAAGATTTCCTGACCTTGCAACATAATGCTTCTTCATTCAGTCTGTTGGCCAAAACTCATTATGTCCTAAGCTGACTGAAAAGGAAGCTGGGAAAATTTCTTTTCCGTGAAAAGCAATGTATCCTCCTTTTAAAAATTCAGAGTTCTTTTATGAGGAGGTAGAGGAGATAGATATGGAGAGGTAGCTGGCAGTGTCTGCCATAACTAGGTAACTGTCATGTTTTCCTATCTCATGAGCTCTTGGATTACAGTTTTCCTTAGTTGTGTTTTTTAGATCAAAAGACCCCATCATCAGATGACCAGGCCTTGGCCCTTCCTCATACCAGTCTCAAATTGACCTCCCTTCCCTGCCTGGACACCTGGCATCCCTTGCTTTTGCTCTTTTTCTCTGTGTACTTTCCAATAATCATTTGCTACTGATCTGGTTGCAGTGTATAGATAAACCTTTAGTCCATAAAGCCTGACATATTAGAAGTGGGATGCCACAATATCCCACTCTGTGTACCCATCCTCTTACAGAAGTCAGCTTCTGGCTTTCTTTGAGGAAAGGCCCAGAGACCCTACTTAGTGCCAGCAATTCAAGTAGCATCTTTGTAGCAGAACAGACATAAACCTCTTCTCCTTCACATGCTTTGATGCTCCTGCAACCAGAAGGCTGTGCTGTGAATGGAGTCTCTCTCATTGACCTTGGCTTCATTTATGGACATGGTCCACAAGATGTTTCTCACATTGTGAATTTTAGGTCTTCAGAGGTTGCCAGCCAGAGCAGTGAGGTTGATGCATCTTTCCATCGTACAATTGTTTTGGTGGAATATTTCGTTTCCTAGGTAAAATTTTCCTGCACTCTTTGGTCTCTGCTGACTTTAATAGAGTCAGTTTAACCACCTGGTTCTTTTCATCCCAGTACATTTGGAGACCAGCAGGAGACTGGGTCAGGAAGAAATAGAGTATTATATGGGAAGAAGAGTGCAGAGGTAGGGCCAGAATGCCATAACCCAAATGCCATGGAAGTGGGAGTGAATGCTCGGTGGCTAGCTTCCAGGCACAGATCCAAGCCTCAGTTCCAGAAGAGCCAGGTCCCCTGCCAGATCTGTTGTTACATCTCATTGAGTTGCTCTTCAGTGTGATTTCTTTAATGAGAGAGCAAGAGGTGGAGTTCTAGCTGTGCTTCTGGGAGTTTCACAAAAACTTGAGCATGCCCAGGGGATATTACCTGAATGTTATCTGTGGTAGGCAAAAAAAAGAATTGAAAATCATGGGATTAGAGAATTACAGTAGTCCTTATTTGGACCTCTCCAATCTCTTTAATCAGTTTACGTATGACATTCTTGAATTTGACAGGAAAAATGCAATATATTTGAGCCTGATTGAGTTATCATATCTGATGGGTGCTTATTAATGAAAGTGAGGTTGTTTTTTTTAACAATTTATTTATTTATGTATTTATGTATTTATTTGACTGAGAGAGAGACCACAAGTAGGAAGAGAAGCAGGCGGGGTGGGGGGGGGAGCAGGCTCCCTGCTGAGCAGGGAGGCTGATGTGGGGCTCAATCCCACAACCCTGAGATCATGACCTGAGCAGAAGGCAGGGGCTCAACCCACTCAACTACCCAGGCGCCCCTGAAGGTGGGTGTCTAATGGGTGTAACGAGGCTCTGTCCTTGTTTGATGAAGATACAGAGGCATGTCAAACAAGTTTTCAGGTAACATTAAATTAGCAGTGATAGCTAACATGCTAGATAATGAGTCAGAGAGACTGGGGATCCAAAGCCATCTCAGCATCTGAAATGAACTTAACAGCATGAAGATGAGTGAGGAATACATGTGCTATCCTCTCTAGTGTTCAAACTATCAATTTTACGCATATATGTTGAAAGGGACATGCTTAGGATCCACTGCATTTGAGCAACATTTTAACTGTCATTCATTCCTTTATTCGTTTGTTCAACAAATATTTTTCAACACCTTCTTGGTTCAGTGATGGGGATTTGAAGATAATCAAGATAGATATAATTCCTTTCCTTATGGAAGCAAGTAAATAAGAAAGAAAAATAAAGGATGATGTATGCAATGGTAGAATAAAAGCAATATCCTAGGGAGTGCATAACTTTAATAGTAAGGGAAGTTCATTTTGAGAAAATGACATTAAAGCTGAAATCTGGAGAATGAGAAGGAGTTGGCTTACCAGGCAACAGGGAGAGAATGATCCAGCAAGAGGGAACAGCATGGGTAATGGCTAGGAGGCAATATGACATAAAACAGTGAAGGAAGGGGAGGTTTATTAAAACTATAACATAAAGGGTGGGAGAAATAATGAGAGATGAAATTGGAGAGGGAGCACTAGGGTAGATCTGGAAGGGTTTTGCAAATCAGGTAAAAGAACTTGAATAGGTTCTTTTCTTTTTTCTTTTTAATTAAAGTTTAGTTGACACACAATGTTGCATTAGTTTCAGGTGTACATCATTGTGATTCAACAACTCTGTGTGTTATGCTCTCCTGACGACCAGTGTAGCTACCATCTGTCACCATAGGACATTATTAAAATACCATGGACTGTGTTCCCTATGCTGTACCTTTCATCCTTCTGACTTACTCAACTTAGATGGTTTGTGTATGGGGGAGACAACAGGTGGGGCTGAGAAAGCATGAAAAAGGCTGAAGCAAGGAAGTGACTTAATCAAATTTTCATATTAGAAGTTTCCCACCAGCTTTAGTGTAAAGAAGGGAAGAAGTGGGAGGGAACACAACTGGGTGCCCAGTGACCTGTTTTGAGGTGTTGCAGTCATTGAGGTGAGAGCTATTGGTGCCCTCCTCTAGTGACAGTTCAGAAGGAACCAAGTGGGCAGAGCTGAAAAATAGATGGAAGAGGAATCCGGACTTGGTGTTGGTTTGGGTGTGGAGGCAACAGAAGTTTCAAGAGTGATACTTGGGCTTTTGCCTTGGGAAAACTGAATGAATAATGAAAGCATTATCTGATTTGGGAAAGAGGGGGAAAGGAGCATATTTGGGAGAGAAAGTGGTGTATTCAAATTGGACATGTTGAATTTGAGATGATAAGTTCATTATCCAAATGGTGATGTCCAGCAGGCAGAGGGATAAGAATCTGGAAGCCAAGAGAGAGATTTGGGCTAATGATACAGATTTAGGAACAAAATCAATCAAAAAAAAAAAAAAAGAGAGAGAGAGAGAAAAGAAGAGGAAGAAAGAAAAGAAAAAGAAAAAAACAATTTGGTCTTTGGCCATAGTTCTAAAAGTAGGGAGCCTAAGAATACAGAAAGTGACAATTGTGGCTCTGGAGTCTAAGATGGTGCAGAGACAAAGAGCTCCGGCTCTGCTCTGTGCAGACTGGGAGAGCCTTAAGTCTCTGAATTTTGGTTTCTTCATTATAAATTGGGGCTTATTTAGATGAGATACTGAAATGTGCAACTTTGTCACCTGAAGAACTGTTAAAGAGCTTGGGGCTGGTCAGCTTCATATACTGGAGGTTTGAGACAGCAATTTATAAATACACAAAAAATTTCCAGAAGAAAAAGGAGATAGAATTGCCCAGTGGGTCCCTGGAGGATAAAAATAGGATAAACTGACAAGAGTTTTAGGGAGACTGACCTCAGCTTATTATTGTGGGAACCTGTTGATAATCAAGATTCTCTAAAGTTAGAATAGTTTGTTTTTCTGGAAGGAGGACTTCCTCCTTTCTGAATTAGAGATCCTATGATTGCAGCTGGAAGAGTCATAGCTATTGTTGGAGGTGGGGTTGGAATGAGCGCCTCGTTTGAATAGGGTGTTTATTTAGGGCCTGGTGTCCTTAGCAAGCTCATTAAAATTTTTATTACAACATTCGTTCTCACATTTGTTCTCTAACCATAAAAGAGATTGTTTTCTCCACTAGGGAAGAGGCTGGCATAGGTCAGGGGCTGCAGGTTTTTTAGATAGAAACATCTTCCTCACTTGAGCCCCCATTCTGCAACAGGACAGCATCAGTGTCCCAAATACACACAGCATAGCATCATGGGTCAAGGGCACAGAATTGCCCCAGAGTGCTGCTGTGAGGTTTTGTTTTCTCTCTGACCTCTCTTACCCCTGAATGCTTCATGATCCTTCCCCAGCTGAGCAGTCTTCCTCCTCTCAGCCCTCCCTCCAGGGTACCTCTTCAGGGAAAGCACAGTGGTGTATAATAAATAAAAAGAGGTCAAGATTTTAAATCTCACCGTCCTGGGTTTATTTTCTGATAGTAAAATGGAAGGAAAATAGAGTGAAACCTCCATGATTTATGGGCTCCCTTCCCTTCAGAGGTTTTCCAGTTGCATCTTTGTGCTATGCTTGACATTTATGATATAAGGGATTAATATCTGGAGAGAAGAGCTGCTGGTGCTAATTATTCAGACCGGCACTGACAGTGAACTGGTGAGCAGCACTCATATGTCAGATCCTATCTATACATTAAGTCTTTAACTTAAAAGAGGTGGGAATTATGAGGCACTATGGGCTTTCTCTGTGTAGATTTCACAGAAAAAGTCTATAAGATCTATTAGTAAATCAGCCATGATAGAGTTGCTGAAAAACAAGCCAATAAGTGTCTGATATATGGAATCTTCAGGAAAGTCTTTGACTTAAGAGATGTGCCAGAGACAATAAAATGCTACAAAGGAGGGAAAATGGAAATGATGGGACTAACTTTTTTTTTTTTAACTCAGAAAGGAAAATGTTTGCCTCATCTTCCAATTCTTCGGGTTGTCAGATGTGCCTTATTTCTACTAGCTTTTTGTAAAATTAATCATTTCAACAGTATCAAACAGACTGGGTTGTTACACTTGAAAAATTTTTGATGTTAAACCTTTGAAAAATGCGGTAATGTGATTTTTTTTCTCTCAACAGTTTCTTCCCAGAAGCCAGTTTTAATTTGCAGATGCCAACACATGACTAATGGTTTTATCTCAAAAGATTAGTACACATTAAATCAACACAGGACTAAGGACTTATATTTTATTGCCTTTTGTATGCGAGAGTCCAGATTTTGTGATTCTGGCAGATATATTGGCAGCCATCTCCTCACTGAGGAATAGTAGTTTTTAAGTTAATCGGTCACTTGCCTGGTAGACCCTGTTGTTGCTTGTCTAACAGCCAATTCTTCTTCCTTGTTAAAGAACACTGATGGTTCTGTTCAGGAAGCAATGTGCTCTGTCTCAGGTAATGAGATAATATTGGTATAAGCCAATAAAAGTAAACTATGCTTTTGCCTGTGACTGGTATAGGATCAAGGAGGTGACCTATTTCTGGCCAAAAAATGTAAGAGAGGTAGAGTTTGAATGCGCTCGAGGGAGAAGGGATGATGGTTTCTGGAAAAGAAATGAGAACAGATTATCATGTGGGAGTTAGTCCCTTGTGTCTCTGCTAATTTCCTTCTCAATTTTGGGTGTGGTTGTGGGAAAACTCATGTTGGAATCATGAGTCGAGACCATGGCCAGTGTTGTGGGTGGCAGAAGAGAAACATAGAAAGAGCTGGGTTCTTTCTCATGTCATCAAGCCACTAAACCTCAGCCTACCTCTGGATTCCTTTTGAAACAAGTGACATGTGTCATGATATAAGCCAGTCAGTCATGTTTTCTGTATATCACTAACAATTACAGTTAGGTTGGCAGGCTTGGGAATTGTTCTTGCTTTGTTTTTTT
Source organism: Neogale vison (assembly GCF_020171115.1). Classification (NCBI taxonomy): domain Eukaryota; kingdom Metazoa; phylum Chordata; class Mammalia; order Carnivora; family Mustelidae; genus Neogale; species Neogale vison. The sequence continues at coordinate 250,729,011 of NC_058091.1, read as the reverse complement.
AATTTATAAAAGTCATACTTGGATATAGTAGAACGAAACATTGAACACTATATAAAGGCATTACATAACAAGTGAATGTCCCAGCCGCCAGTACCCTCCTCAGAGGAAATCGCTCTACTTTTAATCACTGCTGCTTTTAGTCCTTGATGGTTATGACTATAATTTAATTTGCCCATTTTTTCCATTCTGAATATACTACTTAGACAATATCTATTGCCTCCTACTCTGAAAGATGAGGAATTTATCTTCAACTTCTACTTCTACTTCAACTTCAACTTCTACTCCCTCCCATATTTATTACATTTTCTCTATTGTTTACATTTGTAGCTTTAAATCAACAAATATCACTTTCCACATTTTTACCATATAGAATGCAGTTCTATGATACTAAACTATTCAAGGGAGTATGTTGAAGGCATTGGATTCTCTTGCTTCACACTCACATTCTTCAAAATTATGCTGTACTTTAGTTCATATTTGTACATTGTTTTCTTGAACAACTATTTTTGTTTTTCTTGAACAACTATTTTTGTTTTTCTTTTATCCTAAGTTGCTAATTGTTTTACCTTTTTCTTGAGGAAAATGGAAATGCAAATGTTTACATTATACCACTGAGATAACTTTCTTCCCTTTTTTAGTTTCAGGTATACAACATAGAGATTCAACACTTACGTACTTTGCAAAGTGATCACCGTGATAAATCTAGCTACCATCTGTCACCATACCGTGCTGTTATATTATTAACTATATTCGCCATGCTGTATATTGCACCCCCTTGTCTTATTTGTTTTATAACTAGAAATTTATACCTTTAATCCCCTCTCATCCTCCTCTGGCAAGCACCAGATTGTTCTCTATCTCTATGAGTCTCTTTCTGTTTTGTTTTGTTTGTTTTGTTTTTTAGATTCCACATATAAGTGAAATTATGTAGTATTTATCTTTCTTTGTGTGACTTATTTAATTTACCTTGATACCCTGTAGATCCAAATATGTTGTTGTGAATGGCAAGATTCCATTCTTTTTTAAGGATGAAATATATACATATGTGTATATATATACACACACACACTTATATATATATATCATTATATAATATATAATATGTTTATAATTATATAATATATATAATATAATAATATCTATAAGCAGTAAACATAGGAGTGCATATATATATATTTTGAATTAGTTTTAGAATAATTAGCCAAAGATGGAATTGCTGGATCATATGGTAATTTTATTTTTACTGTTTTGAGGAACCTCCATAGTGGAAGATTAAAGAGGCTGTGCCATTTGCATTACCACCAATAATTCATGAGGGTTCCCTTTTCTCCATATCCTCACCAACACTTGTTATTTCTTGTCTTTTTGATACTAGCCGTTGTGAAAGGTATAAGGTAAAACCTCATGGTGGTTTTCATTTGTGTTTCCTGATGCACATTTTTCATGTGTATTTTGGCCATCTCAAATTCTTCTTCGGAGAAATGTCTATGCAGGTCCTCTGCCCATTTTTTAAGTGGATAATTTTTTTGGCTATTTTTTGCTATTGTATGTTCTTTATATATTTTGGATATTAATGCTTTATCATTTATATCATCTGCAAATACCTTCTCTCATTAACTTTTCATTTTGTTGATTATTTCCTTGGCTGTGAAAAAGCATTTTGGATTGATGTAGTTTCATTTGTTTATTTTTACTTTTACTGCCCTTGCCTAAGGAAACAGATAAAAAATATATCTATATTGCTAAGACATATGTCTAAGAGATTATTACCTGTATTTTCTTCTAGGAGTTTTATGGTTTCTAGTCTTACATTTAAGTCTCCAATCCATTTTGAGTTTAATTTTGTATATAGTATAAGAAAGTTGTCCAGTTTCATTCTTTTGTATGTGGTGGTCTAGTTTCATTCTTTGCTTATGGTTGCCCAGTTTTCCCAGCACCATTTACTGAATAGATGATCTTTTTCCCATTGTATATTTTTGCCTTCATTGGATTAAATGATCATGTAAGTATGGTATTTTTCTGGGCTTTCTGTTCTGTTCCTTTGATCTATATATCTGTTTTTGTGTGTGTGTGTGTGTGCCAGTACCATACCATTTCGATTACTGTGGCTTTGTAGTATTGTTTGAAATCAAGGAGTTTAATACCTCCAGCTTTGGATTTTTGATTTGTTTTGTTTGTTTTTCCTTCAAGATCACTTTCACCATTTGGGCTTTTTTGTGGTTCCATGCAAATATTAGAATTATTTGCTCTAGTTCTATGAAAAATTCCATTGGTATTGTGATAGAGATTGCACTGAATCTGTAGATTGCTTTGGTAGTATGGATGTTTTAACAATGTTAATTCTTCCAATCCATGAGCATAGTATATATTTCCATTTCTTTGTGTTATCTTCAATTTCTTTCATCACTGTCTTACAGTTTTCAGTGTACAAGGGTTTCACCTCCTTGGATAAATTTATTTCTAGGTATTTTATTTTTTTAATGCACTTGTAAATGGAATTACTTCCTGCATTTCTATTTCTAATATTTCATTATTAGTGTATAGGAATGTGACAGATTTATGTTTATTAATTTTGTATACTGCAACTATACAGAATTCATTTTTTAGTTCTAATAGAATTTTTTTTTTGGAGTCTTTAGGATTTTCTATATATAGTATCATATTGTCTGCAAATAGTTAAGTTTTTACTTCTTTTCCAGTTTGGGTACCTTCTCTTTCTTTTTCTTTTCTGTTGCTGTGGCTGAGATCCAATAGCATACTGAATAAAAGTGGTGAGAATGGACATCTTTTCCTTATTTCTGACCTGAGAGAGATAGCATTTAGCTTTTCACCATTGAGTATTATGTTAGCTGTGGGTTTGTCATATATGGCCTTTATTATGTTGAGTTGTGTCCCTTCTAAACTGACTTTGTTGAGATTTTTTATAATAAATGGATGTTGAATTTTGTCACATGCTTTTTCTGTATCTATTGAGATGATCATATGATTTTTACCCTTTTTTTGATGTGTTGTATCACATTGATTTGCAGATGGTGAATCTTCCTTATATCCCGGGAATAAATCCTACTCAATCATGGTATAGTGTCCATTTAATGTATTGTTGGATTTGGTTTGCTAATATTTTGTTGAGGATTTTTGCATATATATTTATTAGGGATATTGGCCTCTAATTTGTGTATGTGTGTAGTCTTCGGTTTTGGTATCAGGTTAATGCTGGCCTCATTGAATGAGTTTGGAAATGTTTTGGAATAGTTTGAAAAGGAGAGGTATTAATTTTTCTTTAAATGCTTGGTAGAATTTCACTGGTGAAGATGGCTGGTTTTGGACTTTTGCATGTGCAAAACTGATTTAGTTGTGTTATCAGTCTGTTTAGATTTTCTATTTCTTTTATTTAGTTGTGAAAGACTCCACATTTCTAAGAAGTTATCTATTTCTTCTAGGTTGTCCTATTTCTTGGCATATAATTATATTAGTTTCTTAGGATCCTTTGTATCTCTGTAGTATTGGTTGTAACTTCTCTTTTTTTCTGATTTTTATTTAGATTCCCCCTCTCTCTCTATCTTTTTTTTTTTTTTTGGATTGTTTATCAATTTTATGTGTCTTTCAAAGAACCAGGTCTCACTTTCATTGATCTTTTCCATTTTAAGGGTCTTTGTTTCATTAATTTCCACTCTAATCTGTATTATTTCCTTCCTTGTATTTTTTTTAAAGATTTTTATTTATTTATTTGATAGAGAGAGATCACAAGTAGGCAGAGAGGCAGGCAGAGAGAGAGGGGGGAAGCAGGCTCCCTGCTAAGCAGAGAGCCCGATGTGGGGCTTGATCCCAGGACCCTGAGATCATGACCTGAGCTGAAGGCAGAGGCTTAAACCACTGAGCCACCCAGGCGCCCCTCCTTCCTTGTATTAACTTTGAGCTTTGTTTGTTCTTTTTTCTAGCTTCTAGGTGTAAGGTTAGATTGTTTCTTTGAGATTTTTCTTATTTGTTTTGATGAGCCTGTATTGCTATGAACTTCCCTCTTAGAACTGCTTTCCCTATGTCCAGTAGATTTTGGACTGTTCCATTTCTATTTTCATTTGTCTCAAGGCATTTTAAAAAAAATTCTTCTTTTTTTTTTAATTGGCCCTTTGGTTTTTATTTTTTTATTTTTTTATTTTTTTGAGACAGAGAGTAGGGAGGGTGCAGGAGGAAGCAAGAGAGAGAATCTTATGCAGGCTCCAGGCCCAGCCTGGTGTGGAGCTCCATCTCACAACTCTGATCATGACCTGAGCTCAAATCAAGAGTCAGATGCTTAACCAACTGAGCCACCTAGGTGTACTGGCCCTTTGGTTTTATAATAGCATGTTGGTTAGCCTCCATATGCTCATATTTTTTCCAGTTTTCTCTTGAACTGATTTCTAATTTCAGACCATTGTAGTTGGAAAAGGTGCTTGATATGATTTGTCTTAAATTTATTGAAAGTTGTTTTGTGTCCTAACATGATCTGTGTTGGAGAATATTCCATACGCACTTGAAAAGAGTGTGTATTTGATGTTTGACGTTGGATGCTTTGTATATATCTATTAAACCCACCTGTTCTAATGTGTTATTTAAGTCCAGTATTTCTTTATTGATTTTCTGTCTGCATGATCTACCCATTGATATAAGTGGGTTGTCAGAGTCCCCTACTATTATTGTATTATTGTTAATTTCTCCCTCTAATATCTAAAATCAATATTTGTGTGATTTATTTAGTTGCCTCTATATTGGATACATAGGTATTTAAATACATAGGTATTTTGTTGCCTCTATATTGGATACATAGGTTATATCCTCTTGTTGCATTGAGCCCTTTGTTATTATATAATGTCCTTTTTTGTTTTTTGTTAAACTCTTTGTTTTAAAATCTGTTTTTGAGTCTTGTATCAGTATTACTACACAGGCTTTCTTTTTGCTTCCATTTGCATGGAATATCTTTTTCCATATTTTCATTTCCTGTCTGTTCATGTCTTTAGTTCTGAAATGAGTCTCTTGTAGGCAGCAAATAAATGTTTTTGTTTTGTTTTGTTTTTTGTCCATTCTACCACTCTTTGTCTTTTAATTGGAGAATTTAGTCTGCTCACACTTAAAGAAATCATTGCTAGTTATGCATTTACGGTTGTTTTGTTGTTTTCTGGTTGTTTTTATAGTTCGCCATTCCTTTCTTCTTCTCTTGCTCTCTTGCCTTTTGATTTGGTGACTTTTTTTAGAGTTATGTTTGTATTCCTTTCTCATTTGTGTTTATGTATCTCTTATAGATATTGAGTTCGAGGTTACCATGAGGTTCATAAAACTTCCTATGTATATAGCAGTCTGTCATCTTAAATTCCATCATGTTCTAAAAGTACTATATTTGTTCTCCCCCACATTTTATGTTTTTAAGATCATATTTTACTTCTTATTAGTTTGTGTATCTCTTGACTAATTATTGCAGGTCTAGATGATTTTACTACACTGTCTTTTAGCTTGTATACAGGCTCCAGGGGATTGAGTACATAGGATTTATACATAGGATTTTCTCTCCCTTCTGTTTCTGAGATAATCAGACCAGCTTAATGCGTTGGATGAGATGGAGATTTCCATTTGTCACAACTCTATGTTGTTAGATAAGTGGATAAAATGTCCAGGATAGCTTAAGACCAAGTCAGATGTCAACAACCTCAGCCTTCTTTCCTTTCATGGGTTTGTGCTTCTTTTCTTAAGTTTAGGTTTTTGGGGGCATAATTTACGTTTAGCAAGTTTCAACCTTTAAAGATATTTAGTTTGGTGAGTTTTGCTAAGTATATACAGTCATGTTACTACCATCATAATCAAGACAGAGAATAGCTTCATCAATCCAAAAGTTTCCCTTGGGTCCCTTCTCAAATCTCTCATCTTAGCTTTGGATTTCTTTGAGTGTTAGTAAAACTCAGTCCTATAGATTACTGTGACTGCTTCCCCCTGCTGCTGTGTGGTTATCCTACTCTTACAAATGTCTCTACTAACCAGCAGAACCAGTGATCTGACTGTGAGCTTTGTGGGTGGGACAGAAAGATCTTCCTTTAGGGCATATGAGTCCAGAGTGGGTAACCAGCAAGTCTTTGGCTCAAACTCCACAGTATATAGTTCTTTTAATGCAAGGGGATAGGAATGGAGTGGGAAGTGCTACCTGGACCTGATATTTCAGAAATAGTCCTTTAATTAATTACATTGATTATTGCTTGACATCCTATTTCCGCTCCTGTTTCTTGTCATCTACACATTTAGGGGCTCCTCGGTCTCTCCTATGAAGAATGGCTCCCACCTCCATGGTAGCCTTCTTGCAGCTGTGATCTGGGTCTCAACTTCCTTCATTCTGGTTTATCCAGTAATACAGTCCCTTCTTCTTCTTTGCCGAGAAATTTATCGAAATATATTTCTTACCGCTATTCTTCCCCCTAATCACAATGTGTCATGACTTTATTCCAGCTGTATTTCTTTATCATATGTGCCATGTGACTTCCGTGAAGGAATGGAAGTAAACACATGCTTGGTGTGTCATCTTGAAGTGCCAGTCTTCAAGAGACCGATTCATAGGATTCTATGATATATCCGAGAGGTCAGCAAGGAGACAAATTACTTAAATGTCTTCTCAGATGAAACATTTCAGGTAAAAGAGGAAATGTGGTCTATACCAGTGAACAGGCTTTGTGACTCACATTACTGTTAGTATGTACTTTGGCTTTCACCATTAGAGTCATTTATTGATTGATTTTCAAGTAAAAGGAAATAAAATCTTAATTAAAAGAAAAATGAACAGACTCACAGTTTCATGAAGCACCCCAAATATGCTTATGTATTGGCATCTTAGACAAGTATAGTTTAGTTTTTGCCATACTACAAATACGGACTTAGCGTAGGTTACTTCACCAACCCACATAACATGTTTGTGATATAGATGGAAGCTATAATTTAATCTTTACTGATGTGGAACCTGAAACAAGTCAGCTTGATCTAGGTCATAAAGAAATTTAAAAGAGAGTCAGGGCATTATATTGAAATCTACTAAAGTGAATATAAAAATACAGGATCTACAATGCCTCACCTTGCTTCCCACTACTTTTCTTTGGGGCGGGGGAAGCTTTAGAAAAAGAGAATTAATTTAAAAGCAAAAACAAAGCACCCATTTCTCTTTCTAAACCATACATTACCACTGAGATATCTTTGATTTTTGGTCTTCTCTTTCTCTTCATTAAAATTATAGGGAGCAGAGAAAGGGAATGGTATTAAAAATATTCTGTGTTTGCATTGCAGGGAAAGAATCTTCCTGCAAACAAATTTTTCTAGTGGATGGTCTACAGTCTTCTCACCAATACATTTATAATTCCATCAATAAGGACTCTGTATTCAATGAGGAGAGAATGGAAGAGAGGGAGGGCATCCCAGCTTTGAAACCTCTTGTGAGAGGTTGGTGCCCAGTATGTTCTGTAGGTGAGAAGGTGTGAGGACCTCATGTTGATCACCTGTTTTTCTGTTGGGCCTTAGCTGTCATCTCTTCCCTGTCCTTCCTTCGAGGACCTGGACATATTAAAGAGCCATAGTACGAGCCTAATGTGTTTGATGTTGAGATGGAGAGAAATCCGATGTTTACCTTGCAAAGCCCTATCAGAGATGCTATCCCACATGATAACTTTGCTCCCGATATGTACTTTTATGCAGGTCAATGATGTTTTGGGTAAGCTCTCACTGCAGCAGTAGAATCTAACCCAGCTCTGTCATGACCGTCTGTCTGATGAGAGTGGTCTGCTTACCCTTCACATGGGCTCAGTTTCTCACCTCTCAAGAGGGGATTGTCATGTAGGCCTGTCTCATGTGAAGTAACAGGTACACAGAGGTGCCTCAGTTTTGGAAGGCACAAAACTCACTGCAAATGTAAGACTCCGATACCATGGCTTCCCTCTCTCCTGTTCCAGTTTCATGCCTGGCCCTGCCCACAAAAACCAGCAGTCTTTTATCACCTGTGGTGGCATCTTGGGCTCTCACGCATTGGGCTTGGTCAGTGTCTGCCAGTAGTCACTCGGGTCATTCACCGATTATGTCCTCCCTGCTGGGGGCCTGGGGCAGTATTCCAGCAGCCAGTCTCTCTGCAGTCAGGCGCTGCCTTACCGTCTGCCTTGTCACACGCTGAGACCTTGTCAGAGCACAGTCGCCACCTCCCAGTCCCAGGTCACAAGGTCTGGGAGCCTGCCCTGAGCTGGAGATGAGGAAAGACAGGGAGGTGCTGAGTGAGTTTGTGTGTGAGCGTGCAAGGGTGAGGTCAGGCTGAGCTCACATGTGAAGAATTTGAAGAATTGGGTGTAGGGAGAAGACATAGAGCAGGCTGAGGCAAGGGGAAGCATGTGTCCAATGGGTGTGAAGGCAGCTAATGCTGTGTGAGTGAGGAGGAAGCAAGAAGACCAGGATGTGCCATCTGTGAACTTGATGTTGCTTGTTTCTTTTCAAGTCATTTCCCCCCTGCTGCTCCTGGGCCCTGTGTGCACATTTCCCTCCATTGTGTCTCTTCCCCTCTGAACTTAGCCAGGAGGGGGATGGGAGGAAATGCGAGGGTTCAGTTAGGGAGAGAGAGAATTGCACTGCCCTCCAGCTGCCACAGCAGAAATGACGGCAAGAACCAGTCTGTCTGGAACAAGAAACCTTTGAAAAACACAACCTTTGGGCAATCCTATTATTTGGCTTTTTCCTGGAAGGAAAAGAAAGGACAAATGAGAGAAGTGAAAAAAGAAAAACATATTTAAAAAAGGACCAGGCTTACTTATTAGTGAATTTTCATGGTTAACATTTTAGTTGTTGTTAACTAAACATGTGTTGAGGACAGCATGTAAGACTATCCTCTCCCCTCCTGTAGCATGCCCATCTCATTCCCCAGTGTCAGGTAATAGGGCCAGCAGCAGCAGATGGTGTAGGGCTGGCGGGTCAGGGCATGAGCGTTCCCTTACCAGCAGCCAGAAACATTTCATTATACTCTCTTCTCAGACCCAGTTTTTGAAGTCCCATTCATCAGGGAGAGGGTGAGCTAGAGGACAGGGAAAGGTGAGTAAGTCAAGCTAAGGTTGAAACTCGAGGGTTGGTAACCTGGAGCCCATAGGCTTGAAGCCGTCTGTGTTGCCCTCCTCTGGCAATGCTCACCTTCTAGGTGAGAAATCACAGAGGTCCAGGGCTGAGTGGCTCTCACAGGACAGGACACAAGTGAAATTCTGCTCTGGGAATCCCCAGCGTTGGAGATGCTTCACTCTCAGAAAAAGAAAATCTCGGAGTCAAGAGATTTGCTAAGTGAAGTGATTGAAAGAAGAGAAGGAACAAGGGTTGCATCTATCAGGAAAGGAGAATGTGTGACTACTAGTGTATTCTAGCTGTCTTGCATAATGATATTTCTTGTCCCTGACAGCAGTCCAGTGAAGCAAGTCAGTTTTATAATCCCATTGTGCATACAAGGGGACTGAGGCACAGAGAGTCTCTTTGCCAAAGTCACATGGTTTTGTGGAGCATTCTGGAGGCTTAATGGAGTTCCCATTCTCCATTGTTCCTAAGTTTGTATTATTCCTGTAATTGGAAGCAAGGAAGTAGATCATGATAGGATGAACTACCACAGTTCATAGAATTGAACTATGATAGGATACTGTAGTGCTGAAGAACTATCTGAGGCTATCTATTCTATCTTGGTCAATATCTGCATTTTTTTTTTTAAGATTTTATTTATTTATTTGAGAGAGAGAGAGCGTGAGAGAGAGCATGAGCGAGGAGAAGGTCAGAGAGCGAAGCAGACTCCCCATGGAGCTGGGAGCCCGATGTGGGACTCGATCCCGGGACTCCAGGATCACGCCCTGAGCCGAAGGCAGTCGTCCAACCAACTGCGCCACCCAGGCGTCCCTCAATATCTGCATTTTTGAATCGAAGAGACCACATTGCCCAGGGTCAGGCAAGGTGGGCTCGGAGTGCTTTCCCATCTCAGAAAGGGGAGCCACCTTCTATTCAAGCCTTCTAGCCCAAAACCTGGGTGCCATCTTGCTGACTCTCTCTCCCCTCACATATGGGATCCAACTCTAAAGTATCCATTCCTTCCCCTTTTCTCTCCCAAATTTATATACTAGTCTCCTCATCAGTATTTTAAAATCCATATTCTACCCACAAGCTATAGTGATTTAAAAAAAAAGAAAAAAAGGAGTCTCTCACTCCTCTGCTTAAAGTGTATCAAATACTTCCTGTACTCTTAGATTAAAATCTCATCTCCTCACTACGGCTATGAGGCCCTCTAGGAGCTACTCTTTTTCTACCGGGCTCACTTAGGGTCACTCTCCATCCTGCAAGCTGTCTCTTGCTACACTGGCCTCCTTTCTTTGCCTTGGACATAGGAGATTTCTCATCTCAGAATGAGATGCCTGAAATGCTCTTCCTTGGAATTTGGTCAGTACCTTCCCTCTGTCAGGTCTGCTTACGTATTAGAAAAGACTTCCTGAAAGCCATATCCCAAGGGCGTCCCCAACAGATACTATCTGCCACACTTCCCCATGTCTTTTTTTTCCACAGCATTTTTCAGAATCTGTAATTTTTCTAGTTATCTGTGAATCTATTGTTTTTCTCCATTAGAATGTAAGTGTCTTGAAGAACAGGATTTTCCTGCTGTATTCATCTCTCTTTTCTAAAACTTAACCTAGTGCCTGAAATGTAGAAAATGCTTAAACATATTTGTGGATTGAATAAATGACCAAATAAACTCAGGCTTCATGATTCTTAGGTCAGAGTTCCTTCCTTCCCTAGCCCTTAATATATAAGCTTTATGACATACTCAGGAGCGCCCAACAGCCAGTAGACTCAGGAGAATGGATAACTGGGAAGAAGAAAGAAAGCCTGGATACAGATGGGGAGCGTGGGAAGGGAGATCAGAGACTGAGTCTTGACTGTGGTCTCTGCCAAGATCACCAGTGAGTATTTCTTGATTCCTCCACAAACATTTGTGATGGAGTCTTATTACACATAATAGCAAATTCCAAAGCAGCACTGACAGCAGGAAAACATGAAAGGCTAAGGAAGCAATTCCTGAGAAGGGAAAGTAGATTTTGGTAAGCAGTTCCTTCATCTCAGTACTTTCTATGGATTTCACATAAGGGGTAATAACATTTTTATTTGCACATTTGCCTTGAAAATAAGAATGGTCTTATTTACCTGATTTCAGAATGGAAAGGATTAAAGCATACTTTAAAATTGTTCTTGCTAGGGCACCTGGGTGGCTCAGTTGGTTAAAATTGTTCTTGCTATTTTATGTTTCTAGTAAGTTCAAATTGTACTAGGTCTTAAGGAGCAGGAATCCAGAAAATAGTGATTTAAAAAATTAGATGATTATTATATTTGGAAGTTGGAGGTCTAGGGCTGAGATTGGGGCTCCATGAAGTCCCCAGGTCCCCTTCTTTATTTCTACTCAGTAATCCTTACCCTATTCTTGGGGCATCAAGGTCATAATATGGTCGCTCCCCGTGTAACATTATGAATCCAGGCAGGAATTAGGGTAAGGAAAAAGGATCTGGTCATTGGAGTCTACCTGCCTTTCAAAGGGCCTTCCCACACATTGTATCTGGTGACTTTCAGTTTTATTTCATTGGCCTGAACTGTGTTACATGGCCATTCGTAGATGCAAAGGAGGATGGGAATTGTAGCTTTCACCTGGGCTCATTGCTACCCTGACAAAAACCAAGGTTCTCTTAGTAAAGAAGAAAGGAGAATGGTTATTGAGTAGGCACTGAGCAGTGAGTTTCACATTACATACCATTTTGGCATTTTATTCAAGTTAATATGCCTTCTGGGAGAACAAACCAAACTTTAGCAAACAAAAGTAAATCTTCTATAAACTCATCTCTTCTCGGTGTACCCATCCAAAAGCATAGAAGTGATTTTTGTTCTGATATTTCCCATGATGCATGTTACAATTTTACTCTGGTAGTATAGATCATCCTGAATTGAGTATATTTGTGGGTGCATATGTGTAGTTATTTATACAGCTGCCTCTGATGATTAAGCATCTTTTAGTACCTTTCCAACTCTCACTTTCTTATTTTCTATGTGGATAATTCAACCACTATTTCTTTCCAGCTCCCAAATCTGGATATCCGAGCCAATCTTCACTCATGACTCTGCAGTCCAACATATCTACCTTCATCAGGTTCAAGATTCAGTCTCCTGGGAACCTTCATTTCAACATGCCCAAGTAAACTCATTGTCTTTGCCTCCCAAATTTTTCCCTCTTTTGTGTTGCTCGCCTCAATGAGTGTACCTGCCCGGGTCAGAAATCTGGGAATCTTTCTGAATCCCCCCTTCACATTCCTTCCTTCCCACAACCATCTCATGTTAGAATCTTGTCCAGGCAGTACACTCCATATTCTCCTATCTTTCCTCTTCCCTCTTCTTCCTTGCCATGTCTTGGGCTCACCCAGTTTGGACCAGCTGTTTTTTAGCTGTTTTGTTGTTGCCACAATAAGTATCTCTTGTTAGATTTCATTTTGTGAATAGCTTTGCATGCCATCCAGGATGTGCAGCTCTCTGTGATATTTTCACATTTAATGTGCTTTCATTTAGATGACGTTTAAAAAATCTAAGCAATTTGGGATCACCCGGATGGCTGCCTTAGAAGTGAGTGCTGACAATTGACTTCAGTGCCTGCACAGGCTTTTGTGTTTTTATGGTAGCAATGGGCATTACTATAATTATCAATAGCCTACCCAAAAAAAGAAGGCAGAGGGACTTTGTATTCCAATATGAGGCATTTGGGAAATATAAAGTTCAATGAAATCACTGTCTTTTGTTATTTTAACAAAGGTTTTACCCTAGTTTAAATAAGTAAAACCATGGCCCCAAAGGTATAAGTTGCTGAATTCAAAAAAACCTATACTGGGACAGTGAGTCCGCTGTTAGGAGTGGAAATCTGTTTCCATACCACTGCTATTTTCATTCCAGTTGATACCACTTGTATCACCGGTCACATTGAATATCATTAATTTGAGTGTTATTATTTTTGTTAGTTTAAATTTAATGTATAGATGTTTATCCTTGCATAAGAACTCTAGATGTAAGATGCTCACACATAGTTTAGTTTTGTACAAATCTAAATAGTAATATGCTAACGATATCCAATGGCACTTGAGGTCTATGCATACTCTTAGGGTGAGTCTATCACTCAGGTGGTCTAGAGCAGGGTCAGCAAACTTTTCATGTAAAGGGCTGGATGGTAAATACTTCAGGGACTGGTGGCTATACAGTCTCCGTCAAAACTGCTTCACTCTGGGGGTCCCTGGGTGGCTCAGTTGGTTAAAGCCTCTGCCTTCAGCTCAGGTCATGATTCCAGGGTCCTGGGATCGAGCCCTGCATCAGGCTCTCTGCTCCGCGGGGAGCCTGCTTCCCTTCCTCTCTCTCTGCCTGCCTCTCTGCCTCCTTGTGATCTCTGTCTATCAAATAAATAAGCAAAATCTTAAAAAAAAAAAACAAAACTCCTTCACTTTGATACAGTAGCATGAAAGCAGCCACAGATAATATGTGAAACATGTGTGCATTGCTAAGACTTTGTTTACAGAACCAGGCAGGTGACTGATACGGACTTCCTGTTTTGTGCACTGACTCCGGGCTAGAGAGTATGATCCCAGTTCCATGGCTTGACATAGGTCTGTTTCTCTCTCTCGACTCCTCTCCCATCCACTCTTCTGAAGACTCGCTGTGTTCCAGCCACAACAGAGCTGCTTTATCTCCCAAGCATGTCACACTCTCCCTTGTGCCTCAGCTCATGTGCCCTGACACTTCCTTTCTTATCTTCTTAAACCACCTAACTCCTCCTCACCCTTGAAGATGAAACTTAAAATGTGCTTCCTCTCAGAAGATGTCTGTGGCCCCTGGTGACTGAGCTGATGCTTCTGTCTGCCCCTCTGGGTTTCTTTAAATTCACTCTGTGCTCCCATAACATTTTTAAGAAACTCATCTGTATTGTAACTGGACATTTATTTAACTATTTTGCTGTCTTCTCATCTAGGCTGAACTCCATCTTCTCTGTAGCAAATGCTGTTCCATCCTTGCAATTATTATTCCCAGTGCCCAAATTTAGAGGATTGATGGAGAGAACAGAAGGAAATGAGCGGGAATGTCACAACAATGATGTATTTACCCAACAAAACTTAGAAATACCCACGTTTTCCTGAAATAAGCAAAGTTAGGTATTCTTCCATCTGTGGGAATGGGGGTTTGTGAGTTTTGTCAGTTTTGAAGAAGTAAAGGGAGTTTTATGTTTATACATCTGGGCTTTGTGACTGCAAATCGATGCCTGGGACAAAAGTTCACCATGACAAATGGAGGAAAACAGTTGAAAAATAAAAGACAAGAAGAAAAAGAGGAAAACCTTTCATGTATGTTTGGGGTGTAGGTAGGTAAACTGAGTTGGAGATGTTAAGTCTGGATTTTGAGCAGGGGGGAGCTCAGAAGGGACTGTGGAGGGAAGCAGGCCTGAAAGTGATGAAGAGGATGGGAGCAGTAACCCTAGAGAAAGGGGAGATTTGGGGAATCAGGCATCAGCAATATTGGTTCTGTCCCTTTGCCTCTCCTTCTCTCTGCTCCCTTCCTCTCTTTCTGTTTCCTCTAGATGTTTCTACCTTACCTTGTCTTCTTCTGAACAAACTATAATATGGTACCAAAGTAAATATTGTATTACTCATTTAAAGTTTTCTTTTCTCACACTCCAGGACCTAGCAATTGCACTATCATACCCCAAAGATACAGATGTGATCCAAAGGGCCATCTGCTCCCAATGTTTATAGCAGCAATGTCCACAATAGCCAAACTATGGAAAGAGCCCAGATGTCCATCTACAGATGAATGGATAAAGAAGATGTGGTGTATATATATGATGGAATATTACTCAATCATTCAAAATCATCCAATGTAGATGGAACTAGAAGGTATTACACTAAGCAAAATAAGTCAATCAGAGAAAGTTAATTATCATATGATCTCATTCATATGTGGAATTTAAGAAACAAAAAAGGATCATGGGGAAGAGAGGGAAAAATAAAACAAGACGAAATGAGAGAGGGAGACAAACCATAAGAGACTCTTACGCATAGAAAACAAACTGAGGGTTGCTGGAAGGGAGGAGGGTGAGGAGTTGGGGTAAATGGGTAATGTACATTAGGGAGGGCACGTGGTATAATGTGTACTGGGTATTATATAAAATTAATGAATCACTGAACTCTACCTCTGACACTAATAATACATTATATGTTTTGGTTTTTTTAAGATTTTATTTATTTATTTGACAGAGAGATCACAAGTAGGCAGAGAGTCAGGCAGGCAGAAAGGGGGAAGCAGGTTCCCTGCTGAGCAGAGAGCCCGATGTGAGGCTCGATCCCAGGACCCTGAGACCATGACCTGAGCCGAAGGCAGAGGCTTAACCACTGAGCCACCCAGGCGCCCCTAATACATTATATGTTAATTAAATTGAATTTAAATTTTAAAAATTCCTTTCTCTGTTTGAAAGTTGTTGTTGTGTTGTGTTGATGTGGGTCAGTTGATCTCCTTTTGCTTAAAATAGTAACAACTCAAGCTACTCAACTTTTAGAAATTTTAATTTTTTCTATATTACTTGTTCAGGGAAAAGAAAAAGATCTCTACTATGGTCACACATTTTAGGAAAAACTCAAATCCTAAAAATACAAAGTTAAGGATAATTCTTTTATCCTATTTGATAATGTAATTATTATGCTAAAGGGGAAAATATATTAAAAAGTAATTAAGCCATGACTGACTAGCAGTGAAAATACTATATGGAAAATAAAGTAATTTTTTCAAAAAAGGGTAATGGGATAAAATCAGGGAGAATGGCTGGGGCTGCCAGGAGTCGCACCAACATGCGCACAAATATACATGAACAATATGGTGAAGTAAAGATACTGTGGCTGAATTGCCTAGTCAGAAAAATGTCTTTGAAATTTGAAAACTAAGTTGCGATTTTAAGATTTATGAGTGATCTTAAGACTAGACTAGATTCTTGAGTCATTCTGTGAGCTTTTCTGTATGTGATTTAGATACTGCTCTGGGAATTTCAGTATTATATATGTGCTTTTATACCAAACACAGGTCATGTATACATTACTAAGGAACAGGGGGTAATCAGATCCTCCACAGGAAACAACATTGGACACATTTTATTGTTAAGATTATTGCTTATGATTTGAGAAATGTTAACAATTGTCATCTGATCATTAAAATCAATATTCTTGTGTCCTGAGTAGTTCTAATTAGATGGTGTTCATGATTTTATGCAACCATGATGATATTTTACCAGGTTATATTACTAATAGGGTTCAAATTTCAGATTTTTTAAATAAAGATTTTACTTATTTGAGAGAGAGAGAGATTGAGCATGTGAGTGTGTCTAGGGGGTGGGGGTAGAGGCACAGGCAGAGGGAGAAGAAGACTCCCCATAGAGCAGGGAGCCTGATGCAGGGCTCAATCCCAGGACTCTGAGATCATGACCTGAGCTAAAGGTAGACGCCTAACCCACTGAGCTACCCACATGCCCCTCAGATTATATATATATATATATAAAATATATATATATATATATATATATATATATATATATATTTTTTTTTTTTTTTTGAATAAGGAAGACCTAGTGTCTTCTTTAGTCAACAGATGGAGGCCAGACATCCTTCCCTGGAAACATCATCATCATCACACCTTGTTTTGTACCAGATGTGTGTAGCAGCTCAGTGCTCTTGTCAACCATGTAAGATGAGTTCTATGATTTCCCATGTCACAGAGACAGACAGGATAGGTAACTCTCCCAAGGTCACACAGGAAAGGTAGAGCCAGGATGACATCCCCTACAGTCTGGCTTCTGAGGCTATGTGTTTTACTGTACCACATGCTTTACTTCTGCTCATGATTCTAATTCCCACATATGCCAATTTCCTCTCATTGCTGTAGGATATTCCTTCCTTGTCACAGTCTATTTATGATCTATATGCACCTTTCGTGAATAAAACCGACAGAGCTTTGTCTGTATAAATGACCTGTGTTAATGTCTCTTGGCATTAAGATGGCTCCTAGGGAAATAGAAATTATATTTTGGAGCCCTTGTCTGGTTTCCTCAGTAATGGATTGTGTCTACAGGATATGAATTCAACCTGTGGAAAAGCTGAAAGAATCATCATTAATAACGGGACAGCTGACATCATACCACTCCTGATGTGATACACGAAGAAGGACACAACATCATCTATGTGCTGGTACTGCCAAAATGTTTCACCTGAATCTAATCATGAGGAAACAATCAGGCCACCACACATTTAAGGACATCCTGCACATGAGCTGACCTGCATTCTTCAAAGGCATCAATGTCATGAAAGACAGAAAGGATGAGAAACTCTTGAAGATTGATGGAGACCAAAGAGACAGAAAAATGAAATGCAATGCGTGGGCCTCATTTGGGTTCTGGATCAGGAGGGAAAAAGGCTGTAGAGGACATCGTTGGGAAAAAGAGGTAATTGTGAATCTGGATTGCATATTTGATGCTGTTGAGTCTCCTGAGTGTGATAATTGCGTAAGAGAATGCCATTGCTCTTAGAAGACAGATATAATTGTGTGTGTGTGTGTGTGTGTGTGTATAAATATACCCATATCCACACAGATAGATAAGTTAATAGAATGTTAACAGGGAATCTATACGAATGATAAATTGGTGACTATTGTGCTATTCTCAGAACTTTTTGGAGGGTTTGATATGTTGATAAATGCTTTAAAAATGGGATACAGAGGGACGCCTGGGTGGCTCAGTTGGTTAAGCAGCTGCCTTCGGCTCAGGTCATGATCCCAGGGTTATGGGATCGAGTCCCACATCGGGCTCCTTGCTCGGCAGGGAGGCTGCTTCTCCCTCTGCCTCTGCCTGCCTCTCTGTCTGCCTGTGCTCACTCGCTCTCTCTCCCTCTGTCTCTGACAAATAAATAAATAAAATCTTTAAAAAAAAAATGGGATACAGAAAAGGGGAAGTAACTGGGGATACATATAGATTAAACAGGATTTGCCTTGAGTTGGACATGCTTGAAGCTCGGTGTCAAGTTTGTAGAGTTCATCATGTTATTCTACTTTTTCATATGTTTGGAATTTTCCCTAATGCAAAATTGTGAAAATCAGAAAGACTCAGTCACGTTTCACCATACTTATTCTCAAGAAAGGATAAGGATAAACTGCCATGAAGATTCTCTACTTTTCTGTATCTTGCCTTCACCCCTATTCCTGCCTACCCCAGCTACCATTTTCCCTTGCCTGGATCCTGACTCCACCCCTACTACCCTTACTCCACTCATTTCTTATCCAGCTTGAAGCCAAAGTGATTTTTTTTTTTTTTAATCTTACCAAGACCTACCAAAAGCCCTTCAAGTTCTGCCCACCATTTTTAGAGGAGACTGCTCACTTCTGCCCAGCCTGGGCCTCTTTTATGCTCCACCTCCTGTCCCTGCGTCCTAGGCTCAGTGCTGTTTCAGATCTCTGCTTCCTAGCCCATTCTTCTCTACACCTGTGGCTCCTCTCTCTCACTAAAATGCTCTTTTCCCTCTTTATTTATTTAGGTGTGTATTCATTCTTCAAACATCAGTTCTTTGTGAAATCCTTTCTGGGTCTATCTGCTTAGGATAAAGGCCTAGTATGGGCTTTTAGGGCAGTAGACACATTTCTCTGGTAATATTTACCCTAAGAGGAACAACAGTTCTCTGCAATTGCATTAATGTTTTCTGCTGTCACCAGGTTGCAAGCTCTCTCCTGTATTTGTTTTGCTCACCATTGTGTCCATAATCAGATTTCGATACTGATACATATTTGTTTTTCTGATACATATTTTTAATATGTACCTTCCAAAATAGTTTTTTCCCCACTAAAAATATTTAGAATTTTTGTCTTTATCGAGTTCCATCGTACTTACCTTAAAAGGGATATGCGATTGTCTCCTGAAGCTCTCCATTCCAGGTCTTTTTTTTTCCCCCGTAAGTGAGGCTAATTTCAGTTCTTAAGTTGACGTGATCCCCTCTGACAATATAGAAACATTATTGTCATAATGCTCCTTGAAAAATAGGTTAAGTCACTTGGCTTCTGTTTGCTTTCATAATCGATATGACTTCATGCAAAATGATGCAGCAGTTCACATCATTCTGTCAGTCCCTGTGAAGGAAATATTGTTTTCCAAAATTAAAATTGTGAATCAACTCACAGGGGGATGTCATCAAATAAACAAAGAATCATCGCTTATATTGCACTGCCAAGTTTTTGATAAGCTTAATTCCTCTAAATGCATTTAACTTTAATGAAGAGTAATACAATTTAATAACAACATAAAATGGAATCATTTATCTTCCCAGTCCTAAACATTGGGCAGATGTCTTCTCCTTAATCCATCCTTTCACATGCCAACTTTTTTTCTTTCTTCTTCAGATTTGTCTCTCCTCATTTCTGTATATGCAGTTTGGGGAGTGATCCATATGTACATGTTTAATTAAATCACTCATCAGGCTATAGTTTTCACGGTTGGAAATCTCTGGGGTGTGTTATTTCAAGTTCTTGAGGCAATGATATTTATATAACCCAATAAAATTTGGTACTTATTAGTATATTAGTCAAAATTGTTTCAGTTGGAAGTGACATAAAACCAAACTCAAATTGACTTAAGCAGAAAGGGGGAATTTATTGAGACACATAACTGGGGAGACCACAGGTGGATGCTGGTTTCACAAGCTCAGATGAGGTAGGTAGACGTCTCTCCTCAACTCCTGACTTGCTTTCTTCTGAGTTAGCTTCATTCTCAGGTAAGGGCCTTACTAACACCTGGCAAAGGAACATGTGTGAAGCAACAATAGGTCGTTCATTGATACAGGGTGACCTTCAGATATGTACAAATGAGGAAACGGTCTTCAGCGCGGACTGGGATTTGGAGTCTGCCTGGATATCTGTTAATTTAATCTGCATTTTAAAAAATTTATTTATTTATTTATTTATTTAGGCTTATAGAGAGAGGAGGGATTTTGTTAGAAGGCCCCTGTGAGAGGGGCAAGGTGGGGGAGCCTCACTAGTTTTAGTTTTTTCTCTATGAAAGGCAGAATTATAACAGAAGGTGAAATCACTGTTTTTATAAAGGATTTTATAAACTATGAAGGGAATGCAGCACAATTTTGGTGTTTTTAGGGCATGAGAGCTTTGAAATGCTTCCAGGGGACATTAGTGCAACAGAGGACAGCATCTTACAGAAAACAGTGATGTGCACAAAAGCTTTAGCTTCATTCCTGAACACCCTCTGGAGGCTTCCAGAGCTACTCGAGTCTCTGGGGCACAGAGGCAGAGTAATATGGGCTACAATAACAATAGAGTTAGCCCCGTGTTCTGTGGAGGGTATTTCGAATTAGTTTTATATGGTAGATTCCATGACCCCAAAGGTTTTCTACAGAGAGGGAAACATTGTGGAAGACATTGTCAGAGTTAGACTTAAGTACATGAGAAGATACAAAGGAATAGGTTATTTTGTGTTGATAAATATTTCGCTTTGATAATTCATGCAATTTATATAGTAAGCTAGGGGCATCATCACAGGATATTTTCCATTTGCTGCCTGTAAGAAAGTTGTGTTATTGCTCTGTATGGGCTTTCAAAAATAGAATAAATATTAGAAGAGCCATTTCAGACATGTTGCCACAAACTGAGAAGCATGAAGTTTTCTCCACGTTGAGAATGCTCTTCCTGTGTAACCTTTTCTCTGGTTAAAAGCATTTAAAATGTTTGAGGAGCATATATAATGGGATTGCAGAGATTTATACTTTCAAATCATCCATGTGATCTGCAAAGTTAACTGTAAATTGTTATCTAGGAAAAAGCCTCCATTACTTCTGTTTGTATAAGCTCACACCCTAAATAAAACTGCTGCCAGCAGAATGCTCATTAAAGTGGATTTAAGATTCCAAATGAAAAGTTATTGATTTCAAGGATAAACACTACTAAGCCTCTAGAATCATCTGAAGTTATTAAATTACCAATTTAGTTACTGTCATTATTTTTTTTTTACTATCTTGGTTATTTATTAAGCAAACTTTATAAGGTATAATGTTTGAAATGAAACTGGAAGATATCAGCCAATAGTTATTTTCCACACACATTTAGAAATTAACGATCTGCTGAAAAATGGTGATGGGTTTGGTCTCCCTCGCCCCAAATTCCTGGCCCTCATAAAAAATATAGCCTACTTCATGTCTATGGGAAGGCAAGATTAGAATGGGTGTCAGATGATAAATTTTTAGCCACCAGCCTCTAGCCAAAAGAGCCTGACTTAGCCCTATCACATTTCACATGTATATTTATGTACTGTACCATTTGGGTATTATAATAAAAATTTTTATCTGTCCCTGGAGGCAAAATTGAGTTATATATTAAATGGCTATTTTCTTTGTTTTCTGCTTAGGTATGCATGTAATGTGGTAGCATAATATATATTCCACACTTGTTTCATTCCTACAGAGAGATAATATTTTTGCAGCTGACACAGTAAAGACATCCTGTGCTTCTAGAATAAGAGAGAACATATTGGCAGGATAAAATGCAGATGTTCCCAGTGTTTCTTCTACCTCATGGTAGTATTCAGCAGAGGTTAACTTTCATAGGCATATTTCTGTCCTTGTTTGGGCAGTTGGACACAGAAGTTTATAGTAGTTTCGAGATTCTAAATGTGGTTTCAAGGAAAGTATTTCAAAATGCTTTTAGTGGTGGGAAAGTAACTGAAAGTCCCCCCCCCCCTTAATAAGAATGTTGGCAACAAGGCAACATCTCTGTTTCTCTATAAGGAAAGGATGTGTATAGCCATTTTTTCTCTTAAAGAATTTTACTATTCTTAATATAATACAATACAATGGAAAATTTGTTTTGTTGTAGTCTAAGAAAAATGAATTTCTATGATAAAGATGATTCCTAATCACATGTTTGATCCCTTCCTTTTTCCCATTTCAGAAAGAAACAATCCACGGAATATAAAAGGAATATGTGTGTATTACTGTTGGAAACATGTCTATGAAGATGAAGAATTTTAACTGGAAATGGAGCAGGTAAGAGTGAATAAGGGAGCACTGATGAACCACTATTGGAAAAACTAATTTTTTTGTAAGGTTAACAGAAAAATTTCCAGTAAATTAAGAAACACAGAATTCAAATGAGGGGGATCAAATGCGAACATTCAGATCAAATCATCCATAGTAAAACAGACTTCGCATACAATAGAGAGAAGAATGTAGGGGTTGGGGAGCTAATTTTCTTAATTAGATTTAAAAGGATCATATATTATTATTTTTTAAAGTGCCAACTTCCACAAAAATGTATAAATCGAGAGGCAAAAAACAAGTCAGGAATAAAAAGAAGAATAACTGAGGAACATTCTTTCAGAATGCACAGCACAAACTTTAAGATTTGGGAATTCAAGAGAAAAATCAAGAGGCAGAAAATGTTGAAGCAGTAAAATTAATATCATGATTATATGGATTCCAGAAAGCAAAAGTAGCAGATGAATGAAAAGCAATAATCAAACAGAAAAAGGCAACTTCTCTGAATTGAAATATTCAGCGTTGTACATGGAGCAGGGTTAGCAAAGATTAGATGGGTATAATGAGAAGGAATCGTACCCAGATGGTTTTGGCTGGAAGCAGTCAGCTGGGAGAAAAAAGTCACCAAAGGGGGGAAAAAGTTCAAATAGCATTAGATTCCTTATTTATAACACTAGTGTTAGAAAAGCTCAGAGAAAATGTATAGTCTCCTGGGAAAAAAAGCATTATGTTCCAAGAATTATATTCCAAGCCTACCTATTATCTTAATGCAAAAGCAAATCAAAGCCTGGCTCAGATTTAAAAGAATTCAGAAATTATATGACTCACGTATGCTTTTTGAAAACTACAACTTAAACTAGACCTTCAAGCAAAAACTAATCAAAATAAAGAATTTAATAAAGACAAAGACATGTTTTAGGAAAAAAGAGCAGAGAGCAAGAAAAACTTAGATGTAAATCTAAAGAATTGCTTGTAAAGTGGTTGTGAAACTGTACAATTTATAACAAAGAATTTTAAAAAGAAAATGTATATAATTTTTAAAACCACCTGGAGACATGGGGTGAAGAGAAAGGTGGAGGAGGGAGTGAAGTGTGATAAAGTTTTTATATTGACCAAGGAGGGTCCATATCAGTAACTTTGTTCTTGATACTGATGGAGAATAAATTAGAACATGTTTTAAAAAATTAAAACCAGATTAAAATAAGGCAATTGGAGAAGAAAGAAAATAAAAAGGGAAATATTATTCCAAAGGATGGCAGAGTGTGTGTGTGTGTGTGTGTGTGTGTATGTGCGTGTGTGAGAAAGAGAGAGAGAGAGAGAGAGGAAATAAGAGCCCAAGAGTGAGAGAGAGAGAAATACCAATGAGGTTTCTCTATTACAAGTGTGGGGTTTTTGTTTTTGTTTTTAATTTCATTTATGTATTTGACAAAGAGAGAAAGCACAAGCAGGGGGAGCAGCTGGCAGAGAGAGAAGGAGGAGCAGACTCCCCACTGAGCAGGGAGCCTGACATGGGGCTCAATCCCCGAACCCTGGGATCATGACCTGAGCCAAAGGCAGACACTCAACTGACTGAACCACCCAGGTGTCCTGCTCTATTACAAGTTTATTTCAAGCCCAGGGTGGAGTAGCTGCTGTTGGATTTACTGTTCTATAAAACCGAACCAAACTTGTGAGGTGGTTACTTTTAGGCATTGGAAGATAGACTGTGCAAGACTATAGTCTGAGCAAGGCAAGGAATAAATGAGGTGAGTACCATATTCAACTTGGTTTTATGTCTGGGGGCAGTTTCTTGAATTTGCCACAAAGTGGAGCCCAAGTGAACAACATCAAGTCATACTGAAGTGTGGCAAAAATTGCAACAGAGGGGATGAAAAGGCAGGTGAATTCACAGTATAGAACTACAGAGACAAATGAGATCTACAGAAGGGAGGTTAACCAAGTCTGTGTAGAGATTCTTCTCAGCTTTTTGGCTAGGAGCTACTCTGGGCTTTGCCTGTATAGGTTAAGATTTTGTAAGACCTCATGATTCTGCAAGACAGCAGCTCCTGTGAATGGAAATGCCAGAAGTCATGCCATGCCATGCCAAAATAAACTGAAGTTGCAATCCAGCTATGGTAGAAAGACTTTACTGAGCCCACTGGACATTCAGTTGAGACCACAGAAAGGCCACTCTTTTGGAGTAAGGAGTAAGATCATATCCTAGGATTAAGGTCAAAATCAATGTTGATTTGCCCAAACAGAGCATAAAACGAGGCCCGAAAGATGAAGAGAATGAAGCTTTTATGCAGTTGCTGACCATAACCAAACATTATACCTTTAAATGAGAAACAAGATGATCCAGATGCTCTCCAATATATCGCCTGTAACATGCAGCATACAATTTAAAAATCATTACATATGCAAAGAAGCAGGAAAATTGAATTCATAATCAAGATTTTAAAAAGCAGACAATTGAGGGTACCTGGGTGGCTTAGTCAGTTGAGTGTCAGACTCTCTATCCCAGCTCACATCTTGATCTCAGGGTTGTAAGTTCAAGCCCCCCACATTGGGTTCCATGCTGAGCATGGAGCCTAACCACCCCCCCACCCCCCGCCGAAAAAAGTAGAAAAATAATCAAAGGTGATCCTGAGAATGACTCAGATTTTGGAGTTAGAACACATTTTAAAAATGGTGCTTATAGGGGCGCCTGGGTGGCTCAGTCGGCACAGCTTGTGATTCTTGATATCAGGGTTTTAAGTTTGAGCCCCACATTTGGGTGTAGAGATTGCTTAAAAATAAAATCTTTTAAAAATGGTTATTGTAAACATGCTCAAGGATTTAAAGGGGAAAAATGGACATAATGAACAGGTAAAAATCTCAAAAGAGAAAATATAAGCTGTATAAAAGTACCAATTAAAAATACTAGAAATGACAATTTCCCTCAATGGCTTAAGAGGAGATTGGGCACTGCAGAATAAAAAGTATAAGAACCTGAAAATAGATTAATTAGAAAATATCAAAACTGAAAAACAGAATAAACTGTTATTTTCTAGTTTCTAAAATGAACAGAGCCTCAGTATCTTGTGGAATTATATCATTTGTCCCGTATGTAATTGAAGCCTCAGAAGAAAAGGAAAGAAAGAATGGGTCAGAACTATTTGAAGGAATAACAACCCCAAATATTCAAAACTTAGCAAAAAAAAATATTCTACAGATATAAGAAACTCTTAAGACCCAACACAGTGTATCTTTCAAAATAATCTTCAAGAATGAAGGTCAAAAACTATTTTGAAAGGAATATAACCTGATAGTAGTCATGACACCAAAACAAATGCCAAAGAAAGTTTGTTGGGCTAAAGATAAAATGTAGAATGATAGGATGAAGGAATAAAGACAATTGGGAATTGTAAATATGTGCATAAATAAGAATTTTATTTTCTTATCTTTGAACTTCCTTTAAACATAATTGACTGGTTCAAGCAAACATAATAATGCACTGTTGTATTTTTAGCGTATGTAATGGTAACACATGACTATAGCATCAAAAGTTGCGGGGGGGTTAAATGGAATTCTTCAGTTGGAAGTTTCTTATATTCTACATGAAATGTTATAATATTAAGTAGAAGTAGACTGTGATAAGCTTAAGAATGTATACTGGAATCACTATAGCAATCACTAATACACACACACATACACACACACACAGAGGAAACCAAAGAAGGAATAAAATGGAGTATTATAAAATATTTTATGGGACCAAGAAGGCAGAAAGGAACTAACAAAGAAACACACATGAGATGGGACAAATAAAAAGCAAATTGCAGGATGGTAGAATTAAATGCAACCATGTTAATAGTTACATTGACTGAGAATGCACTAAATATTCCAGTTAATAATAAATTTTGTAATAAAAAAGGTCAGTTTGTCAAGAAGATACAACAGTCTTAAATGCGTATTCATCTAATCACTGTATTTAGCATAGCTCTGGGCACATAGAACTATTATTAATGCAAGGATGACTCAACACAAGGAAATCCATTAATGTAATTCATTATGTAAATAGATCAAAGGGGGTAGAACTCATGACATTTCAATATGGGCAAAAATGCATTTACTAAAATTCAATCATCACTCTTGATTAAAAACAAGTAAACAATAACTCTTGGCAAGCTAGCAATAGAAGGAAAGTTTTTTGAATTGATAAAGGTTAGCATAAACCAAAAGCAAATACTTGGTATAAAACATTATAGTCATTCCCCCTAATGTTAGAAATAAGATAAATTTGCTCCCAGCATTGTTGCTATTGAATTTTAAAATGGAGAGTCTAACTAATGCAGTAAGACAGAAAAGAATAATGTATCTAAATATTATAAGGGAAGGACATAGGTATAGGTATTTGCAAATAAGAAATTGTCTTAGAAATCAAGAAAAAATTACTAGAAACGATAAAGAATTCAATATGAGGTTTAGATACAAAATTAGCATAGCAAAATCAATGCTTTCCTATATATTATCAACAATATATTAAAGAATAAAACAGAAAAAAGGAACCTATTCTCAACAAAAAGAAAAATTACAAAATGCCTAACAAAAGTATAAGATTCATAGATGGAAAATTATAAAGGTCTAGAAAAGAAAATGATCCAATAAATGCAGATAGTCCCTTCCTAAATGGAAAGCCACTATTTTTGAGATATAAATCTTCTCAAGTTAATTTAGAAATGTAATGCAATTCTAATCATTATATATGAAACTTAACTAGCTGATTCTAGAAGTTACATGACAGGAAAAAAAAATGGCAAGTAATGGCCTGCAAAACTCTGAGAAGAAAGAAATTGTACTAACTTCTCTTTCAGAAATTGAAACACATTTGAAAATATAGTTGTAGAAGTATAGGGTTGGTGCAGGTATAGGCAGAAATAGTGATGAATAAAGCTTGGAGTTTGTACACTGGCACTTGACATTGTAGTTAAGAGCACTGAATCTCAAGCCAAGGCATATTTGCTATGCATTCTTGGTTAAGTTACTTGTGGTTGGCTATGTAGTTGGCTTATGTGTAAAATGGGGACCATTATACCACCCATATCGTAGGGTTGTTGAGAAGATTAAATAAGGAAATAAGAAAAAGCACTTAAAAGAGTTTGGGATACGGTTAGAACTATGTAAATGTTAGCCTCTATTAGTAATGAAGATGGTAAACAAATTCGTAGGAAAAAGATTTACTTCTCAAATCAAGGTGAAGTTTGGTTATCAATTTTGATAACCAAAATTTTTTCAAAATTTTATCAATTTTGAAAGAAATATACCTGGGGTGATGAGTTGTTCGTTTTGGAAGAAATATACTTACACACACATGTTACCCAATATCTAAAAAACTAAACATAAAGGGATTAGATGAGGTATAAAAAATAATTCATGAGCATGGGATGAAGAAATCCTGTTTCAGCAAGATATAAAACGTGAGAGTCGTAAAGGAAGATAATGATATATTTAGGGTGGGAGGGAGGGGTGGCTGGGTGATGGACATTGGGTAGGGTATGTGCTATGATGAGCACTGTGAATTGTGTAAGACTGATGAATCACAGACCTGTACCCCTGAAGCAAATAATATATTCTATGTTAATAAAAAAATAAAAATAATTCACAAATAAATAAATAAACAACATCTAGGAAAGTTTAAAAAAATAAAATAAATACACAAAAATTAAAAAGATATAATAACAACATTAACAGACAATATGCAGCCTGGGAATAGGTTTACATGATACTGACAAGGGATTAATATCAGTGCGAATCAATAGGGAAAATATAAACACTCTAATAGAAGAATAAGCAGTGGGAGCACCTGGCCGACTTAGTAAGTAGAGCATGCAACTCTTGATCTCAGGGTTGTAAGTTCAAGCCCCACATTGAACATAGAGTTTACTTTTATTATTTTTTTATTTTTTTAGAGTTTACTTTAAAAAAAATAAGTAATGGATAGGAAAAATAGTATAGATATTCAACAAGCTCTACAAAAATGTTCAATGTCATGGGTAATCAGAGAAATATAAATTAATGTGATACATTTTAAGGAATTTTTACTTATCAAATTAGCAAAAATCTAAAAGCTTGATAATACCCAAGGTTAGTAAGGATGTGGCAAAAGATACTCTGCTGGTAGGAGGGTAAGATGACAAAACATTCTTTGGAGAGCAATTTTTCCAGTATCTACTAACATAAAAGCTGTCCATCTTTGTTGGCTTAGCAATTCCATGTTGAAGACTTTATTTTAGAGAATCAGCGTGGACTAAAGGTCTGTGTGTGAAAATGATCATAGCAGGATTGTTTATAATAGTGAAAAAAGGGGCAACTGCCAAATACTGATCGTTAGAAGAACAGTTAAATAATTTCTGGTAAAGCCATAAAGTTGAATATCACACAACTACTAAAAAGGATGAAGTATATATTTTATATTTTTTAAAGATTTTATTTTTAAGTAATCTCTGCACCTAACATGGGGCTTGAACTCACAACCTGAAGATCAAGAGTCACATGCTCTGCCAGTGGAGCTAGCTATACGCCCCTGTATATTTTATGTCTTTTACAACATATTAGTGGAAACGTTTCAAGGCAGGTTAAAAAAAAAAGTAAATGTTTCAAGACAATTCCTGGCTTTGTTATTTTACACACACACACACAAGTGCGTGCGCACTTGTGTAAATATGGAAGGAATTGTGCTGGAAAAGAAGATAGAGCCTCACATTTTCAGTCTTTACACTTAGGTACAGTTTTAACATTTTATAATGAAAGCATGCTCCCACACATCTTGAATAAAAAAGAACAATGAAACATAATAGAACGCTAATGACTGAAGAAGTTCAAGCACCAGGACACAGAGTATTTTCTGGGCAGATGCTCTTGATTTAGGAGCTAATTCATATTACTTTAAAATAATTGTAGAGCAAACACATGCAATATTTTAATTATTTTAGTATGGCCAGCATCCTGAAACCAAACCTGACGAAGATAACCCATAACAAGCCTACATTTCATACTTAATAGGCATAGATGCAGACATTTAAAATAAAATACCAGGAAATCCAGTTAGTACACCACAATGAAGTAAAGTGTAGTCCATAAATGCAAAAGTGGTTTAACAGTATGGCAGATATTAATCTTTTTTTGGAGACTAAAAGAGACAAAGCAACATCTGACTAGGTAGGGGTGACCCATACATCATGGATTGATACATTCATTCAACAAATTTGTAGAGCCAGGCATTACTCTCTGTTCTGGGATAAAATCAGATGCTCATCCGTATCATCAGAAACACGCATTGTAGGGGGGAAAACAGACAAGTAAACAAATGCTATTTGCTAAGGTATGAAGGAGTATTTAGACAGGGGAAATACTAGGAAGAGGATAAAAAGATGATCAAATTTCTGTCTGAAATTAATAGAAAACATTATTCATGTTAGGAAACACTAGAAGTCTTTTTATTCCACTTGAAAGCAATACACCTCCTCACTCCATTATTAAAGCTGCACTCAACAAGTTGGAACCCATGTGATAAATGGGTTAAACAAATGAGTCCTCTGCATGGGGAAGGAAAATTGGGATATCCAATGATAATTACTGAAGATAGTCAGTTGGAAAAAATACTAGAGAAGTATGTAGTAAAGTGGCAAGCTACAAAAAATATAGAACACTTTTTGAAAATCTATTAGCAACAGTTACACAATGGAAAAACATGTCATTTATACTAGTAAATGACACTGTAACGTGCCTTGATACCAATGGCAGAAAATGCACAAGACCCATTACAAGGAAATGAT
This sequence comes from Neogale vison, assembly GCF_020171115.1. NCBI lineage: Eukaryota > Metazoa > Chordata > Mammalia > Carnivora > Mustelidae > Neogale > Neogale vison. Next base: position 250,699,088 of record NC_058091.1, on the reverse strand, counting down.
AAAACTCTGAAGATAAAAATGAAAAAGTCCTAACCATCTTTGCAGAAAGAAATATTTGGAATTATAAAGATGTCATTTCTCTCTAACTCACTTATAAGCTCAATGGAATTCTAGTGAAAATAGTGGTATAATTTTGGAAATTATATTGGGAAATTGTTCTTATTTAAAATTGTAGTCTTTATTTTTGTCCAAGTTATACATATTAACTTGAAATATGATGAGTTCTGCTAGCTTATAACAGCAATCCTCAGCTTTACTCTTCCCAGCTTTTGATTCACACTCCCCAAGTCAATAGCATCCAACGTTTGTGCAGCTTAAAAAAAAAAATTATTTATTTATTTATGAGAGAGAGAGAGAATGTGAGAGGGGAGAGGTCAGAGGGAGAGCAGACTCCGCGCCAAGCAGGGAGCCCGCGCCAAGCCAGGACTCAATCCCCGGACTCCAGGATCATGACCTGAGCCAAAGGCAGTTGCTCAACCAACTGAGCCACCTAGGGGGCCCTGTTTGTGCAGTTTTTACTGGTGTTTGTATCATTCTTATTTTTCAACGAGAGGATTTTTCTGCTAATTAAGTTTTTTTTTTTCCCCCAGTTTTGGAGATGATCGATTCTCTTCTTACTGCAAAAGGTAATAATCACTTCTCTGATCCACTTTTCAAACCTCAACCAGACTCTCTCCCACACTCACATATTCATCCTGCAAATGTGTACATGTTTCAGCTTCTCTTCCCCCCAACAGTATTTTTGATTCCATCAGTGTCCAATGTTATAAGCAGTATGTCTGAGTCTCACAGTATTCTATGCTTTCCCTTCATGAACAACTTGCTTTTCTGGAAGTTAATGACTGCTTTTCTTCTCCCCCTCCTCCTCATTATTATTACTATGATGATGATGATGATGTAAACTCTACAGTCAAAGTGCGACTTGAACTCAGATTCCTGAGATCAAGAGTTGCATGCTTCTACTGACTGAGTCAGCCAGGTGCCCCAATAATTGTCTACTTTTAAATTTGCTTTGTTATTGATACAATGGACAGAATTAAGAGAACACGGGAGAGGAGAGAGAGAGAGGAGGAAGAAACAAACAACAAAAAACTTCTCAACTCCATCACACACTCGAGAAAAGCCTGAGAATTTAAGTTTTGCTTGAAACTGTATTCTGGATCATCCTTCCACATCACAGTGGACTGGTTCCTCTCTGGACTTGATGCTCAGCTTTGCCAGAACAGCAAAGCTGCTTCCCCTTCTTGGTGATTCTAGGAACATTCCTTTTCCTGGTGCTGACTTTGGAGCTCCTGCTTGCTGGATGCCGTGTCTTCCACTGTCATGGTTTACACTCTTGTTTGTGGGGAGCACTTCCTCTAGTAGGTTCCAGGGAACTGTGGCCTGGAAGTCACCTAGGGAAGAAATGCTACTGCCACTGACTATGTGGCACTAGAGGAAACTGCTGTCACCTTGGCCATTCCACCTCACACCAACCACTGGCATCCCGTGGGAGATGTGTTTGACCTCCCCTCCCCCCACTGATGCCCGGAAGACCATCCATTCCGGCCATTTAGAAACTCTCACTGGCATTGTGTTTTGAAATTAATCTGTTAGACCCTTCCTTCAAATCTGTCTTTACAAGCCTGTTTCTAAAAGTTAAGAAATGTTAGTGCTAAGAAAATCTCCTCCATTCCTTCTACACAGGTTGAAATAATTCAAGCTACATCAGGTAGTGCCCCAGAGGGTTCATGCTCATTAAGTTGGTGGGTAAAACCAATCTGTTTGACAAATCTGGTTTGTAATTTTAAATAAACATGCACAGTTTTTTATAGCAAACATTTTAGCTAACATGGTAACCCATAACACATGGTCTAATTCCAAGATTGTAAGCCAACATTTGGTAGAATTATTAAAAATAAACCTTCAAATATTACATGAAAGATTTGTATTTAGCAAACAGACTTAGGCAGAAACTCAAGTTTTTGGTGACAAGGTACAGAATAACTATAGTTCTCATTTAAATTTATCAGTAATAGGTATGTACGTAATTGCTATATATTATTCACCAATTTTTAAAGTTGTAATAGCTAGCACATAAAGTAAAAGGACTTTTTAAAAATTCATTGAAAAATTAAGATCTGTTTCTGCTATTCCAGTAACATTTTCAATCAAATGTTTCCCTAAAGAATATCATTAACATAGTGGTGAAATATGAAGATGGAATTATTTTCTGCAAGTCAGTGGGTTTAAATTTGTTTTTAATAGAAGGTTGATAACAGGAATTAGAAACCCATTGATCTGCTATTTAACTTTCCTTTTCCAATTGTTTTCAGCATTCTTGCTTTGCACAGCGAATTTCCTTTTCTCTGGAATGAAAACTGGAAAGTTTTCTTCATCTCGGCGTAGGGACCAAATGACATTTGTGTTGACATCAGTCATCTCTCCTTGGGGTAATCTATGGCAACGTTGAGGAAATGAGATTGATTTTAAGGGACTGGAACGTAAGTGAGGAAGAAGAAAGTTAAGAAACAAGAAGTGAAATCACAATAACAGCTTCTTACAAGCTGTGTGGCATTTAAATTCACAAAATTAATCAGAAGAAAGAGTTATAACTACATTCATTTTCCAAGTTAGAGCAACTTTGACTTGAATATTGTCCATTAGGAATTCTTAAAAATTTATTCTTTGCCTCAAATTTGGAGCAATATGACTTTGAAAGACATGCAAGGAAGAAGGGATAGGGCTGCAGGACCAAATTATGGCCATCTTTCTGAGTTTCACTTACCTAGTTTTATATATGTATAAATATATATTTTAGACAAAGAACGGGGCTGAGTGCCCCTAGAGAGTGACCAGCGGTCAGTGTTCTACCATAAACCTTCTGGTCAGGATTGTACCCAAGAGCCACTGCAATAAAAATTCCATTTGCAAGAGGATGTGAATTTGAGCTCTGAACAATTGCAGATGAGATGAGGCAGTGGAAAGAGGACTTGATTAAGGTTAATCGTGATCCGCCATTTAAGGTTGATAAATCCGGGATGGGGAGGGAAATCCATATAATCATGCTACTCCTGCCACCCACTGGCCGAAGAATGAGTTCTGCATAATTGAAATGTAGCCATTTAGGGTTATTATTTTTCTCCACCCATAACTTCTTTCATTTTTCTATGATCAATAGTCTCTGTTTTGAGCTTCTGTCCTTTTTGGTAGTGGAAAACTAACCTAGGCAATACATTATCCTTCTCCCAAGGTTTCAGGGCTTTGGGGAAAGGCTTTAAGTTACACTGAGTTGTCAAGTGGACAAGGTGTAACTGCATGTTATCTTCTAGCCTGTCTGGTATTCGCTGTGATGGAGCAACCCATCTGGGTCCTGGTTGTCATCACCCTCCTGTCATGATGTTCACATTCCTATGTCGTTTCTGGTTTTACATGGTCATGCTGCTTTGTCTCCTCTTCAGGCTGCAAGGCCCCTCTCAGTCTACCAGCCGCCTCTCAGCTAAATTTCTCAGGGTTTGGAGATATCATCTAGATGATATCTCTTGCCACTCTGGGGCTGTGGGAGACTGGGGAGTTACCTCAGGCCCTATCTGCATAGAGGGACTGCCACTTCACGGTATCTCAGAACATAAATTAAGATGTTTCCGGCAGTAATAGGAAACGTGTCAAACTGCCTTAAGACAAGTTATTAGCTCATATAAGAAGTCAAGAGGTGAGGTGAGCTTCAAAGTGTGTTGATGCAACAGTTTAAAAATGCAATCAAAAGCTTGGGTTCTCTCCGTCTCTTTATCCTGCCCTCTGCCTGTGATCTTCATGTTGAAGTGGATTCGTGTCTTGGTTGTATGATAGCCGCCTGCAGAAATTACTCCTTTGTCTTTTGTATCTAATTGATGTCTCAAGCTTCTTTCTTCAGAATGAAGTAGAGCATTCCTAGAAGTCTCAGGTAAAATCCTCTTCCTCTTATTGGTATGGCTGGATCACATGCCTCTTCTCCCCTCCCTTTTTTTTTAATTGAAATTTTTAATTCCAGTTAGTTAACATTGAGTGTTATAATCACATGCTTATTTTTGAATTTTTTTTTTTTTAGCAAAAGGAATGGGATTACTGCTAGACCAATATCAGGTTGAACCCAGAAGCTGGGATTAGAAATTAGTCTCCTAAGGTACTATATGGAGAAGGGGTGAGTACCTGAAGAAATTTGGAATTTTTTACGGAGAGAATGAGGAGGATAGCTTCTCTCTAGGAAATAATATCAGTCAGGATTTAGTTAGGAAAACAAACCCCTCTAGAAATTTCAAGCAGAACAAGATTAACATAGGAAATTAAGTCGCAAAAATCATTTAAAGATGTAGAAGAGAGAAAAACGAGGGGGTAAGATGGAATTAGTCAATGTTCAGAATTCCAGGAAGCTGCTCCTGCTCCTGTAGGAGAGCTCACCTGTCTAACCCCGAAGTGCTCTGAGCTGGTGGTCTTCTGCCTCTGAAGACCGAATGCCCTTGTTGCAAGGTCATGCTGCTTCTAGCCTGGTGTGGCTCTGGCTTCCTTCTTCCCTTCAATCTTAAAAAAAAAAAAAAGATTACTTATTTATATACCATGCAGTTGAACAATTTTAAGTGTGCGAAGTGTATAATTCATTGCCTTTAGTATATTCACAGAGTTGGGTATCCACCACCATAATCAATTTTAGAGCATTTTCATTATTCCTGAAGAAACGTTTTCTCCTCAGGCATCACCCCCTCACCCCACTCCCAATCCCTCTAGTCATCCTCCACTTCCTCCCCCATCCTTCCCCTACCCTACACATAAACTAATCTCCTTTTTGTCTCTGTAGATTTGCCTCTTCCGGACATTTCATATAGATTTTTATAATGTGTGTTCTTTTGTGATTGGATTCTTTCACTTAGCATAACATTTTCAAGGCTCATTCATGTTGTATCAGGACTTCATTTGTTTTTATTGCTGAATATTCTTCCACAGTATGAATAGACCACATCTTATCTATCTATCTATTCATCAGTCAATGGACATTTGAGTTGTTTCTACTTTTTAGCTGTTAATTATGCTGCCATACACATCATGTACAAGTTTTTGATGAATGTATATATGTTGGGCAGAGACTTCGGAATGGAATTGCTAGGTCAGGTGGTAAATCTAAGTTTCACCTTTTGAAGAACTGCTAGCCTGTTTTCCAAAGTGGCTGCACTATTTTGTATCCCCACCAGCACCAACCCAATGAGGTTTCCATCATTTCTCTACATCCTCACCAGTGCTTGTGATTATGGTTTTTTGTTTTGTTTTGTTTTGTTTTGTTTTTTGATGATAAGCTTTCCTACTGAGTTGGAAGTGGTAGCCTATTGTGGTTTTCATTTGCATTTCCCTGATAGTTAATGATGTTGAGCATCTTTTCTTGTACTTACTGGCCATTTGTGTATCTTCTTGGAGAACTCTCTCTTCGGAGCCTTTGCCCATTTTTCTTTTTTTTAAAGATTTTATTTATTTGACAGAGAGAGAGAAATCACAAGTAGGCAGAGAGGCAGGCAGAGAGAGAGGAGGAAGCAGGCTCCCTGCGGAGCAGAGAGCCCGATGTGGGGCTCGATCCCAGGACCCTGGGATCACGACCTGAGCCGAAGGCAGAGGCTTTAACCCACTGAGCCACCCAGGCGCCCCACCTTTGCCCATTTTTAATTGGATTATTTGTCTTTTTACTATTGAGCTGTAGCAGTTTTCAATATATTCTAGCTACAAGTCTCTTAGTAGATACACAATTTGTAAATGTTTTCACTGAGATTGTGGATTTTTTTTTCACATTTTGATAATGTTCATTGGTGCATAAGTGTTTTACATTTTGATGAAGTCTAATTTATCTGCTCTTTTTTTCTTTTGCCACTTGTGCTTTCGGTGTCATATATAAAAATGTGGAATTTGAGATTATGATGATTTACCCCTCTGTAGTCTTCTAAGAATTTTATAGATTTAGTTCATAGCCTTAGATCTTACATCCTTTTTGAGTTAATTTTGGCATATGGTTTGAGGTAGGGGCCCCACTTCATTTTCTTGCATGTGACTACCTAGTTGTCCCAGCATCTTACTTTAATCTTGCGCAGATTCTTTCCACTGGCAGGTCCTGAACTGAAATCTTCTTACAAGAGGAGACAAGGAAATGTAGCCCCTGTGAGAAGGAGAACTTAGACAGGTGGGAACTAGCCCATAGTATGCAGCAAATAACTTTTAACATCAGCCTTTCTGAGGATTTGCTGTCTCTTTGGTGTCTAGACAGAAAAGCAGGCTACAAGTATCCTTTTATTCAAAGATCCTAAACCTGTCTAGAATCATTTTGACACCCTTATAACTTGAGAAATATAGAGAATATAGGGCTCAACTCACTTTATTCTATTTTTCTCTTCTGTGTTCTTCTTTCTTCCCAGTCCACACAATTCTAAAATTGAGTCTAAGAGAAACCCAGCCATATACTTTTCCAGATAGTTCTGTTTCATGTGCTTTTGTTCTGAAGAGCTATATTTTTCTTTTTAAAAGAATGAAAAAAATCTTAAAGGTACAAGAGATTATTTTAGATACACTATTAGACCATAGAAAGCAGCATTTTGTCTGACAGATTGAGAATATGGTTTCACGAATGTGATGCAGAGCTCCAGAGACAGGGATGAGACTTTGGGGAAGGGAGACAGATTCTTAAGGAAGAGATGAGTAATTATAGATAAGGAGCTAAAATGTATAGGTAAGTAGGACATTGATGCCTTTGCTAGAGATTTCCAGTTATGACCATACAGGTATTAGGAGCAACTTGGCAATGGTTTTACAACTGTATTTTGCAATAAACTGTAGTATACTAATATAGACTGAACTGTTTAAACATCTTGGAGACTTTAATTTATTCAGCTTAAGAGCTTAGTTGAAGGGAAAAAAAATAATGGAAAGTAAGCTGTGGGATTGCTTTTCCTGAATTCTAAATTTAGCTTAAATATATTTCTAATCCTCTGTGCCAGGGATATTTTCTTGGAAATTCATTTGAATTGTATAATCTGATCACCTTTATTAATGCATGGATTCAGATGGGCATAAACATGCTTACTGTATTTCACTGTGTCAATTTTTAGCCTAGGTAATCCTGTAAATGATTAGCTAATTATATTCCATCTGATTATCAAGCTACTTAACTTAAATCCAGTATGATTATAAAAGGCGAGTAAATCTTCCATGCCAATAGAGGAGATTCTACACATGGTTACATTTAAGAAGGCAAAGGAAACCACCATACAAGCAAAGCCTGTGCAAGATTAAATCCCCATTATCTGGATGACAGAAACTAGGAAAGAATAGAGTTTGAAGAGCAACACAAATTCACAGCCATCATTTTGAGTCCATCTTACCTTCAAAGACAAATATGATCACTCCCTGAACTGATTGTCATAAAACTAGACAAGGAACATTCCATCACCTACTTTAGGAAATGACCCTCTCTAATTTTAATTAAATTAAAATTAGTTTTTAATTAATGTTCACATTATATCTGGGCATAAATGAAAAACTTTTAAGTGATGGAGAGAAAAGGGAAACAGTGTGTGAGGATTCAAGAGTATGATGTCATTTCAGCTCTGGGAGAAATTTAAAAAATGGAAACTAGCATATTCAGAATGTCTTTCACATGCCCATCATACTATCTCATCTAGTGTTCATGACAGGCCTAAGAGGAAGGCATAATTATCCCAGGATCTCTAGATGGGTACACTGGATCACAGATATATTAGAATCCAGTTTGTCTGATTCTAAATTCTATGCTCTCGTGGTTGTTAAATTTTTTTTTTTTTAAGATTTTATTTATTTATTTGACAGAGAGAAATCACAAGTAGATGGAGAGGCAGGCAGAGAGAGAGAGAGAGAGAGGGAAGCAGGCTCCCTGCTGAGCAGAGAGCCCGATGCGGGACTCGATCCCAGGACCCTGAGATCATGACCTGAGCCGAAGGCAGCGGCTTAACCCACTGAGCCACCCAGGCACCCCGTGGTTGTTAAATTTTGACAGCACCCTCTCAGGTACAAAAGACAGAAAGAAATACTATTATAATTGGCTTAGGAAAACCAAGTAATTTATCAGCTCACAAACTGTCATGTAGAGACCAGATCCTCCTCATTCAACATTGCCTGCTACCGGGACCAAGAGGAACTCTTTCCCTCTAGGTTTCCTTTCTACCTTTCTCTGTATTGTGCTTGCCATCAGGCAGGCTCTCAGGAGCTTCGGCTTCAGGCTTTAAAGCTTTAATCCCATGGAAAAAGAGATCCCTTTTCTAAGTTGGGGTAAGAGTTTCAGGATTGAATTCTACTCTCCTTTTTTGGACTAACTAATCTTAACCACACCGTGAACAACTTGAAAGGAACGTGAATGTACAGGGTTGGCTATATCAGGAAATGTGACTTGTAACTCTTAAGCCTTATGTATATAAGTTAAAGATGCAGATATAGGTGGCAGAATGACTCCACTATTTCTGAGATTTTTTAAAAATGTGGATCATGAATATACCCAGGTAACTGTAGCAGTTGGTGCTGATCATGAAGCTTCCTGAAGTCAACAAAAGCCTTTACTTCTCTGCTACTGAAAAGGTTTTATTCACACCATAAAGTCAAACATACAGCCTCATTCAAGTCAATATGAAAATATATTACATAGCATGTGGAAAAGTATGTATTTGAAGGGGAAGAAGACCAACGTTTATTAAATAACTGCTATGTACAGGTAAGACATAGGTACATCATACTTATTTTTTTTTTTAAGATTTATTTATTTTAGAGAGAGAGTGTGGGGGAAGGGCAGATGGACACAGAAAGAGAAACCCAAGCAGACTCCATGCAGAGTGCGAGCTCCACATGGGGCTCGATCTCATGATCCCAAGGTCAGACCCAAGCTGAAATTCAGTCAGATGCCCACCTGACTGCACAACCCGAGTGCCCCATGTTATATCCACTTTTATGTTAGACAAATGATTCGATGGGCACTAGCCACATGTGGCTGCTTACATTTAAAACTTAAAGTGACTAATTAAAATTAAATTAAAATTTAGTTCCTCAGTCGCAGGAGCTGTACTTTCACTGTTCTGTTGGACAGCTCTGACTATCCACCTCAATTTTCCCCCTTTTGTCAGAATGGAATCTAACAATCTTAAGTCATATGAGAAAAGACTATTAAGAAATAGCCAGTGTAGAATGTGTATCTTCTGTAAGAAAACCACTCCGAACTCAGAAAAGCCAGTGTCATAGGCCAAAAAAGAAGGAGGGGAGGTATTAGGTACTAGATATGAAATGACATGATGGAATTATTGTCAGATTTGTTTGGTGTAATCAAGATATTGCGGTCTTGTTAGACTATAGTCCAGCTCTTTGGAGATCTGTGCTAAAGCACTTAGGAGGAAAATTTTGACGTTTTTCTTTTACTCTGGAATGACAGAATGAAAAACAGAGGGATAAAGCAACGATGACACAATGCAAACAATAGTTAAATCTATCTAATTGGTGCTATTGTTTCTAATTTGAAACAGAATGAAAATAGTTTTGAAAAAGCTAACTTTCTTTTAACAGTTTTGCCCTTTGATGTCACACTCAGAAAATGTTTTCTTAAATTAGACTTTTAAAAAATAGTTACTGAGGCAATCTTCTAGAATTTTAATGGATCATTTCTTTAAAAGCTTAAATCTTTTATCTGTTTGTAATTTGTTTTGGTGTAATGGGCACATTAAAGATGACTTTTATTTTTATGTAGTTAAATGGTAGTGAATATTTGCTTCCCTTTTAAATTCATTCACAATTTTTTTCCTAGAAAGAGCCCCTGATTTTTCATATAGAGTTTCACCCTCCCCCCTTTCACTTTCTGCTCGTATGTTTTGGGTAATGCAGAAACAGAACATTAAAAGCCTGGTATTCTTTAATTTACTCTCAGCTAAAAAGCCCTTGGGGCAGAAACCATAGTCATTTTGGTAGTATCATAGGCAGTTTAAAGCATGGGAGCCTGTTAAAACATGAGCAGAGAACCCTTTGCTAGCCACTACATCCTACTTAATAGATCAGAAAAAAGTTTAGAGAATATTAACATATCTGTTACCAAAAGCAAAAGTGAAAGTTGTATGTTTGTTTAAATGTCTTATATCAAAAAGTGGAGTTTCTAGATTTATTTCCTCAGGAGGACGTTTCACTCATGGCTCAGGGAAGAAAATAAAACGCTGTATTAAGAGGTCTTTGTACAAGGACTCGGGTGCTCACTGCTCTATTACAGGGGCTGAAGAAGCCTAGGCAATGGGCCACCACTAACTTTTTGGTGCATGACCATGGAAGATCAGAGACCCTCTGTTTGCCAGAGTCATGAACATGCAGAAACCTCCTGTACATCTCCTGATACTTCATAGATCCAAGATGGAGGGAATGGGAAGGGAAACAGAAGCTGCTTCAGAGACTGACATTGGAAAGGCTCATGCTGTGCTTTCTACTGCTCCAGAGAGAGGAAAAATGACTTGGGGCCGCCCTGCAGTCTTTCAGGATTATGTGAGTTTATCTGTGAACTCGGAGCCTAAAAATGCATTCAGAATGTTGGCGAGGGTGTCAGAGAAACCTACCTCTCAGGCTTTCAGCTTCTGCAATGTAAGGGAGATAGAAAAGTTTTCAAAGGTGGCGGTGGGGTCGTGAGGAATGGGTGCTGGGTGTCACCAGACAAATACTGCAGAAGAGGTGAGGAGCTTTCCCATTAGATTGAAATGTTTATTTTAAAAATTTAAAGGATCATTGATTTGAAAGTTTAAGAGTAGGGTATGTTTGTTAGAGTATCTGGTGAAGAAAACAATTTGAAATTGTAACATATGTTTATTGTAGAGGATTGGTTTCACTTACCATTGCTAAGAATTAACTTCTTATGATAACATGTTGCCTAGCAGAGCTCCTCCCCCAGTGGGTTTCCCACTGCTCTAAGGGTGACTAAGCAGGCTGGGTCACCAGAGGAGCCTTGCAAAGGGCTCTGATCCTTTGTTGATCCCAATATGGCATATAAACGTAACTCTCCTCTTAATATATCATGTAAAAAGCTATTAAGTGCTGCATTTTAGTGAAAGGGTCTTCTCTTGATTTAATGTGAATGTTGTTCCTGAATGTGAACGCTCTGAAGTGAATTAGTGTACAACAAGTATCAGGAAAGACTCTTTGGGGGCACTTCCTTGTGTGAATACATCATGGCCATGTAAAGCTGCAAATCTCAGGATTTAATATTAATATTCCAGAGAGTTATGTTAGATAAATAACAGGAGGCTGATAAAAATTCCCTGGGTTTTCAGAAAAGTTAAAGGCTTTGATTAATTAATTCTTTATCTTCATCTCCTCCTCCTTTTCTTTTCTTGCAAGAGTGAGATAGTTATAATCTGAGAGATAAGACAGACTCTACTGAGAGCTGTATTTGTGCAACTCTGTGGTTTGGGCAAATGTGTTAAATGAATGAAAGAAATTCATGTTGAGGAGTCTCTGCTCTTAAAATAATTTTCTACTTAAAAAAGATAACATCCAAGTGGAAAATAAAAATGCTCTACTGATTTACAAAACTTATGTTTAAAATGTAGTTACTATTTTTGAGACATTAGTATGCACAAGGACAACTCTTGGTGCTTGAGATATATCAGTAAACAAAATAGATATCCCTGCCCTTGAAAAGCTTATATTCTAATGGGGAAAAGACAGCAAACTATAAACATAGTGAGTAAGTAGATTATATAGGATATTAGAAAGAACAGAAAAATGTGGAGTCTTTTTTTGTTTTTTAATTTTGTTACCTATTTGACAGAAAGAACACAAGCAGGGAAAGTGGGGTAGGAGCAGGGAGAGGGAGAAGCAGGCTTTCCACTGAGCAGGGAGCCTGATGTGGGGCTTGATCCTAGGACCCTGGGATCATGACCCAAGCCAAAGGCAGATGCTTAACCGACTGAGCCACCCAGGTGCCCGAAAATGTGCAACATTTTAAAGGGGGATTAGGTATGTTGCAGGGGCAGGGATGAGTTGAGATATTTGATAGGAGCTATTGAGTTAGAAATGAAAGCAATGAAACAACAAGCCACATCTGTCAGTGAGAGAGAGCAGCAGGGGACCTAAGGGGGAATGATCCTTGGTGTTTTGAAGTAAAGAAAGGAGATCAGTATGTCTGGAATGGAGTGAGCAATTCTTGCAACTTAGAAGAACAACCAATTTAGGGGGGAAATAAAAAAGAAAGCTGGGTGAAGAACTTTAATAGACATTACTCCAAAGAAGGTGCAGATTACCAACAGCACATGCAGAGATACCCAATGTCAAAAAATGTAAATCAAAACTACAATGACAAACTGCCTTACATAGCTACTATCAAAAAATGGGTGGGGCAGGAATAACAGGTGTCGGCAGGATGTGAAGATATTGGAACCCTTATGGATCATTGGTAGGAATGTAAAATGGTGCAGTCACATGGAAAACAATATTGCTGTTCTTAGAAAAAGTAAAAATAGAATTGCCATATAATGCAGCAATTCCACCTTTGGGTATTTATCCTGAAAAATTGAAAGCAGAGTCTCTAAAAAATATGTGTAAACCTATGCTCATGGTAGTGTTATTTAAAAGAGCTAAAAGATAGATTTCATCCAAATTTCTATCCACAGATGAATAGTTATCAGGTATGGATATACATACAGTGCAATACCATTCAGCCTTAAAAAGGAAGGACATCCTGACACATCCCCCAATATGGATGAACCTTGAGGATATTATGCTAAGTGAAATACACCAATCCTCAAAAGACAAGTACTGTATGATTCCACCTGTGTATCGAGAATGGTTACTTTCATAGAGAGAAGATAGAATGGTATTTGCCAGAGGCTAAGAGAAAGGGAAATGGGGGAGTTAATATTTAATGGGTACAGAGTCTCTCTTTTGCAAGATGAAGAGTTCTCATGATGAATCGTGGCTAAAATAGCCAGGGTCGCCTAAGTGGTTCCATTGATTAAGCCTCAGATAATCAGGTCATGATATCGGAGTTGTGAGATGGAGCCCTGTGGGGAGCCCCACCAGCACTGGGTGTGGAGCCGGCTTAAGATTCTCTCTCTCTCTCTCTGCCCTTCATCCCCTACCCCCAACTCACACACATGTTCTCCCTTAAATAACTAACTAACTAATTAATTAATAGCCAGGAACTCTTAGTGAGAGAGAGGCACTGTCTCTTTCTCAAGTGAGGCACTCTTCCCCACTGGGTGATTCCCAAAAAGATAAAAAAACAGTAATACCTCCCACTTTAGAAAGCCTTTCTTTGATCCTACATGACTATGGTCTCATTTTTCTGTTGAGGTTTAAAACACAGTTCGGAAAAGTTGTCAATACTCTGTGCCAGATGCCTCCTTCTAGTCTGTCTTCATTTGTCTCCAAATAGACTTTCAATCCACTACTCCACTGTAGAATGGCACTCCTGACATAATTATGTGTAAAATCTACCAGCCTAAAAGCACTCATTGTGTAATACATGCATGTGGAATTGATCTGAGGCAGGAGGGTTTAATTGAATCACATCTTCTTCCCCCTGGCCTGGTTAATCAGTATGGAATAATCTGATAAATTTTCTTACTTTTACTATTTCTATAGTTTATAAGATAAAAAATAGGAATAACTTAAGAATATCTACTTTTAATTTCATAATGGAAATTGGCTAAAAAGTTTTTTATATAGATTATTATATAGTATTAAAATAATGCATACCTTTTCTTTCAGATATTCAGTTATTATAACTGTGAGCAAATGATTATTTGTTTTAACATGAAAATATATAATTTTTTCTCATAAATCTTCTCCTCTTGTGTTGAGCGTAAGGTAGTTATTTCATGAACCAGGAGGGGAGTTGATGTCAATCTCAATATATTATATCGATTTAAGTTTTTAATGGTTCCTAGTAATTCTGCATTATGAATCAGAAATGCCCACCATAGGCCAATATTGCTTTGTGTTTCCATTCATTGGAAGCCAAATTCCATACATGATGAAGAGAGACTCTCATAGTGATGGTGATTCAGTTTCCATTAAGTGATCACTCACCATAGTCCAATTTTTGCCTAGATTTTGTTCATTTGTCTTGGTTTCACGAGAGCATTTCTCCACTGGTCTTTATCAGCTACATGCCCATGACCACTTAACCATATTTCTAAGCTGGATATCTTGCTTTAGTATATGTCCGTTATCTCAGCTACACCCCCTTTCTGTGTTCTGGATGAACATTCACCTTAACAGGGCTACTGCATACAGACATTCATTGTGTGCTCTGCACAAAGACTCCTGCAGAGTGGTCCAGTGGAGCTAAAAGTCAAGCATGCTCTGCTCCCAACCCTGACAGTGGCCTGGAATCACTGGAGAAGGGGAAGACTCATTTTGTCAACTGGAGGTGTGCGTTTTCCTCAGTTGTACAAAGCATCAAGAGACTATTAGTAATCCAGCTTATGAGACTTGATTTTAGGAAGAGGCTTCCTTTCAGGATAGAAACACAAAGGACAACCATTTGCTTCTTCAGACACTTTTGCAACTGGACCTTGGCCATGTGACTTAGGCTCAGCCAATGAGAGGCATGTGCCCTAGACTTTGATTCGGAAACTGGGACAGTAGAGATTTCTTGTTGCAACTAGGGGAGGCAGCAACATCCCATTCTGTGGAGTGGTAGTTGCCTCATCAGGATCCAGGGCTGGAGGTGTTCGTGATGAGACCTCCAGCATCTGGGCTCTTCCTGAGGCCTTGCTGGGGCTCCAGTTCCACAGGCTTCTGAATCTCACAGATTCCCATCTGTTTTGGACCCCCTTAATGGCCTCCCCCCAGTTTTGTTTTATTAGGTTAGTCAGAGTTGACTTTTATTGCTTGAGGACAAGAATCTTGTCTGACACAGCAAGCATTCATATTGCAAACAAAAGAGATCACACCACAGGAAATGGTAAGGGGGCAGGTCAGAAAATACTCCTATCATTGCCACAGTCCCTTCTAGTCATCTTCTCCTATGTTCCTTTTGCATACAGAGATGAGAGTACTCATTATGCAGATTGCACAGATTTATTTATTCAGAACTAGGTATATTTATTGTGCCACATGTTACAATTTTAAAAAGCAGTGTCAGAAGGATACCCATTTCTTCTAACATTTTCTGATTTTGGTGTGTGAAAGGTGAAGCAGATTTCCTGTTGAACTGCTTCCAAGTGCAAAACCATCCCACATGAAGTCTACTTTTACGAGAATATCCCAGATAGGCATATTGTTGTTTCAAGAGCTTCTGAAAACATAGTATTACACCAGGAAATAGACCAGCAGTGCTTTCAGAAACAATCCAGATACATCCAAGAGTCATAAAAGTAATTTCACATTTAAATAAAATGAAATTGATTTTTGGTCCTCAAGGTGTGTCTGAGAAACAGAAACATTCACATAGGAGTTGGTTAAAATGTAGGCCTTGCCCAAAATATTGAATCAGAATCATATGTTTATAAAATATCTAGCTAATTAACATACACATTAAAGTTTGAGAAGCACAGGGTGCCTGGGTGGCTCAGTGATTAAGCATCTGCCTTTGGCTCAGGTCATGATCCCAGGGTCCTGGTATTGAATCCCACATCGGGGTCCTTGCTCAGCAGGACCTGCTTCTCCCTCTCCACCTGCCTGCTGCTCTCCCTGCTTGTGTACTCTCTCTGTCTGACAAATAAATAAATAAAATCTTTAAAAACAAAAAGTTTGAGAAGCACTAGAATAGAGAATGTCAGAGGACCTTATATACAGTGAATCAGTGTTGTTTCCAAGTATATATAAAATATATATACTTATTCCAAGTATATATAAAATATGAATTTGGTCATCATGAAAAATGTGTTTCTTACTGTGGGTCACCGTATGAAAAAATTGGAGAGAGAAATGTCAGCAAGATGGCCAATATGACCCTCCTCATTATGTGCCCACCATCAACAAAAATTTGGCATCAATCCATGGGAAGAAGTTACTGTGGGAGCTGTAGGGTACAGCACCATATCACGGAGGACCAGTGAAGAGTCTTACCCACCTGTGCATCAGGTAATAGGCAGACCTTGGCCCTGAATGTGGATTTTTAGGTGACCCATGAACTTGTATTAGCCCCACACAGCCATGGTCCAGGTGACTGACTTAGACAGTCACCCACAGATGAGAGAGTCCTTGGGAAATCCAGAAGAGTCCATTGGAGAAGTTCCAGCCTACTGTTATAGAGACATAGAGAAAAAAATATCTATATCTATATCTATATATAGATATATACTATCCATTATCAGTGACTACATATTTTTCTCAAGTGTGTGTGGATCATATGATAGGTCATAAAGCAAGTCTTGGCAAATTTAAGATTGAAATCATAGAAAATATCTTTTGCTATCACAGTGGTTTGAAACTAGAAATCAGTAACAGGAGGAAAACTAGAAAATTCACGTGTGTGGAAATCAAACAACACACTCCTGAACAACAAATGGGTCAAAGAAGAAATCAAAAGGGAAATTACAAAAAAAAAACTTGAAATGCAAAAATGGAAACACATCATACTAAATTTTATGGGAAGCAGCAAAAGCAGTTCTAAAGGGAAATTTATAGTGATAGATGCTTACTTACATTAAGAAAAAAGAAAAATTTTAATATAACTTTTCATCTCAAAGAACTGGAAAAAGGAACAAACTGAGCCCAAAGTTAATGGAAGAAAGGAAATGACAAATATCAGAGCAGAAATAAATAAAATAGAGATCAGAAAACAATAGAAAAGATCAGTGTAGCTAGGAGCTAGCTTTTCAAAAAGATAAAATTGACAAGCTTTTAGTTAGCATATTGTGGGAAAGAAAGAGAGAAGACTTAAATAAAATTAGAAATAAAATATATTACAACTGATACCACAGATATACAGAGGATTATAAGAGGGTACTATGAACAATTATATGCCAACAATTGGGATGGCCCAGAAAAAATGGATAAATTCCTAAAATGTACACCCTACCTAGATTAAATCATGAAGAAATAACCCCAAACACGCCAATACTCTGAAAGGAGAATGATTTAGTGATCAAAAGTTCCCTAAGAAAACCCAGGACTATCTGGTGAGTTCTTCTAAACATTTAAGCAAAACATCTCAAGAATTAATTCTTTTTTTTTTCCAATTTATTTATTTTCAGAAAAACAGTATTCATTATTTTTTCACCACACCCAGTGCTCCATGCAAGCTGTGCCCTCTATAATACCCACCACCTGGTACCCCAACCTCCCACCCCCCCGCCACTTCAAACCCCTCAGACTGTTTTTCAGAGTCCATAGTCTCTCATGATTCATCTCCCCTTCCAATTTACCCAAAAGCACATACCCTCCCCAATGTCCATAACCTTCCCCCCTTCTCCCAACCTCCCTCCCCCCAGCAACCCACAGTTTGTTTCGTGAGATTAAGAGTCACTTATGGTTTGTCTCCCTCCCTATCCCATCTTGTTTCATGGATTCTTCTCCTACCCACTTAAGCCCCCATGTTGCATCACTACTTCCTCATATCAGGGAGATCATATGATAGTTCTCTTTCTCCGCTTGACTTATTTCGCTAAGCATGATACGCTCTAGTTCCATCCATGTTGTCGCAAATGGCAAGATTTCGTTTCTTTTGATGGCTGCATAGTATTCCATTGTGTATATATACCACATCTTCTTGATCCATTCATCTGTTGATGGACATCTAGGTTCTTTCCATAGTTTGGCTATTGTGGACATTGCTGCTATAAACATTCAGGTGCACGTGCCCCTTTGGATCACTACGTTTGTATCTTTAGGGTAAATTCCCAGTAGTGCAATTGCTGGGTCATAGGGCAGTTCTATTTTCAACATTTTGAGGAACCTCCATGCTGTTTTCCAGAGTGGTTGCACCAGCTTGCATTCCCACCAACAGTGTAGGAGGGTTCCCCTTTCTCCGCATCCTCGCCAGCATCTGTCATTTCCTGACTTGTTGATTTTAGCCATTCTGACTGGTGTGAGGTGATATCTCATTGTGGTTTTGATTTGTATTTCCCTGATGCCGAGTGATATGGAGCACTTTTTCATGTGTCTGTTGGCCATCTGGATGTCTTCTTGGCAGAAACGTCTGTTCATGTCCTCTGCCCATTTCTTGATTGGATTATTTGTTCTTTGGGTGTTGAGTTTGTTAAGTTCTTTATAGATTTTGGACACTAGTCCTTTATCTGATTCTAATCCTTTTCAAATTCTTCCAAAAAAATTGAAGAGAATGAACACTCTCAAACTCCTTTTACAAGATCGGGATTACCCTGATACTAAAGCTAGATAAGGACAAGAATTCTATGGACCAATATCCCTGATGAATATAAATGCAAACATTCCCAATAAAATATTATGAAACCAAGTTCAGCAGCACATTAAAGGGACCATACACTGTGAGCAAGGGGGATTTATCATTGGGATACAAGGATGTTACAACATATGAAATTAATAAATGTGATCTCTCACATTAATAGAATGAAGATAAAAATCATTTGATAATCTCAGTAGATTCAGAAAAGGCATTTGACCATATGCAACATCCTTTCATGATAAAAATTCTCAACAAGTTTAGTGTAGAAGGAATGTATCTCAACCTGAAGACCATATATCACAAGCCCACGCTAAAATCATACTCAAAAGTGAAAGGTTCAAAGTTTTTCCTCCAAGATCAGGAATAAGAAAAGCGTGCTTACTCTTACCACTCCTACTAAACAGAACACTGGAAGTTCTAGCTAAAGTAGTTATGCAAGACAAAGAAATAAAAGACATCCAGTCAGAAAGTAATAAAATCATGTAATAAAGTTTGCAGATAAAATAACCTTATATTGAAAGTCCTTAAGACTCCACCAGAAAACTTAGAATTAATTAACAAATCAGTAAAGTTGCAGGATACAAAATCAACATATAAAAATCAGTTGTGTCTCTATACACTAATGATGAAATAGCTGGAAATGAAATGAAAAAATAATTGCCTTTACAACAACATTAAAAACAATAAAATACTTAAGAAAAAATTTAACCAAAGAAGTGAAAGATCAGTTCACTAAAAACTAAAGCTGTGATGAAGGATATTGAAGAAGATACAAGTAAATGTATGTTTGTGGATTGGAAGAATTAATACTGTTTAACTGTCCATACCACCCAAACTGTCTAGACTCAGTACAATCTGCACCAAAATTTTTATGAAATTTTTCAAAGAAATAGAAATAAATTCTAAAATTTGTATGGGAACTATAAAAGACCATGAAGAGTCAAAGCATTTTGAGAAAGAACCGAAGGCATACACTTACTGATTTTTTTTCAATCTATATTATGAAGTCATCAAAACAGTATAGTATTAGCATAAAAAGACACATAAACCAGTGGAACAGAAGAGACCAGAAATAAATCCATGAATATTTGGTTAACTTACATTTGACAAAGGAGCCAAGAAGTACTAAAAGGGGGGAAAGCACAGTCTGTTCAATAAATTGTGTTGGGAAAACTGGATAATCACACATAAGTGAATGAAATTGGACCCCCATAACAGACTACTCACAAAAATGAACTCAAAATGGATTAAAGTCTTGAACATAAGATCCAAAACCATAAAACTCCTAAAATAAAACATAGGGAAAAGACTCCTTGACATTGGTCTTGGCAATGATTTTTCTGATATGACACCAAAGTCAAAAGCAACAAAAACGAAAATAAGTGGGACTACATCAAACTAAAAATCTGCACAGCAAAAGGAACAGTCAACAAAATGAAAAGGCAACCCACAGAATGTGAGAAAATATTTCCAAACTTATATCTCATGAAGAGTTAATGTCCAAAATACATAAGGAACTTACATAGCTCACGAGCAAGCAAGAAACAAACAAACAAACAAACAAACAAAAAACAAAAAACAACAACAAAAAAAACCCAACCAAATAATCTCCTTAAGAATGAGGAGAGGACCTGAATAGACTTTTTTCTGAAGAAGACATACAAATGGCCAACAGATGTGAAAAGGTGCTCAACATCACTTAACATCAGGGAAATACAAATGCATTTCAAAACCACAATGAGCTACCACTTCACACCTGTCAGAATGGCTTTTATTATAAAGTTAAGACATAACACATGTTGGTGAGGATGTGGATGAGGGGCAGGTACACTATTCGTGGGACAGTAAATTGGTTTAGTCATTATGCAAATAGTAAGGAGTACCCTCAAAAGATTAAAAGTAGAGCTAGTGTATGATTGATCAAACTCATTTCTGGGTATACATCCAGATGAAGTGATATTGGGACTCTGATATCTACCCCCCCACATTCATTATAGCTTTAGTCGTCACAGTAACCAAGATATGGAACCAGCTTCAATGTCCTTTGAGAAATGAATGGATAAAGAATAAGTGGTATATATAGAAAATGGAATATTATTTAGCCACTAAGAAGGAGATCCTGGCAATTGCCACAACATGGATGGACCTAGAGTGTGTTAATGCTAAGGAAGTAAGTCAGAGAAAGACAAATACTGTATGATATCACTTAGATGTGGATTCTAATTAAGGTGAACTCATACAAACAGACAATAGAATGGTGGTTGCCAAGGACTAGGAGGTAAGGGAAGTGGCGATATGTGGTCAAAGGAAACAAACTTCCAGTTATAATATGAATAAGTTCTGGGGAACTAATGTACAGCATGGTGAGTATAGGTAACAATACTGTATTATATATTTAAAGGTTGCTGAAAGCAAATCTTAAATGTTCTCACCACAAAAAAGCAATGGTAATTATGTGACATGATGGATGTGTTAAATAACCCTACTGTGGTAATCATTTCACAATGTAAAAGTGTCTCAAATGATCAGGTTATATACCTTAAATTTGGACAGTTATAGGTTTTATAGCTCAATAAAGCTGAAAAGTAATTTTTAGAGATAATAGGCAAAGTTAAAAAAAAAAAGAAAACAAAAAAAATTGAAAAACACTAAGCTAAGGGAACTACACAGGTGGAATTTTAATCCCATTGTTCCCATCTCCCTAAGGATACCAAGATCCTTCACATCTGTGGAGACATCTTACATAAGGGGAGAGAGAAAAGTGCCCCTAACTTCTAATTCATGGTCAAGGGCTGCAGATACAGTTTTCCTGTTAATTGTCCTGGCTCTTCCCTTCTTCCCACCAATATCTTAAAAAGAGAGTAATTTTTAAAAAAAGATTTATTCATTTAAAAAATTTTTAAAAAGACTTTCTTTATTTATTTCAGAGAGAGAGAGAGATCACAAGCAGGCAGAGAGGCAGGCAGAGAGAGAAGGGGAGGCAGGTTCCCCGCTGAGCAGAGAGCCCGATTTGGGGCTCGATCCCAGGACTCTGAGATCATGACCCAAGCCGAACGAAGGCAGAGGCTTAACCCACTGAGCCACCCAGGCGCCCCCATTTTAGTTTATTTTTAAAGATTGTATTTATTTATTTTAAGAGAGATAGAGTGGGTGGATGGAGGAAAGAGGGAGAGGGACAAGCAGACTCTTTGCTGAGCCTAGAGCCCAACATGAGGCTAGATCCCATGACCCCAAGACCATGACCTGAGCCAATATTAGGTCTGATACTCAACTGACTGAGCCACCATTTATTCATTTTAGAGAGAGAGAGAGAGCACATGTGAGTGGGGAGAGGGACTGAGGGAGAGGAAGAGAGAGAATCCCAAGCAGACTCCCTGCTCAGGATGGAGCCTGACACAGGGCTTGATCCCACAACGCTGAAAACATGGCCTGAGCCAAAATCAAGAGTCAGCCACTTAGCCGACTGAACCAACCAGGAACCCCAGGAGAGTAATCTTTTTAAAAAGATAAGCAGGGGTCATCCTCCATAAAGAAGTGTAAAGAAAATCTAGGTCAACAGGAAGAGACGGAAGAGAGGGAGTCTGAGGGAACTCTCATCAGACCGGAACTCCACCTTGCTGTTTCTCCTCATCCTTTGGCTGAGATTTAGGATTAACGGTACAATCTATTTCCATCTGGCTTGTATTTGTACTGGGGAGAGGGGAATGAAGCTGTATATACCCAAGATCTAGGACTCCTGAGCAAAGGCTCGAAATCAACCCTACAAAGTCCGTTGAGGAGAAAGTAAGTAAACATAGCACACTGGCAAGAGTAGGAGAGCTGCAGGGGGCTATCAGGAGACTAGAAGAGGTAAATGTAGTTTAGAGGCAGGTGAAACAGTAGAGAGAGCATGGTGTTTGAAATCAGACCTGCTTTTGCCATTTACCAGCTAGGTGGGCATGAATAAGTTAACTGATTTTTCTGAGTCTTAATTTTCTGTAGAACAGCAATAATGATACATACTTCCTGTTGTTAGGATTGGGTGAAGTAAAAAATGTGTTGTGCTGTATTTATAAATTAATGCTCTGTAATGTGCCCTCTTCTTCTTTTTCTTTTCTTTTCTTTTTTAATGGGAAGGAAGTAAATTCTATGACCTCTATTCTATTGCTGTAACTGAGCAAGCTTTTAAATCATAGATTTAAAGACATGACTGAGAGCACTACAGAGCGGAAGTCAAGAGTATAAGAAGCTAATCTTGTCTGCTAAGAGGTAGAACTACTAGGCTGACTTGATTTCCTTTATGGGAAGTATTACCAGACGAATAAATTAAAGGCATGAGAATACATCCACAATTATAAGGTAATAAAAAAAATCATGTGAAGTCCTTGTGTATCTGATGAAGAAAGGGTCTGGATATAATAGAGTTGTAGTGTTTATAAGTGGTTGAATGACATACTACAAGATGAGAATAAATATAAACAGAGAACAGCATCTCTGTTAGAGTATGTCTTTGAATTTTACCTTCTTTCATATGTTTAATAGGTATTTGCTAAAGAGTATTGTGGCTTGTTGATCAAATTTCAAATTTCATGATTTTGAGCTGGCTAGCTAACATTCTAGGACAATAATTAACCCCACCAAGATCTCGAATTCTAAAGATTGACAGCATATAGAAAAATGGAATTTCAAAGGACAAAATGAATAGTCCCATAAAATTACTATGAAAGTCCCAACTAATTGTATAAATAATATTTTTAAAAGTCAGGCTTGATAGCAAATAGGAATCATATTGGAATTTTAGTAGATTATAGATTCCATGTTAACAGAATAGTATAGTTACCACCACCAGCACCAACAAAATCCCATAAAACCTTCTGTTAATAATGCTATAGAGTTCAGAATAAAGGTCAATAAAAGCCTTGCAGTAATCCAGGTTGTTCAAGGCTTGGTCTGAAATGCTTTCTGTGTTCATTCTGGATAGTGCACATGTATCATTTGAAGGTCTTTGGATGAAAGCAGCAAAAACCAATTCTATCGGGGCACCTGGGTGGCTCAGTGGGTTAAAGCCTTTGCCTTCAGCTCAGGTCATGGTCCCAGGATCCTGGGATTGAGCCCCATGTCGGGCTCTCTGCTCAGCAGGGAGCCTGCTTCCTCCTCTCTCTCTGCCCGCCTCTCTGCCTACTTGTGATCTCTATCTGTCAAATAAATAAATAAATAAAATCTTAAAAAAAAATTCTATCCAACTCAAGTAAAATAAGTAAAAACAGAAAAACACAGAAAACATATGGAAGATTTTTCTTTTTCTAAGAATAGCTCCAAAAAGTAAAGGAAAAGAACTTTCCTTTCTGGCTATGAAGGAGATGAGCCACAGAGGGTCCTGGAGAGGGAGCAGAGTCTCAGTAGACACCCTCTAGTTCACAGGCAAGCTGGGTGGGGAGGTGTAGAGTATACAGGGACTCCACAGGAAACTTCCAGGCTGCAGACAAGCTGTGGCTGAGATAGTAAAGAGGGAACTGGAATGCCGGTGTGGGCAGGAGTCTTTGGAGTGATGATTTGTGCCAAAGACCTTCAGGGCACTCGTTTCTTGGTTGAGAGGATTGGAAAATACTTAGATCGATTTAAAAACATTGATGAACCTCCTGCCAGACGGAGTGATCATGAGAAAATAATAATACAGATCAATATTCCACCATTAGTCATTGGGGATACGTAAATTAAAACCATAATGAAATACCACTGTATAGCCAGGAGAATGCTAAAATAAAAAGATTGATGGTACCAACTGTTGATGTAAAACAACTGTCCTACATTGCTGGTGTGAATGTAAGGTGATACATTTACTTTGGATAACTGTTATGTCATTATACCCTTTCTGTATAAACCAGTAATTCCACTGCTGTGAAATAAGGAAAAGGACATATGTCTGCAAAAGGACTTGTACAGCAGTATTCCTAGCAGCTTTATTCATAATGAGCCTAAACTCGAAACAACCCAAATGTCCATCAACATTTGGTGAATGGGCAAACAAATTGTGGTCTACCCATACAATGGAATGATGCTCAGCGATAAAAAGAAACAATCTGCTGATTTAATCAAGATTAGTGACTCTCAGAAACATTATGCTCAGTGAAGGAAGCCAGACACAAAGAAATACATATTATGTGATTCCATTCTAGAAACTCTAGAAAAGACCAAATTAATCTGTAGTTACAGAAAGCAGCTCAGGGGACAGGGATGATGTGGTGTGTGGGAAACTGACTTCAAAAAGGCACAAAGGAGCTTTTTGGCATAATGGAGTCATTCATTATCTTGACTGTGGCTCCATGCATGTACAGATTACTCAAAACTCATCAAGCCATACACTTAATATGAGCACAACACATTGAATGTAAATCATGTCTCAATATAGTTGATTAAAAAAAAAGAGGCAGTGGAGCAACCAGGTTTCCTAAAACATAAAGCAGGGTAGCTTTGGGGATTAAGTGACTTGAGCTCATGGCCAATCTTTAGAACCCTGTCATCTGGTCCATCAGTTCTAGATTTATTGGTCCTTGAGCTGTTCTGATCAAAGTTCACATTCCTGCAGAGAAGGTCTAAAGGGACCAGCTTCGGTCAGGTGCTGGCTCTTGAACCTGGAAAAGATGGACCTTTCCAACAGACCTTCTCATCCAGACTGAACTAAGTGTGGCAGGAGTGGTCTTCCAAGGAAAAATGGAGCAGCCCTTAGCCGGAAGAAGTGTCAATAATGTCTGGTAAACAAACAATCCAACAAACAAATGCACACTTCCCTTGGGAATTTCTAGGGGTGACCTAGGAGAATGGTGATCTATGTATGCTTATTCATGCCATTCATTCAAGTGTAATCTTGAGTATGGACTATTTGCAGATGCTGTTACTGACTGGAGACACATACGTATTTGAGATGTCTCCACAAAGAAAGAGTTCATATTCATGTAAGCAAGAGAAACCTGGTAGGAGATCGTCTGGCGTGAGTATGGCGCAAAACCCTTTTCTGGAGGGGTGGTGGGGGTGGGAGGTAACAGAATTCAGCTGACTATAAGAATTGTCCAGGAGTTTGAGGTTTGTGTGTGCTTCAGTTCGGAAGCGGGGAAATTCTTTGGTAGAGAAGAAGGTGGACAGTTGGAGAAGCAGATTGTAGAATTCATGTCTTGGCTAACCCACAAACGGAGAAAAACCTTTTCATTATTCTTTCTGTGATTTGTCTCCCGGGGCCTCCTTGGCTAGACGGCAGAGGGAGCCATTCCCCAAGAAATCTCCGCGCGAGGCCTGGTGGAGGGCCTGGAAAGATTCTCTGAAGGTCCCGGGAGTTCCCTTTGCCCCGCCTCTGTAAAGCAGGCTCCCTCACTTCTCCCCCCTCTCCCCGCGAGTTCCTCGCTCCACCTTCCCAACCACTTTGTTGCCGCGTTGCACACTGTCACCACTAGGTCATCCACCCCTTCTCCGTCCCACATTCGCTCTCGTTCCCTGGCACCACTGGGGACGTGCCGTCCATCCAGCTGGCCACTCCGGCGCTGTCCCCAGTACCCCAAGTCCTCAGAGAGGGTCTAGAACACTTCCCACGGACTTTGGCGCGGGGTGCTCACTAAAGGCGGGCGGGGGCACTCTCTCCACCACTCCTTGGTTCATTTCTCGCGGTGACCCCACGGTTTGCCAACTTCGTGACAGGACTATTTGCTGGAATCACTTCTGGGCGGTGGAAGCCGCTCGGGGCAGGGGCAACCTGCGATCGGGACTTGGGAGTTGGGCGGGTAGGATCCTGTCGGTGGCACTAGGGAGTGCGCGGCGCCAAGCTACACCCCCCTTCGGTCACTGCCCCGGTGGCAGCAGCTGCAGCAGCGGCAACTGCTCGCATCCCAGCCCCAGCTCGGGTTACTCCGCTCCTCCTCCAGCATCTCGGGCCAGACCAGGAAAACGTTGTTTAAGTTTGCAGCGAGTACTTTTCCCGTGCGCAAAACTAGGGGTCTGGAAACGCGCCGAGACTGGCCTTCTTTCCCGCGCGTGCACGTTGGAACCGGAACGGAGACCACCAGGTATCGCTTTTCTGGGACGCTACTTGGAGGCTAACTGCGCTGTTGGAACAAATTTTGCTTCTTGGCTGGCTGGCGTGGGGTTGAAAACCGAGCAGAAAGTGTTGTGCTACAAATCTCAGGATCCCAGGACCTGGGTAAGAGTTGAGCAAACTCAGTTCTGGCAGCCAGGGGACCTTGGCCGGACGCTGCCCGGTTTGTTATGGGTTGGGGGCATTTTTTTTTGCCTTCGTGTAGGACTCGGGGGCAGCGTGAGGTGGGGCGGGATGGGCTCAGACTGAGTTGTTTACGTTGTCTCAATGGTTTATTGTTACTGTTTATATTTGGTTTTGTTCTTTGGAGCCGTATAGAAACTTCCAGGAGTATTTTTCCCGGAGAGACACCTCTGTTACGCATTTTATTTTGCATTGCCTCCTCTGTGTTTGTTCTGTATTGATGGTGTCAAAGCTGGATGTAGGGAGGTGAGGAGAGTGGAATCAGACTGAGAATGAAAAGCAGTTTCAGCAGGACCCTTTCTTGACCAGCTTTACCTCTCTGGGATCTTAACTTCTTTTCCAAACTTTTCTTTTTCGAGGCAGTACTTGGTATTCACATTGTGCACAGACTTGGGATGCTCCCCCTTCCTGTGTTCTCAGGGTCCTTTAGGGGTATGGGGAGCAAGCCTGGTGATTTAGATGAGAAGGGTCTTTCCTGGTTGCAATGCCAGGCTCCTCAGGGAATGTTGGGAGGGGACATTCTTCATGCCATAGAAAGATCTGTCTTGTGTTAGTCCTTTAAATAACTTTGATCTAGGACTTTTAGCCCTGGCTTGAGAGAAAACTTTTGTCTCTCTAGTTCTTTCTGGAATTAAGGATGGTACCCTCAGTGCATGAAGTGCCCTCACTTATTTGATGTTTCTTTAGATAATAACATCATAGGAGGACCCAGATTCTTAGGGGAAATTTAAAGTTGGGGTTTTATTAGCCAAAAATTTCTTAGGCAGTGAAATCTGTACTGTTCCTAGGCAGAGGAGAATCACATTCCTTGCTGACTCTTCTTGCCTTTCTCCCTTATATCCTGGGTCTCACTTTGTATATGGTCTTCTCAACTAAAGATGATTCTTCATTCCTTATGGATGAAAAGATTAGCATCTGATCTTTTCTATACAGAAGTGCCATCTTCCTGACACTACTGCTCCAAAGGGTCCCATTGCAGAGGTGTTTTTTTTTTTTTTTTTTTTTTTTTCAGCTCTAAGATAAAAGAGTTTTGTAGAGGGTGAGCTTTGGGAGCAGGCAACCTGAGGTCAGCTTCAACCCTGCCACTTTCCAGTTGTGTGATTTGGGGCAAGTTACTTGATCTCTCTCTCTGCATCTGTAGAATCTGAATGATAATAATAATCCTTCTTATTGTTAGAATTGTGAAGAAGATTCAATGAGTCTATGCCCATAGAGTGCTAAAAGCCTGGCAGGTAGTTAGCTATTACTCTGATGAGGAAATAGCTAACATTATCAACCACTGCATCACTGTAATATAGCTAAGTGTTAGTTGTTATCTGTGTTGAGCTGAGCTTTGAAGGCTGTGCTCATGTGGGCTTCAGTCCCGCCAGGACAAGATGTGTTGCCAGATTTATCATACACATGATCTTTGTATTGCTTTCTGCTAGGACCCTTACAGAAGAAAGAAAGGTACATGCGTCAGGACTGGGGCTTTACAGAAGGGGTGATGGTTGGGTCCCAACAGGTGCTTGAGACAGGCTGGCAGGTGGGAAATCTACACTCACTTTACACCCTGCATACTGCCTTAGAAATGCCGTGCATTAATATACCTCATTTAACCTGTTTCTTAGAGGTCCATCATTAATTTGTTCAATAAATATTTATTAAGCATCTAGGGCATTTCAAGCACTGATCTAGGTACCATGTTATTTAAGTTTGTTGGCTTCATTTTTAAAATGCATAAGTATTTGCCTTTTGTCTCCCCTTCCCCCCACCCCAAGCATTTGAGGGCATCATGTGACACTAGCTCTTCATGAATTAAATCCCAAATACTTTTTAGCTATAATGATTTCAAGATTTGTTAAAATGAGGAGAACATACCACTGAGGAATTGAACAAAATATTCAGTATAACCTCCAGCCCAATTGCTTCTCCCATCAGCTTCATCATATGTAAATTTGTGGGGAGGGAGGTGGAAAGAGCTGGATAGTCTCCAGGGTTCCTTCTATCTCTAACAATCCTTAGATTAATTGCCTTATTTCATCAGTTATTGCTTTTTAACCTTTTTTTCTTTTAACATTTGTCTTAGGTATATAAATTCTGTCACTCCCATCATTGCGTATTAATCAAGTGGGTAATGGCACAGATAATAAAAAGAAAGAGAAGTATTTAGTTCTGCTTGTATTTCATTAGTAATTTTTAGCTTTCATTAAACTGTGAGAAATTGCCAAAATTTGACCGTTTTTGACCTACAGAAAATGGCGATTTCATACAGTTCAATTTAGTATAAACCCTGGCCCCTTCCACTTTGATTCAGATCCAGGAAGTCTTGGGGGATATGGGAAATTGTGCGGTATTGCAAGTCCCCTATTGCAAACCCAAGTCACAGGCTCTTGTAGTAGCACTGAATCTACCTTCCTTGTGATTGTCTGCTTGGTCTAATAGCATCTTTCTAAGATACAAGTCTCATCATGTCTTCACCTTGTTTAAACATCTTTGGCAGCTCTCCAGATGGTGACCAACAGTGTCATCGGGTACTTACTGAAAATGCAGATTCCAAGGGTCCACCTGAGATGCAAGGGCCAGATATCTGCACTGA
The DNA here is from genome assembly GCF_020171115.1 of Neogale vison. Taxonomy (NCBI): domain Eukaryota; kingdom Metazoa; phylum Chordata; class Mammalia; order Carnivora; family Mustelidae; genus Neogale; species Neogale vison. The sequence continues at coordinate 250,669,922 of NC_058091.1, read as the reverse complement.
AGCAGATCCCTAACTGAATCTGATGGAGATCACAATTGGCCTAACACTGTAAAACCTAACCTCTTTATCATGATGCACAAGACCATAGCACATCTTCTCTGGGTTGTTTCTTCTACTTTCTTCTTCCTCTGGCCTCCAGGTAATCTTGATCTGGTTCCTTTTCCTAAAAGCATGCATTGCCTGCCTTTACTTCTTATGTGTGTGCTATTTTCTCTGCCAGAGATGTCTTTGCTCCTCTTTTCAGTCCAATCAACTTCCTACCGATTTATCCTCCAAGACATGTTCAAAGAAGACCCACCCTGTGAAGCTTTTTGCAATTCTCTCTGATATCTCTTGTGATTGCTACTCTACTTTGCAGATGGCTTTCATTTGACATCTATTATATTATGTCAGCTGTATTTATGATCTGGATGTTTGGGCAACTGATTGGTGAATTTACCATTCCTTATTTTAAGCCTTCATCTGCATGGCTGGCACATCATAGTTATATGATAATGCCTAAAGAATGGCGGGGAAGATGGAATGAATGAACACTAGTTGACTTTCCCTAGCACACGAAGTGTTTGGGATGGTCTGGATATGTGAATTCAGGGCTGTGGAAAAGCCAGTCAAGAATTTACAATTTGGGGGGCGCCTGGGTGGCTCAGTGGGTTAGGCCGCTGCCTTCGGCTCAGGTCATGATCTCAGAGTCCTGGGATCGAGCCCCGCATCAGGCTCTCTGCTCAGCAGGGAGCCTGCTTCCCTCTCTCTCTCTCTGCCTGCCTCTCTGCCTACTTGTGATTTCTCTCTGTCAAATAAATAAATAAAATCTTAAAAAAAAAAAAGAATTTACAATTTGGCTAGACATAGTGTGCAAAGTTAGTAAGAGAGCTAAATGGGCAAGATAGATTATCCTAAGACTTATGAAACACTATGTGCCACTGAATTAATGTTACATGTTCAACACTATGTCAGCACTATAATCCAAGAGCTGATTTTATTATACCTTTGGGATGGCTCTGGTTATGTATAACAGTGTTGGGGCACCGGGATGGAAGTGCCAATGCCAATAAAATAAAGAACTTTTGCCCTGTGCTTGTCAATTTATACATTCTTTTGTCTTTGTTTTTATATTTGATCATAAACGTGGTGACTGGCTTAGTACTGTTTTTCCTACTTTAGTATAGGGTGCACTCTTTTTTTTTTTTTTAAGATTTTATTTATTTATTTGACAGACAGAGATCACAGGTAGGCGGAGAGGCAGGCAGAGAGAGAGGAAGGGAAGCAGGCTCCCTGCTGAGCAGAGAGCCTGATGCGGGGCTCGCTCGATGTGGGGCTCGATCCCAGGACCCTGGGATCATGACCTGAGCCAAAGGCAGAGGCTTTAACCCACTGAGCCACCCAGGCATCCCTAGGGTGCACTCTCAAAAACGGTCCAGATATTGATGGTGCAAAACCCTACATTTTATAAGGGATGCTGGCCCTATGAGCTACATATATTACCAAATATCTCATTCTACCTAGTCATTTATACTCTGCATTCAGTGTTCACGCCTTTCTTTAATTTTTCTTTCTTTGAACTCTTTGTAATTTTGGTGATTTCCTTCTCATTTGAACAACAGTTGATCTGTTTAAATTCAATTAATGTCTTGATTCAGATGAAATATTTGCCATTTTTGGCATGCCTAATAACCTGCGTTTTTGTCTCACATTAAGTTTTACAAAAGCCAGAACTTCTCTTTGTAACTTGAGGCTTTTAGTTGTTTCATTTCCCACTCATTTTTGTGATAATAGAAATAATTTCAATGAGTGAATAAACATCACGGGGTAATGACAATGATGGTCATGTTGCAAAAGTTAAACTTTTAGCTCATAGACAGCTTCACCATAAAATAAACCATGGAAAGTATTCATTCATAGGCTGATTTATGAAAGTTCCAGTGACGTAAGGCAGGGAGTTAGCAGCATCAGCACACGGAGTATCAACATCCAGATTGTTTGGACTTCAGATAAAGCAATAGTAAGAACTGCCCATGCTCTTTATTTCTCAAGGAAGTATAACTAGTATTCTGTATTCAAAATTAGCTTAATTTTAAGAATGAACTAAAATTCATTAGCTGTTGTTGATGTGTCTTCTTTTTCCATTCTGTTTCCAAAGTGAACTTTTTCTACCTGAGTTTAAGCTTGCAGCTGAGTGTACTTCTGTAAGTACATTTGGTCTGAATCATTCATTCGATCTGAATTTCCCAAGGTTTTGTATTTATCTCTAGTCTCTACTTTCTTCACAATTTAAGATGATTTTTCACGGTGGCCTTTCTAACTCTTTTAAAAACGGTTATTGCAGAAGATTAATTTATAGCACTTGATCAGAAGATTTCTCATATGATGGGGGAGAAAATAAGTAGAAACCGGTGTTGTTTCACTTTATACAACTTTATTTGCAAAATTCTGGCTCATCATAAGGATGTCATTTGATAATGTGTACTCTGCCATTAGCTAGTCTGGAAAGTGTGAATGTGATTATGTATCCTGCTGTAATGGAGCTTCATGTCTAGTGATTTCCTCTCTTGTTTCGTTTCTCATGGCTTATGCTCTTAGATAAAGAAACTATGTAAAGCATTTTAACCACCTCAATTTCCTACTTAGAGGGCAATAAATCGTACTCTTCCCCTCACTTCCAAAACAAAGAAAACAATATTTCAGTATGGGAAACCTCATCTTGATAGGTGCATGTGCAGGATATTAGCATCTGTTGAAAACATCATCTTTGAGAGCAAGGAGGCCCCATCCTAGAGGCTGACTGAGTGCCTTGTCATGAACATCCTGGCTGGTCTGGATGAGTGGAACAGATCTCGTTTGTCTCAGACCTCACCACACGTGATCATCCCACGATGTATCTTTAAATACCTTCCGGTGAAGACTTGCTTGTCTTCTTTAACAAAAAAATTTTGCAGGGGGCACCTGAGCAGCTCAGTGGGTTGGGCCTCTGCCTTCAGCTTGGGTCATGATCTCAGGGGTCTGGAATCAAGCCAAGCATCAGGCTCTCTACTCAGTGGGGAGCCTCCTTCCTCCTCTCTCTCTCTGCCTACTTGTGATCTCTATCTGTCAAATAAATAAATAAAATCTTAAAAAAAAATTATTTTTGATGGCAAGTTGAAAACCAAAACACAAATTTACCTTTTTCCTTTAGGAGCAAAACAGAAGTATAAACTCTTTGTTTTGGGCCCAGGGGGTCCAATTCTGCAATGAAAATGAGGAATTTAAAATATCTACTTCCACTGGTAGCTTCAGAAGGGTACTTTATGTTTTTGGACAAAGAATTAATGACAAGCTGTGACTTTGGTGTCTTTTAAAAAAAGAAATGGGTTTGAGTTTTATTTTTGCCCATCCATTATGTATTAGGTGTATAGGGCATAGGAATGATTGTTATATGGAATTACCAAGATTCTTGCCTTAAAAATAAACAAAGATAAAAATAATACAACTGACTGGGTAAGGCTGGGTGTAGTAAGGGCCAGTGGGCGGTTCTGAGAGCTTCTTTGAAAGTTCATTTGGGAGAGAGCGAGGGCTCGTCGTGCTCAACAAAGGTTTCCTGGCGTGGTGGGGCGTCAAAGAGAGAGGATTTGGGTTATGGAGAATTTTAGACAAGGAAATGAGCTCAGCAAACATGTGGCTGCAGACATTCACAAGACATTTTCAAGCAATAGTGGCGAAACCATTCCATAGGAGTGGTGAGGTAACATTTGAGAATCATTTCGTGGTAACTACACAGGGGTTCTAGGTCAAGATTCTGCCTGCTCCCATGGCACAAGGTACACAAGAGGAGCCCCTCAGGTTACGATGCCACAGTTTCATTACATAAAGCAGATGTGCTTTAGGGCATCTCTGGGATTCATTTAAAAATGGAGCCCTGTTCCATGAGAAGCTACAAAATGAGGAAATGGCTAATTCACTTAACAACTCTGGGGCTTCTTGGGGTGGAGGGTGGGGTCAGGGATGTGGTTTTTCTAGCATCACCTGGATCTGAATTCATACTTTCCCTTAAGATCTTCGGTTTAGTGATTATCTTGCCCTACTCCTGTACTATCTCTTTTCACGTGAAGTTGTCCACAGAAATCCAGATATCACTTCTCTCTCTCACTTTATAAAATATCATCCAACGTGTAGCTCGGAGTGGCTGACCTTTAAGGCTTGGGACTGTGAAGGAGGTTCACATCTTAAAACTTAAAGCCATTAATCCATTTAAATTATTAATTATTGTTATAACTATTATATGTTACCTATAACCATTTCATATACCTTAATTGGTTACTATTTAGTAATTAAATTATTTAAAATGAAAAATACAAAACCCCTATGTCTGTCTGTACCATCCAGGGAGCTTTCTTCCTGTCCATCTTTTTCCTAAACGCTCCAGCCTCTGCTAGATTACTTCTGAGTCTTCCTGCAACTTTTGCTGCCCCTCCCTCTTTGTTCTTGTTGCTGGTCCTCCTCTCAAATTCCTATTCTCTTTTGACCAGCGATTTTTTTTTTTTTTAAATTTCCAGTCTCATTTTCCACGTTCTTCCGTGCTGTGATCATTCTGATCCTTCTCACCCATCTTCTCCTCATGTTTCCCCCACCCTAAAATCTGGTACACATGCTATCAGCTCTCTCCCATCTTCTCTGCCTTTCTTGAGCAGAGAGACATGCACACTCAGCCACGAGTGAGGTTAGCAAGGCCTCTGTGCAGCCTGTTTTCAAACAGAGGCCTGAGACTCACCAGCAAATACTGGCTCGCCTATCAGGATTTGGACTTGGTAGATGTGTTGCGGGGACCCGGGAGGTGTATTTTCGACAAGATATTCTGAAGCAGGTGGTCCATGGACGCTCTGAAATCTCTTTTAGGGCCCTGTTCCTCCGTTCAGCAGGCCCCAGTCTTTTTCCTTTTTCTTTCTTCTTGTAAAATATTTTAGTGACTTGGTCAGAGGGGGTCAGGGAGAATAGCTGGTCTGTGAGAACCCGTGCCTCTCCCTCTCTGCTTGCAGGACAATGGCTGTAACATAACGCCGTTCATGTGACAGCCAGAGAAAGGGGCCCATTGTTCTGTGGTTGGCTGATGCTACATTCAGCTCTGGCCAGCCATCCAACTGAGCTTGGTAGCCCCAAGGAAACAGACACACTTGAATTGGAGAGACAAAGAAAGGAGGTCAAGGCCTTTCACAGTTAAACTACTTGCAGCAATGTGTCCGAGGTAGGATTTGGGAAGGAAGAAAGTAATTCTGTGGAAGCACCATTAATCTGGCTTGGGAGCGTGAGACATGGCGTTAGGGGAACAAGTCTGTTAGAACTCCCAGTTGATCTTTGGCCAATGAGGTATTGTTTCCGAGTACTTTCCACTGGCTTACTGCAGGGCTTTATTATTGATTTGAAAAAATAAAAAAGACCTCTCTGTTCATGGGAAGGCACGTTTTCACTGCCTGTTCTCCCCAGGTTCATCAAAGACAGGTGTTTGGTCTGAAAGTATAAGGCCTATGACCTCATAGAATGATTCTTTGTTCCAGGGTATGGTTACTGTGTATATCATGATGTGTTCCTAATCCTTCCAAATCTAGACTCAGATTAAGATTTGAAGCAGAGAAGTTTTGTTTTTGTTTTAGATTAAAATACAGTTAATTCCATTAGAAAATTATGGATCTATTTAGGTAGTTATGATGTTAGGGGATTCCCTAGAAATCATTTCAATACCACCCCCCACCCCCAACTTCCAAACTGGATTCTAGCCCTGGAGGAAAAGGCTTGCAAACTTCCTGTAAAGATCTAATCCAGAGCTCAACAATTGGCTACATTCTTTGTGTCCCAGGATTCAAATTCAAGGTCATAGCCTCAGCAAAGGTCACAGCCTTTTTCACACAGGATTGTTCATTTAGTCTGATTACTCCCTTTATGAAAAAGTGTGTTATTCATTCAGGCTTTGACTCTGAGTTTCCTTCAAAAGGGAACTTAGTCCCTGGTTCCTGTGGATGTTTGTAGGTGGTTATTTTTTCTTCCTTGTTCTCTCTCTCTCTCTTTTTTTTCCAGTTAGGCAGGGGATATAGCCTTGAGTGGGGCAAAAATGGGGAAAGCCTTTTTTGGATATAGTGGGCTGTGAAGAGCCCATTTACAAAGAGTTTTCAGTGAGTTGGTGCTCATTGGCCAGTAGGGATCCTTTTGTCTCTGAGATAAGAGGTTTCCTTCTGGGAGGATTAGGCTGAAGGAGGTTTGTACCCAGGAGAGGGCCATATATGATTTTCTCGAGGTCACTTAGAGCTCCTTGTAATTAAGTCTATCATTGCACCTTGATGGTAGACTATCATTGTAAATCCATTAAAGAAGGAGAAGCAAGTGGATTGCAGAGAGGCAAGTGGCTTTATTCTCTTCATTAGACTTCCCCTCTCCCTCCCTTGCAGTTTGTTTATACTTTACTGAGTGGATATTTGCTTTTACCAGTGAGGTAGGTGCCTTTGAAGTGTTGAAGGGAAAGACAAGACTGTTCTTTGCAGGTGGCAAAAGGATTGTGTTAAACATTCTGCTGATGAGTTAATTAATTTTCACTTCGTCGTCATTAGGCTGTTCATTTGGCTCCATTCCTGTGATTTGGAAAGGCTCATTCCTCAGTGCTCTGAGGGATGAGTACAGCGCTCTGCTTGAACGTCTGCGTGGACGCAGCTTTTGAAAAAACAGGGAGGTGATACGGTCTTTTATTATGGTTATGTCCCAGGTTGCACTGAATGCTTTTTTAGGCATGAGGTGTTAGCATGGGGCTTCATTTTCTATCAGAATTAAAGCCCTGCCCCAAGGAAGACTTCTGAAATGCAGACATAGTTGTGTTTAATCTGGGTGTCAGTTACATGTGGGTATTCATTTAGTGGAAATATGTTGAGCTGTTCAGTTCTGTTTGTGTTTTTTTTTTTTTTTTGGTATGGATTTTATACTTAAAAAGCTCAAAAAAATTTTAAAGCCTATATTCTAAATTCTAAATTCTAAACTATAGAATTAAAGCTGTAGCAGTGATAGAGAAGAGTAGACTTTGGGAACCCCAACTGTTGTCTAGTTTGGATCTTGGTAGAGCTGGGAAGGCCTGGAGCTTTAAACATCCATGAATTTTCCCTTCCTTCCATAGTTGGTAGAGCCCAGTGTCAGAAAGCAATGGACCAGCCAAGCATAGTTGGTTTTTTTACCTTTCTAGGCAGCAAATCTGGTGCCTAAGAAATCAACAGTGTCAGCGGAGCCCCGATCTTGAGAATCTAAAACACAAGCATCCCTCCAAGTTGGCCAACTACAAAATCTCACTCCCATTACTCACCTCCTTCCTTGTAATCTGTCAGGAAAAATCAAAGAAGACTCTATACATTTTTTTTTCTGAGTCTTTAGGTAACATCTTCCCTGAAGTCTAATATTGAAATGCTTTCATTTTTTCCCTCTCATTTTGCTAACTGAGACTTAGCAGTAGGAGGTGTGGAGCCTTGGGCTCCTCTCTCTTTGCTTATTCCGGCCGTCACCTCCTGAGCACCACAGTGAGCTCCAGGAGCAATACTGTTAAAGGAGCATCGTCATAAGCAAGGGGACACTTCTGGCACAAGAACAGCCTGTGGTCCTTGCTCCATCTAGAGGACATCAACCATCACCATTGTGGGTCATCATGCCTGTGGAACATTCTAGCTTGCTGTTACAATATGGAGCTAGTATACTCAAACAGAGAAAACAGGAGTTTTTGGTTTTGTTTTGTTTTTAAGGAGAACTTGGAGTTCTTGGCTTTAAAATGGTTCTAGTACATCTGTGAGATGTGTACATATCCATTCTGTACACTTCCTTTAGGTATTGGACTTGAAGGTTAACTTCAAGTTAACACAAGGACTTACACAAATGTGTGATTAAAGTCATGAGTTAAGAGACAAGATTTTGATGGTCTGAATATAGTCCTGGCTGTTCTCATTTACCATATGACATGTGACAACCTGGTTCAGGCTCCCATGTCCACCTTTTGGACCTTCATGACCCTGGGCAGGCTACTTATGCTCTCCAAACCTCCTTCCATCACCTGGGAAGGGCAAACAGTATGTACTTTGAAGAAGCTATGTTTAGCATAGTGGTAGGCACAAAGTAAGCTCTCTGTCAATATCAGTTATCACTATTTAACACCAAATAATCGTAAAAGAGGGAAGAATAATTAATAGGAATAAGGTTTGCATATACCTTTTATGAAAGAATCATCCAAGGGCTTAAGTAAGATCCCATTAATTAAATATGGACATTAGAAAATAGTTTCTGACCCAAAATATAAGCTATAAGAAATTTAAAATATTCTGGAATGCAACAGTTAAATTTATCTACAGGCATCAGTGTTTTTTCATGAAGATAGTATTATCTTATAGTAGAAGATCAGCGAATGAAAGTGTTCCAGGGGCACCTGGATGGCAGAATTGACTGAGCTTCTTGGTTTCAGCTCAGGTCATGATCTCAGGGTTGTGAGGGAGTCTTCTTCAGACTCTCTCTCCCTCTCCCTTTGCCCCTCCCACTATGCACACTCACTCTCTAAAATAAATAAATAAATCTTTAAAAAAAGACATTCCAACAAAAACATGTGCACAAATGTTTGTATCATCATTAATCACAATAACTACAAGATGAAAACAACCCACATTTCCACTGACTATTGACTGGAGACTGGATGAAAAAAATGTCATGTATGTATACAGTGAAATATTACTCATTCCTTTAAGAGGACACCAGACACAAATGACCACATACTGTATACTCCTATTTATATGAAATGTCCAGAATTGGCAAATCCATAGAGACAGAAAGTAGGTTAGTGGTGGCCAGGGGCCTGGGGAGGAGGAAATGGGGAGTGATTGTATCATGGGTATGGGGTTTTCTTCTGGGGTGATGAAAATGTTCTGAAATTAGGTAATGGTAATGTTTGCAGAGTGTGTTTAAAATGGTGAGTTCTATGTCGTGTGTATTTTAACTCAATGAAATCTTTTTGACCTTTATTAAAAAAAATACACACATCAGTAGGTGTTTTGCATTTAAATGAGATGTATCTGCATCAGTCAGTCAGTCTCTGCTCTTGATGTGTCTGAGTTAAGCCTTTTGTGTGTTGCAGAGAATACCAAGATCTAAATTATACACAGTTGGGGTTCCCAAAGTCTACTGTTCTCTATTACTGCTACAGCTTTAATTCTAAACTTTAGAATTTAGAATATAGTCTATAAAAGTTTTTTGAGCCTTTTAAGTATAAAATCCATACAAAAAAGAATGCAAACAGAATTGAACAGCTCAACACATTTTCACCAAATGAACACCCACACATAAACTGACACCCAGATTAAACACAACCATGTCTGCATTTCAGAAGTCTTCCTTAGGGCAGGGCTCTAATTCTGATAGGCAGGCATGGCCCCTACCCTCCATCTGTGAAGACAGGGAAGGATGAAGAAGCAGGCGATATGTTCCAGGTGAATTCTTCTTAGGAGAGGGAGAGAGCACTGTGACTTGGGTGATGAGAAAAGGCTTTACACCTTCACCTGAGAGAAGGTGATGAGTGAGCTTCACATAATTGGCAAAGATTGAGAAAGTACCCCAGTTGGTAGAAACATACATGGCCAGGGTGAGAGCGGGAGGGGCAGGGGTGAGAGCTGGCAGAGGTGCTCGGAGGGGAGTGTTTTATATTGGAGTATCAACGCATGAGGTCGGAGGTATATGTTGGAGCCAAGTTTGAAAATCTTTGAAATCTGCTTAAATTCACCTGGCAGTGGATAACAAAAGATTACCAGTGATGATAGGAGTAGAAAATCATATAAAAATTAGAAGACAGTTGGAGAGAATAGTACAGTAATTTCATGAAATCTCACATAATCTGTTTTTTTTTTATTTAGTAAGTATTTATTGAGCACCTGTTTCCTTCCATGTGATTTCCCTTGGTCAGAATGGGATGATACCCAAGATAAACAAGGCTCCTGCCCTCTTGGATTTGCACTCTAGTATACATTTCAAGCCCTGACTGCTATGTCCTGTGGATGAACGTACTTGGAAAGTTAACGCCCAGGTCATGGAGTGGTTTTGAGTGTGGGTTCTACAACCAGACTTCCTGGATTTAAATACTGTTTTGTCTCAATGTCTAGTAGATGTATGACCCCAAACCACTTACTCCAGACTTCAGTCTCTTTATCAGTTAAGTGGGGGTAATAATGCTAGCTTTCTCATAGACCCATTATGAGGGTCAACTGACATAATGAATGTAAAGGACTCTATCTGGCATATAGTAGATGCTCAGTAAGTTTCATTTGTTTATTTGTATCTGATTAGTTTCAAATCAAGGATTTTTTGAGGTCCCGTCTCTTTTTAATTCCAGAGAGGGTCTTGCAGAGACCTGCTATGGGATGTCTCAGGTCTAAGGTCTTTAAGATGCCATACTATCTTGAAGGTTGACTTTGTCAAATTACTTAGCATACAAACCCTACATTCTTACTTCAGGAAAACAACAAAGTTCCTCTCTCTGACAAACTATAATCTTGATCTTTGCTTGGGAACAATATTCCAGATAATGCTTCTCCTACATTCTAGATCAAGAAGCCTTTAGGAACATGTTGGTCTGAGTGGTGCTCCCTGGTCAGCATTAGGAGTCTGGTGATGCAGAATGTGGTTGGTGTTGCAGACCTGAGCACCTCAGGTCTCCTTTTGGAGACTTCACCAGAGTTTGAATTTAATTTCACAAGTACCACAGATCACCTCAGATCTCTGTGCCTCTGTGCCTCTCTCTGTGAAGCAGACTGAAATAGCCAACCACCTTTCAGGAGGCACATTTTGAAGTATGTCTAGAAGGAATCCTTGGAGCTTATGGGAAGAGACGGCATAGACCTTGAGGGCCCTTCTATTTCTAGAATAAATGAATTCTAGTTTTTAAACTCCTTGAGCCCATAAGAACTGTATTAATTACCTTTCAGTCCCCAAATGGTCAAGTACAATGCTATGGACTGAATTAGAGCTCCCAAAATTCATATATGGAAGCTTTATCCTTCACTATGACTGTATTTGGACCTAAGGCTCGTGAGGAGGTGATAAAGGCTAAATGGGGTTATAATATGGGGCCCTAACCAGTAGAGCTGAAGAGGAAGAGAAAGAGACATCAGAGCTCATTCTTTCCATCCTCTAAGAACACAGGGAGGAGGTCATCTAGGAGTCAGGAGGGGAGCTCTCACTGGAAACTGAGGTGGCCAGCACCTTCTCCTTGGACTTCCCAGCCTGCACAACTGTGAGAAATACATTTCTGGTAAGTCACTCAGTCTGTGGTGTTTTGTTAAGGCAGTCTGAGCAGAACCTGGACATGCTGACTTTTTCGTTTATTCTCTTAAAAAAAAAAGTGTAAGAACTTAAATCCTTGTGGGCCTGATTAATTTCAAAATTATTCAGAACTACATGAACAGGACTATACAGAACAGGGATGTTCACATGAAAAAATGAACCTGACCTACAGTCCTAATCTTCATTCTAATGGATAATCTTGACTTTATCACCTGCCGTATACCAGCAAGATGGCAAGGGAGCATCACTGCTTGATTAAAACTTCCCCAAGACACCCAGTCTTTCCCCTAGTGGAGGTGCTTATCAGCAGGGAAATAGTCAATGAGGAGTGCACACTGTTGTTAGGAGGACAGGAGGCAAGGGAATAGCCCACACAGTTTCTCCACTAGATTTTCGGGTTTTGAACCACTGACCCCCTAGGTACTCTTTAATAATGCAGCAGGACTGAAGGGTAGAGGCTATGAGGGAGGGTGAATAATGGAGGTCTTGCCAGCAAAGCAGCCCCTCGCCTCAGCTAGGAGAGATGAGGCAGTTCCTCACACCAAGGAGTGGAGGTCCTCCTCCAGGAAGGACCATGATTGCATCTGAGCCCAGCCATGGATTCAGGTACAAAGGGTGCCTCAGAAGAGCTGGCCAGATGGTCTACTTTTATTTTGGTGAAGACCTGCCTGGAACAAAGGCAATTTACTTCTGCCCCGGTCAATACAAAAACAAAAATGTTTATGATGTCAAGCTCTGCCAAGCTAGGGCTGGGGGCAAAAAAATCCTTGCCTTCCTTTCAAGGCAATATGTAAATGATGCTTTGTAGTTTTGTTTCTACAACTTCTGGGGACCATTCAGAGGGCCTCCCTGTAGCCCATCACTTCTGGAGAGTTTAATTTTTATGGTGGTGATGATCCCATAAGCTAACCCTCTGGGTTCAGTTGTCACCTGCCAGCATAACTGTCTTTGGCTGAGGATATTGCATTGTTACAAAGTCCAGAGATCTTCTGAAAGCAATCCCCTAAATTTGCTTTTAGAATTTCAAACATGTGCTTATGGGTCGCCTTCTCCCTAGAGGATCAAACTCCAATCTTTCTCAATTTGTCTGAGTTCAGGTGTGGCAGACAGAGAGATATTAAGTCTCTATCCAAGAAGGATTTCTTATAGCTTGACCTAAGGAAACTCCTGTCTAGCCAGAGAATTTGGAAGAGAATTTTTCATTTTTTGGCACAGTTGTAACTATTTGTAAAATTGGAACCATGAAATTAGAGTCCAGCAGCATGTAGTTTCATTCACTGGCACACACGGGAGACCACAGTGTTTTTATGTGTTAGGGGCTGACGTGTCCTCTCTCTTTCCTTTGATGGTGAGTGTGTCCGGCTCCACTGCTGAGAAGGAGGGCAACCATGGCCTGACAGGCAGATTTCAGAGCAAAGTGTCAGTGAGTAAAGAAAGGGCTGTGGAAACCAGGCAAGTTTTGTCATTGACTTCTGAGAACCTGTTCTTTAAAACAAAAGCAGCTTCCGGAGGTGGACCTATCACAACTCAGACCCCAAGCAGAGCAAAGCCCCTTCAGGGTATACTGTGGCCATTTGTTCCACGGTGTGCTCCCTGGTATGTGGGGAGAAGACCAGGCCTCTGTCTGGCTCTGGAGGCTGTGCCCACAGAAAGTAAGCCATGCACATTGGCCATCCCACCCATTCTTTTTTTGCCCAGCCGTTGCTGGCTGCTGAGAAGCTCAGGAAAGTGAAGATGCTTGTGGGCTGTCAGTGTGTCAGACCTCAGAAGGATCCCCAAGGCCCCAGTGGGGAGCGTATGGTTAGAGAAAAGAAGTCCAGATGAAGAAAATGATTTAAGGAGAGAGTGACTTTTGGGACATTTCATTCCATTGGTTCAGTTCAAGTTGTTGTGTATGTGGGTTTTTTTTTTTTTAAGATTTTATTTATTTATTTGTGTGAGAGAGAGAACACAGAGGCAGAGGGAGAGGGAGAAGTAGACTCCCTGCTGAGCAGGAAGCCTGATGTAGGGCTTGACCTCACAAGTCTGAGCTCATGACCTGACCTAAATGCAGATGCTTAACTGACTGAGCCACCCAGGAACCCTTGATCCAGTTTAAGTCTTTCATTCAATGTGCTTTATGCTGAGTTCTGGGAGGTTGATGGAATCCCCCAAGCATGAAATTACAGTACTACCCATGAGTGTAGCTGCCCACTTTTTAAAATTGTATCAATGTGAGGTAAATGTTTGTGTTTTCTAATCTGGTGCTGAGGAAAAGCATTAGAAGTGATACAGGGGCACCTGGGTGGCTCAGTGGGTTAAAGCCGCTGCCTTCAGCTCAGGTCATGATCTCAGGGTCCTAGGATCAAGCCCCGTGTCGGGCTCTCTGCTCAGCAGGGAGTCTGCTTCCCCCGCATCCGCCTGCCACTCTGCCTGCTTGTGATCTTTCTCTCTGTCAAATAAATAAATAAAATCTTAAAAAAAAAAAAAAAAAGAAGTGACGCAGACGTTAAGGTCAGTGTCACTAATCCATACAATTTTAAATTTTTTTTTAGCATATTCTTCAGTGAAAGAAGTAAACGTTTTTTGAGTGAGGGAGCACACTTTCCCATTAGAACTCTGTTAGGTAGTCCTGAGTGGTGGAATGAATATCTTATCTGGAGATTAAAGATCTTGTCTTGAGATCTAGCTGTTCCTCTGTTTGATCTTCGGCAGCTAAAAAAAAAAAAACAAAACTCTTTTGTGTGTGTTTCATCTTATTTATAAGATGAGGAAATTAGAAAGGCCTGTTTGGACTGCTTGAACTTGACTAGGAAGTCTCTTGGGCTGTGTCTGGAGTGTGTGGGTGCCACTGAGTGGGCAAGTGAGAATAGGGTAGGTGAGTGATGCAGACAGGCTGGGTCTAGGAACCAGGAAGGGTCCCCCAAAAGCAGTCAAGAGGGTCCCTGGCTTCACCCAGGATGGAAATCAGGTGCAAGCCAGAGAAAATGGAAACAAGAGTTTATTGCATAGTGTCAGTGACAGGCAGTGAGCAGCAGACGGAGTATCTGGGAGACTCAGAAAGGAAAGGAGAATGAGTCTTGTCCCCATTTGGGGCACGGAATTTACATTAGAGAAGGATCTAGGGTACATGGTCCTCCAGGCTTCCACTGTAGGGTCTAATCAAAGGTGAGTGTCGGGTGAACAATAGGCATTACTCTGAATTCCCAAAGGTAGGGATCTTGAGGCCAGCATTGGCCAAGGTTTCTTTGAAACTGGCATCCTGGAACACATTTGGGATCTGGCTCTTGGTGGTATTTGCAGCCTAGGACAAAACTCAGAGAATAATTTACTTTCATGCTTCCCCTTGAAATGGGAAGAGAGCTTTCCAAAATGGATTCCCTTTAGTATTTCTGCATCGTGAGGGTTCACTGCCTAGCGCCCCTAGAGCAGAGCCACAGCTTCGCCACAGAGCTGGATGGTGGAGCTAGACACCAAATGCAAGAAGCACAACTGTGTGACAAAGAGAGCTTACCCTTTCTGCTCCCTTCTGTGGACTGCAGGAGCTGAGGACGAGCTTTGGGACAGCTGTTGTCCTGCGGGTTCCTCCTCTCGGTCGGCTCCTGGTTAGGGCACAGCCTGCGACCAACTGTGGGACTCTTGCCTCTAAAATTGTAACTTCATTGAAGTCTCAAAATTTAGCTAACTTCAGACCGAGTCCAAACCTTCTCCTCTGGATACATTTGCTTCTACTCCATTATGATGGGTCTTTGGGAGAACGGGTAAAAATGAAGTGTTCTCTCTCTCTTTTTAAAATTGACACACATGTTAAAAGCAAGCAAGCAAGCATTAGCTTTTATACATTTTGAGAAGTCTGGTATCTGCTCCTGGTCCCCAAGAGACCCTGAAGAGAGTCAGGTGATGGCATAGAGCCTCAGTTGGGGAGGGTTCTGCCCCACTGGGTCCTAGAGGACTGGGACTCTCTAATCCACACCACATGCTGTGACCTGAGCAGACCCCACAGGACAACAGAGGTCTTGCTGTCTCGTTGTGGAGCAGTTGCTCAGAAGCCGGGCTACAGCTGTGGCCTGCTTTGTGGGCAAGTGCAGCGTGCTGATTAAACTTGATCTTTTAAGCCCCTTTCTCCCTATAGGTATTATAAATAACAACTGGTCCTCAGGAGTACCTGCCAGAGGGGGGATTGAGAGCTCCATTCTGTACTCCAGAAGGCGTTGTTTTGTGTAACCTTAACTTCTTCAGCCGTGAGAGGGGTGGGAGACTCAAACCCCAAAGCAAAGCCGTTTTACTGTGACCCAGAAAATCCAAGGTGAGGAATTCAGAATTGAAATCGAGGAAGGCAAGTTCCTCCCAAACCTCAAATTCCTTAGAGCGTCTCTAGGAAAGTAAGAAGTACACACAAGTAGAGCCCTCTACGTGCCTTCGTTCCAAGTCAAACAATCGATTCAGAATTCGGGCCAACAAGTCGCTGAGAGCCAGAACTCTGACCTGGTGCAGTGGCTTTGGGATGTTCGGTGCCCTCTGGTTTCTCTTTGCTTCAAGTTGAGAGACAGTGAGATGGCGCTTTTTGGGTTTCTGAGTCTGGGTTCTGGAGGAATTTTTGTATGTGTTACAGCTCTGCGGGAGAGCAGGAGAGGTGATATTCTGGCTCGGAGTGGGAGGGGGTGGGGGGGAGGGGGGTAGACGGCGATGGGTCTGGGGCCAAGAGAGGATTACACTGTTGTCATTACACTTGCTGACATTTGCCTCGGGTTCTCCCTACCAGATTACAGGTCCGTGCATGAGCCGTGGAAGAATGTGTGAATGTTTGTTTTAATCATGCAGATGGGTAATAAAAAGAAGCAAACAGGAGTCCCCTATCTCTTGGGCAGACATCTGTTACTTCTTAGAACTTGGCTGACTCTAGATAGTTCTTTTCCCTTTTTTTTTTAATTGTGGTAAATTAACGTGTAACCCTTTTTAAAGGTAGGGTTCTCCAGTGTTAAGCCTATTCACACAGGGTGCAACCCTCTCCATCCTCCCTCTCCAGAACTTTTGCATTTTCCCGAACTGAAACTCTGTATCTGCTAGACAGCAACTCTCCATTTTTCCCCTTCACCTCCCACCCTGGCAACCACACTTCCATTTTCTGACTCTATGAGTCCAACCATTATGGATATCTCATATATGTAGAATCATACATTATTTGTCGGTTTTTGTTCAAGATTTTATTTATTTATTTTGAGAGAGAAAGAGAGAGCATGAGCAGGGGTAGGAGCAGGGGAGAGGGAGAATGCCAAGCAGACTCCACCCCCAACACAGTGCCTGCTGCAGGGCTCTATCTCATGGCCCTGAGATCATGACCTGAGCGAAAATCAAGAGTCAGGGTCTCAACCAACTGAGCCCCCCAGGGGCCCCACAATATTTGTCCTTTTGACTTAGTTCACTTAGCATAATGTCCTCAAGGTCCATCCATGTCACAGCACATGTCAGAATCTCCTTCCTTTTTAAGGCTCAATAATATGGCATCATATGTATGTACCACATTTTATCAATACATTTATCCCTTCATAGACATCTGTGTTATTTCCACATTGGGGGTATTAAGAATAATGCTGCTGTGATCCTTGATGTACAAATCTGTTTGAGTCCTTGCCTTCCATTCTTTTGGAACATACGCCCACAGGTGGAATTATTGCATCATGTGGTAATCCCATGTTTTAAGGTTTTTGAGGACCGGCTATACTGTTTTCCACAGCAGCTGCAGTATTTCACATGTTCACCTGCAAAGCACAGGGTTCCAGGTTCTCCACAGCCTTACCAACACTTGTCATTTTAGGGGTTTTATTTGTTTTGTGTTTTGATCATAAGCCATACCCATGGGAGGGAACCACTGACTCTTTGTGATTTTGATTTGCCTTTCCCTAATGATTAGTGATGCTAAACATCTTTTCCTGTGTATATTGACCATTCCTGTTTCTTCTTTTTATTTTATTTTATTTTATTTTTTTTAAAGGTTTTATTTACTTATTTGACAGAGAGAGATCACAAGTAGGCAGAGAGGCAGGCAGAGAGAGAGGAAGGGAAGCAGGCAGAGAGCCTGATGCGGGACTCAATCCCAGGACCCTGAGATCATGACTTGAGCCGAAGGCAGTGGCTTAACCCACTGAGCCACCCAGGCGCCCTCCTGTTTCTTCTTTAAGGAAATAGCTGTTCAAGTCCTTTGCCCATTTTTTAATTAGGCTTCTTATTTTATTGTTATTGAGTATAGATGTCTTTTTTTTTAATGTTCTGGATTTTTATCAGATATATGATGTGCAAATAGGTTTTCCCACTGTGTGGGTTGCCTCTTCACTCCATCAGTAGTGCCCTTTGACACACAAAGTTTTTGTTGTTGTTGTTGTTGTTTTTTACAAAGCCCGATGTATCTGTTGGTTTTTTTTTTTTTTCCTTTTGTTCCTTGTGCTTTTGGTATCATACCCAAGAGATCATTGCCAATTTGCTTTTAGGTATTTTAACATATAGCTCCTTTTCCTCTAATACCACAAAAACCATGACTTGTGGAAATTTTTCTTTTGAGGGAATTTTGCTTGGAATTAGCTCTTCTTTTGTTTGCAGCGGGCCTTAATATAATTTCAGAATTGGTTGACTTCACTTCCGCCATGCTCTACCCATCATTTTTCTCTTCTCAACGGATCACAAAGGCTCACTTGTGGATAAAGAAAAAAGAGAGTGAGGCTTAGTTTGAAAAAAGCCTCAATCATGTATATTATATGGGCTGAGGAGAGAAAGCCCAGATTTAAGAAGCCTGGAGAATATGAGAGGGCCCTGTGGTAACCATGGCCGACAGGAAGTATATGGCAACAAACTGGACTGCCATTTGTCTGAGAAGACTGCCATTTGTCTGAATTCTATTTTCTAAAGCTCTTTTTGCCTTCCTCAGGCTGGAAAGATTATTTGAAAATAAGGCAGGCTCTAGAGGCAAACCTCTAGGGAACTAGCTTCCAGTCTCTATCCCGAGGACTGAAAAACGTGTTCCATAGACACTTCTCCAAGTGTATAGATGATGGCTTTTATCAATGTTCATTCCTCTTTAGAAAACACTGTATGTTCCTTTTATTTTTATTAAATGCTGGTAAGACTCTTCTAATAGCTCAGAAAAACCCTTTCCCTGCTTGCTCATTTCTCACACTTTACTTGTTATTATTTTGGGGTTATATTCTGTGCACTAATCACCATTAACAGGAACTATGCATCCAAAATGCCACGGATCTTGCTTGGTAGAAAACAGCAGCTGGGAAGTGCATCGTACAATCTCATCCTCAAGGAGAAAATTCCATCTGGAGAGAGAACGCCTCCTGGGCCTTCTTCTTTTCACTGGTCTGTTCTAGAAGAATGTATTTACAAGATATCTGTGTTCTAGTATTTTCCCCTGACTTCTGCTGCAACCACATGTCACACTTTCTGGAGCACTAGGCTGTTGTTTACTCTAGGCGTTGGTTGTGTGTCCCTACCTGGCGTGTGCTCAGGGTAGAGGTTGCTCTGACATTCCTGGCTGTCCTGTGGGTCTGGTCTGAAGAGGGCTTATCTGTGCTAGCCACTCCCCCCACACTGCTGCTGCCCACATAGTCACTTGAGTTGTGGGTGTCTGAATTCTTGCACCTTTAAAACATGGAACTTTTTAAAAGTGCAACCCTTTTCAAAGGAGCCACGGTTTCATGAGTAGAGCCACACTCGCCTGTACTCTCAGACTGGAAGGTATCCGTGATGAGCTTTCCTGGGGACAAGGAAGGAGGGCAGTAAATTCCTCTGATTTTCATGCTACAGAACGAGATGCTCCTAAAAGCCAAATTTGGTGTTTTTTTCCTAGGGCCGGGGATCCTGAGATGCCCGCTTCTTGGTGCTGCCTATGCACTGTGTGTTTTAATGTCATCATGACATCAGAAGCTGGGAAGTGCTTTCTACCTGCAGTGTAACTAACTGAATGATCATCCCCAACTTTAGTGTCTGCAAGTAGGCATTCCAACAAAAACGAAAGCCCAGCCCCTGATGGCCTCCCCTGGCTCCTTTGCCTCCCCAGCAGTGCCCCTTATGTCACAAGCTGCAGGGAAGTGGGGTGGAGGGAAGGAGGGAGAGGAGCATAAGTCAGAGCAAGCGTACCAGGCCCTGTGACCAGTTTCCTTGGCACCGGGAAAAAGTGCCTTCAGCTGGCACGGGGGCTTGTGTGCGCCAGGCTTTGCTTGTTTGCCATGGAAATCCTGGTTGTAACAGAGACCGGTGCCATTCAGGCAGTGAGCGGGAAGCTGCTTTTATGGGGAGGCTTTTTTGGCACTGTGTCCGACATACACTCCAGTCAATCACGGGAAAGTGCCTAATAACAGATGTGGTAATTAAGCCTGAAGAACTCTGTCTCTATTTTTCCGTTTTTTTATTGCAGGGAATAACAAAGTGCCTCATTAAACCTCCAATCACGCTGATTTTTGAATTGGGCCCACCGATATTGTCAAAAATGACATCGCTGCAAGGGCTTTCTTCCTAAGTCCTTATCAGCCCACGGTGCCGCCAGGGAAAGGGTGGATTAGTTTGGGGGAGGATGATTCTGTTCTTTCTGTAGTGCCCTTTGCACTCTGGTACCAAAGCATGTGAAGATTCCAGGGGCACAATCAGATTCCTTCAAGTACCTTCCATAGAAAAAGGTTTAGCTTCTACGTGCTTGTGTGAATATAAAATGCCCCCTGATTCTCTTAGGTTCAAATTATACTGCTTATAGCAAGAAATTAACTTTGGTTTTCAATCCTAGAAAGGTTTCAGATAACCTGAAACCATGGTAAATTACCATATTTTAATAGGATAAATTATCTGGGAAAAAAAGTTTAATTACATCTGAAAAGGTCTGTCTTTGATTGTGACAGTTTCTAAGGCAAATGTCTTCATTAAGGTTGTTTTTCCTTCTTTCTTTTTTTAATGATGAACATGGGTCTGGCTCATCATTAAAGAAAATGAATCTAAGAATTTAATGACCTGAGACAGGTAGAAAAAATATATGTCCTTAATAGTAAGAGAACATGGCTCAAAAAATTCTCTTGAGCTCCTCTGAATAGTTCAGAGCTGGTTCTGTGTGATTGGGGCACTCTTGGGAAAGAGCCAAGTGCTCTGCCCATTTCTGACTTGGCTCTGTTGGGTAGTATAGATTTGGAAGCTGCATTTATATTCTGGAGATAATTTTTTTGTTTCTAAAAAATGGCCATAGGCATAGAGATTTGGGCAGACATTTTGTTTTAAATATTTTGAAAAGGCTCTGGCTCCCATTTTTCTAAAGATATTGATTCATTTCCTTGATTCCTGATGCATAATTTTGAGTTTTTCAGGATATTTCCAAGAGAATTTCTAGTTGACTGTATTCTTAAATGTAGCTCTTAATCTGACCCACACGAAACAGGTGATTTGTAGAGCCTAATCAAGAATTAATTTCGATTCATATATTAATGAAGCATAAATGTGACCTACTGGTAATTTGTATATATTTAACATTTGTACATATACATATATGTAAAGGTATACCGACTTGAATGTTGCTCCCTCTTTGTTGACTCATTTGACACCGAATATTTGTAATGTACTTTTATCCATAAAGGCAACATTCTCCATTATTGGTGTCAAACATGTTCTTGCCAAATATGAAAGGAGGCATGTTTAGAGTCAGATTTTTACCACGTTAAAATTTGTTTTAAGAAACACCGATACTGGGGTGCCTGGGTGGTTCAGTCGGTTGAGCACTGGATTCTTTTTTATTTTTTTTTTTAATATTTTATTTATCTATTTGACAGAGAGGGCGAGAGCACAAGTAGGCAGAGAGGCAGGCAGGGGGGCTGGGGAAGCAGGCTCCCTGCTGAGCAGAGAGCCCGATGTGGGGCTCAAGCCCAGGACACCGAGATCATGACCTGAGCCGAAGGCAGCCGCTCAACCAACTGAACCATCCAGGTGCCCCAAGCACTGTATTCTTGATTTCAGCTCATGTCATGATATCAGGGTGGTGAGATTGGGGCCTCTCTCTCCAGCTCTGATTTCAGCTCTGAGTCTGCTTGAGATTCTCCCTTTCCCTCTCCCTGCTCATCTGCTCTGTCTTTAAATAAACAAATAAATAAATAAAAAGAGAATAGAAACCCCAAACCCAAAACTCAACAACAGAGGTACATTAGGAAAGACCCAAGGTTTAAACGAAGATGCTATGGTCAGGATTATTCAGTTGTGGACCAATCAAAGCTTTTCATTACATGAGAATCAGATTAGTTTTCTTCTGTTTTTCCTAAGAACAACAAGATCTTCTGGGATAAAAGAGCTCATTTGTTAGTTTCAGTTCTCTTGCTGGGGAACTATTTCTATAACTTAATGGATAGGCCTTTTAGAGGAAGTGGCAACTTGGCCAAGTCAGAGCAGCCCTGAGTAGAAGCACCATCTCCTGGGGGCAAGGTTTCTCAAAGGCCCCCCAAGCTCCCAGCTGAGGTGTTTGTTTCCCTTCCTGCCCTTAGTTATCGGTCTCTTACCTCAAACCTCTGGACTCATGTCAGCTGCCCATGACTCACAGAAGGTGATCCCTGATTGCCCTTCAATCTCTCAGATCACTGCCCGCCATGATGTGAGCGTTCTATGCTCTGTAGCCCTAAGTTTTGATCTTGGTTAACAACCATTTATTGAGCATCTATTATATTCTTATAGATGTGAAGAGAGGTGGTAATCAGGGACGAGTGCAGGAGAAGACTAGAGGAAGACTCGGGCTTTGCTTTCAAGGTGTTTATAGCTTAGGAGGTGGGATGGGCTACGCTGAAGACGAACCTGCAGCCGCGGGTAACAAATCCATATCAGATGAAGATTGTGCAGCTTTAGTTCCATTGGAGGGTTCTATGCAGTTTTTAGGGAGAAGACTAAAGGATATTTTTACTCAAGTCCCAACA
Source organism: Neogale vison (assembly GCF_020171115.1). Taxonomy (NCBI): domain Eukaryota; kingdom Metazoa; phylum Chordata; class Mammalia; order Carnivora; family Mustelidae; genus Neogale; species Neogale vison. The sequence goes on along the minus strand of NC_058091.1, from coordinate 250,647,711 downwards.
CATCATTAACTAGATACTTAATGAGAGCATAAATTATTGCAGAGAGAGAAATAAGTTGACAGGAAGCTTATGTAATGGTTTGAATTTCAAACACTTAGTGAGGCTTACATGTTGACCTAAGGGAATTACAGAAATGAATCATAGACCCTTGAAAGTTAGCAGGGCAGGAAAAATATAATCTGTGCAAGAAACCATTTCCACCCTCCGCAGATTCTTCAATTGAGATGGTCTTCACGGGCAGTTTAAGTCCATTAGGTTTTAGTTTTCCTTTTTAAATGAAATGATTAGAGAGTTTAACACCTTGAACAAATGACAGTGATACAGTTTATAGGAACTGATTCTTTGTAAGAAGGAAATGAATGTATTCAGTGTGATGGGGGTCAGCTTAAACTGGATTGCTTTCTGTTCTCTGTAGTTTCCATTATTTATGATAAAGTGAAGATGCTGCTATTAGAGATTTTGAAATTTTAAAAAAGTGTTAAGGAAGAGGAGTTATAATAAAAGCAAAAGGGAAATGACATTTTTAAAAGAGCAAGAATGGAAGAAGGAAAGAAATTAACCAAAATGTCGCAAATTAGGCCTGTGTTTCTGCAGACTTCAGAGCTCATGCCTTTAGTTCAAATACTTTCAGCTTCTCTGGTTCAGATTGCCCTTTAAAAGTTAGCCAGCATTTTCTTAAAAGCAGAGGTGTTATTCACCATGAAACCTGTAATTACTTTAATATTAATGTTATAAATAATTAATATTATTTTAATATTAATGTTTGCTATTTAACATTAATGTTAAATATTTAATGTTAATGTCATTTATTTATTTATTCTTAACATTATACTTCATATGTATTTATGGCTACCTGTGCTTTTTGCTTTCTTGCCTCATTTAGGTAATGTACAGACACTTACGTACATTTAGGATACATTGAAATGTTCTTTATTTGCAGTCACATTTTGAGCTTCATCAAAGACCATCAGAGACCTTAGTTGTTTTTCAAAATTAAGCCTTAAAATTATAGGAACCCCTTCCTTTTCCTTTTGTCCGTATTTCAAAACTATATTTTAAATAACCTTAGATATTCTTTGCCCTTTTCTAGCTTGTTTTTATATAACACTTCATGAACACAATGAAGAAAGGCAGTCCTGTAGTTAACTGTAGACTATAATAATCTGCCAATAAGTGAGGGGTTCATTCTAGGGTATTCCCAGATATTGTTTTTCTGGAGAAGTTTGCAGAGCTGGGTCCCTATACTAGCATACACAGTGCACCCTAGGAATTGTGCTTTTCAGCTGTGAGGCTGAAAGTTTTCCTCTTAGCATAGTAAAACATTGCCATTGCAAGGTTTGTTCCATTGCTCCTTTCTCCCTGACTCCTATACCGTCCTTTGTTACTTCTATTGCCCGACTCTCAGCCCATCCTGGACCACCCCTTTGGTGCTACCAGTGTATGCTCATGGTCACTTCCCTGTGGCCATAGCTGAGATGAATACCAGGTCCCTAAAAACATGACTACATGTAGCCATATCAGAGGAGAGCCACTTAATGAGAATACAGGAATGCCAGTGAAAAGAAAGCATTCAGCTTTCAGTGAATGTACAGAATAACTACTAATTAAGCCCTTGAAAGTATCCATAGAATTCTCTTATGAAACAGCATCAGTTTTTTTCTCTAATTGAACCACATATTTTTCCAGCAAAGTGTTTGTTGTTTTTCTATACTTATAATCCCCAGTATTGTCATCATGTTTTTTTCAACTCTGGGATTTTCCTTTGCAGTGGTATTGTTTAGCAATAATGGGACAAAGTTTAGCAATTAAATGGGACAATCTTGACCTTCCATTTTTCCCCATATATATTGTGAAAAATATTTCAAAATCCAGAGAAACTGATTTATGTATTCTGAGCTTTGTCTTTCCCATGGGTCATTTATTCATTCATTCAGTCAGTCAGTAGACAAGAAATATTATTGAGCCCCTCATCTGTAGCAGGAACATGTAGAGTGACCAATGTATTGTTTTGACATGAAGGAATTTACCAGCTGGTGGAGACATGAATAAGACAATGGTGAATAAAATAGCGTGCTTTTCTAGTCTGAAAAAGTCGATGTCATCTACTCCCAGGATGCACCAGGTGGATGGGAATAAGGAAGGATGTTTAGATTGATCTGGGAGCACTTCTATGGTGGCATTTGCTTCTTGAAGGTTAACTGGTAAAGTCAGGTAGTAGGCACTGCTGAGGTGATAGAAATGATATGTACATGCCAGAGCTTTCTGGGCGATAAGGATGGACTCAGATGATCTTGAGTGAGGAAATGCCAGTTTGGACTTCCCTGAAAAGAAAGCTTGAAAAAACTTTTAAGTATAGAGGTACCTGAGTGGCACAGTCTGTTAAGCATACAGCTCTTGGTTTTGGCTCAGGTCATGATCTCATGGTCGAGAGACTGAGCCAGGGTTGGGTTCTATGCTCAGCGTCGAGTCTGCTTGAGATTCTTTCTCCCTCTGCCTTTCCACCCCTCCACCCCCGTTCTTGCTCTCTCTCTAAAATAAATGAATAAATCTCTAAAAAAACTTTTTAAGTATAGATGTGTGATATTCTGATTTGTGTTTTGACAGAATTGGGGGCAGCATGGAGGACCAGCTGGAACTGAATTGGTAGAAAGAATAAATTGGTCAAACTGAAAAGCTATTCAGAAGTTAGTGTTTTTAGACTTTGGTTTTAAGCTTGCTATTAATAAAACCTACTTTATCTTTACAATAAAAAGTCAAACTAAAGGACCCGTACTATCTACCTGCTTACTGCTCTAGTTAGAACAGGGAGTAAAGTAGGTGAATGACAAATGACAGATGCATATATTTCTCAACTTTTTATTTCATATTTCTGTGTTAAAATGAAATTTAAAAACTGAATGGCCCTTTCAGGAAGAGTCAACCAACAATTGGCCATTTCTTCACTCCTAATAGAAGTTTTTGCTAAAATATAGAAGTGATCCTTTAAGAGTACAATCATACTTAGTAGGTACAGTTGGCATCACTGACTGAAAATGATTTTAAAAGCAGATATGATTTTGAAAGAAGATAAAGGAGTCAAGTGATATGTCCAAAAAAGTAAAATCATCCTACAATATACAAAGCTTATAAGTGCATGAGGTCAGAGGCACCTGGGTGGCTCAGTTGGTTAAGTTCCTGACTCTTAATTTTGGCTCTGGTCATGATCTCAGGGTCATGGGATCAAGCCCCTTGTGGGGCTGTATGCTCAGCAAGGAGTCTCCTTGAGATTCTCTTTTTCCCTCTTCCTCTGCCCTTCTCCTCACTCTTTTTCTCTTTCTAAAATAGACATACAAATCTTTAAGATAAATAAATGAGGTAAGAGATGACAACTCTTGCAACAATTTTTCCACTGGGACATTGACTGATGCCTGAAAAATTATGAAAATAAATTAATGGAAAACACTTCCAATTTTAGTATATGTGCTGCCGAGGCAAGCACTGAAAAACACTTCCAAAAAGCAGATCAAGTGTAATTGGCTGAGAATAAGAGACAAACTCTAAAATGCCCATGGAAGTTGTAAACTTGCCCTATTTCAAATTAACAAGGTCAAAGTCTCCCTACCCTGAAACTTTCAAAAAACAAAAAAAAAAGGTAAGTATTTTTAGGGTAATTTAAAGTACATAAGGGATGTGCAACTGCCTCATGGTACATAAAAATGATTAATTCTTGAAAAACTCATGACTTGAAATATCTGTTTCTTCACCAGATTTTTATTTGTCCCATTACCAATTCCAGATCTTGCTAGACTCGAGAGGTCTTACTAGATCCAAGATTTTTTTTAGTTTTTTGTTCAAATCCACATATATGACTCCTATTTATACATTCTATTCTATACAGATACATATGTCTATACATATGTCTATACATGTCTATTCATTAAATTCATTCATTCATCCATTTAGCCTCCCTCTGCTAGGTGTTGCTCTAGGTACCAAAATATCACAGAAAACCAAAAAGCATCATTGCAGTGAAGAAATTGGGGGTGTCCATTTGTCTTTCATCAGCTCCTTTGTGACAGCCCTTAGCAGAACAACTATGAAGCTCATGTCCAATTTGCTCCTTTGATGCACAGACTGAGTAGACATAATTCGTTGTGAGCTCCTCCTCCTTGATATGAATAGGAGCATTCATAAGTTGCCTTATGAAAGTCTTGGGCATTTCATCAATATTTTAGTATTAAACTTTTATAAGAATGCTTGGACTTATAATTTGTATATTTATATTCTATTAAGACTGGCATCAGCCACAGGAAAAAAAATGTAATTGTGTCTTAATTATCTTTGTGGGCAGCAATTCATAATATTGTGTACACTGACAAGATCTTGAATTTGGGGCCAATATTAGCCTAGGGAGAAGCTATTTATGAAAGAGCTTTGTGACCTTGGGCATACACTGAATTTCTCTGGATCACAGTATCATTTACCATTTGTAAAATTAAGAGTATTGGACCACCTTCCTGCTACAGGCTATGTTCATACAAAAGTTGATGAAACTTAGGCATTCTGGAAGTTTGTAAAGAAAGACAAACGGGAAACTATAACTCTATAAGTTTGCTTGCCATTCAAGCTGACTTCCTGGCTGATATTTATGAAAGGGAAGTAAAGCAGAGAGAAGATAAATGACCTGACATTGATCAGAGTCTGATGCCAAAACACACTAGAATTTTCCTTGGTTGCCATACTTTCCTGTCCCCATTGCATACAGATCCTGAATTACCCTAAAAATGGCAGAGGAAGATAAGTACAGAGATGCAGGGACATTAGAAGAGAGAATGATGGATAATGTGAATGAAGAAAGTAGTATGGGGAATGGCCCTTAATTTCCTATCAATATGAGATTGTTCTCGAACCATTATTCAGGGTCAGACAGGGTCACTTTGTGAATAAAAGATCTGTCTAGATACCACAGGAAGTGGTGTTGCTACTTCAGCATGTGGTACTTTATCTACTAAAACAAAGCCCTATTTTAAGAGTCATAAAGTTGGAGTTTGGGTTGTGGCTTCTCATATTTACATATATATGCAGTTGGCGAGGAAGCTGAGGTGGGAGGGAAGGCTGCCCAAGTATTTTCTCCTTAATGTCTGGGCCAAACGCAACTTTGAATAATTATATTCTTCCGCCTACTTACATTTCTTCAGCAATTTCCTCACATTTTGCCTCAACTCTTCAAAGCCTTTGACCATGTGGGCTTAAAACCATGAGGATGAAAGTGTCCAGACTCTTTTGTGGCCATGCCTGCTGTGAGCCATCCGTGTGGTCATTCTCTATCCTGGTCTGGATTTGTGGTTCTGAATTGAGCAACCCTGGGAAGAATGGCAGTTGAGTCCCGCTGTTCCTGATTATTTTAAACATCAGTACAGTGTAAATATGGAAATACCTTTTGTACTTTCTTTCCTTTTCTTTTCTTTTCTTTTCTTTTAAGTAGGTGATGTGCCCAGCGTGGAGCCCAACAGGGCACTTGAACTCATGACCCTGAGATCAAGACCTGAAGTGAGATCAAGGGTCAGACACTTAACCGACTGAGCCACCCAGGCACCCCTACATTTGTATGTTCTAATTCAGGTTCTCAGTGTTGGCCAGAAGATAGCTTAGTCACTTGCAGGATTTAGCTTTTAATGAATTTGCAGTTTAAGAAGAATTTCTTGCTCCACTGTACAAGTAGAGTGTTATTTTAGAAAGAAAGTGGCACTGTCACTGGATGAAGATGATTTGCCTGAAACCAGGGGCCCTGACTTCTGGGTTCTAGTGTTGGACCATTCACAAACTTACTCTGTGATATAGCTGAGTCACCATAACTTGGGCCTCCAATTATTTCTTCCATAAAAATGAAAGGATTTTGGTTGAAGCCCGTAAGGCCTTAAACTCTAACTTTCTGTTCTCTTTTTTAGTACAAAAGCTCTCTGGACCCTAAGATATATGTAGTGCGCTGGAAACTTGTGGAAGCCAAATGACTGTTACAAATATAAATTATTTGGCCTGTTATGAAATATTAAAAATAGAGGAATGCTCTGTGTGTGTGTGTGTGTGTGTGTGTGTGTATCCCTCCTTCATAGAATCTGGACAGATGCATTTGATAGGAAAATTTTCTAAAATCTTGGTCCCATAGATATTCTTTCCCTCATAGAGTCTTCATTTCTCTGTGTTTTCTTACGTAAGAAATAACCTTCAGGGAAAGGAAGCTTTGAGTTGGATTGTTCGGCTGTGCCTGAATAGTATTTCAGGAACTGAGTGTTAGTACAATGACCCAGAGATGATCAGGTGACATATGGGTGGCCGTTGTCATGCCAGTGATGGGGGCAGAGTGAGTGCCATCATCCTTCATACAATAGCTCTATGCATCACTGCAAAGGACCTTCCCAAGAGAGGGACCGAGCAACTACATAGGCTTCCCAGTCCTGTCTCCATCCACCTCTGACCCCAGGTGCAAGGAAAGACTTAAGATTCTGATGACACCCATCTATCCTGCTGTATGTCAGAGAGATATATTTTCTCCTTTTCCATTGTATTATGATTTGGCTTTGTCTAAAGGAAACTACCTTTTTTGTCATGTATTCTGTTACAACTGGATTTTCTTCCTGCTGGTATTATGTCAAGGGATTTGTCCAACCTGACAGTCAGCTTCTTCAATCCATATCATTGGTTAAAAGAAGGAAAAAAACAGTAGGTCTCTCTTTCTTCTTGGGCTGATCAAGTTCTGTTTTCTAGTTCATTTCTCTCAAATCCATTCATTCTTTGCCTGAGGTCTCATGAGGTGTTTGGGTATTTTACCTCAGGTCAATCTTAAACCATGATATCAGCACCATTCCTGACATGGCTCTAAAACTCCTTTTCACTCACTTGGTTTTCCACCCTGTGTTCCAGACAATCTTGCCCATTTGCCTTTCCCTCTGGGCAGTTTCTTTCTATGCCTTTGTTCCTAGTGGTTCTTCTGGGTACACCCTCCCTTGCTCCATGTAATCAGCAAAACCTGCAACATTGCTTTCTCTTATGTCTATGCACCAGTTGGGAAGACTTTCTCAACTCTACATACTTATTTGGTAACCCTCTTTGGCCCTAATCCCATTTTACATTGCTTTTTCATTATCATAGACATGATACTACTCTCCTATTCGACTGTAAACTCTTTGAGGGCAAAGACTACCTTTGCCAGGGTTTGCTGATTGAAAGAACAGTTGTCTGTTTTTCAGCAAAGCCTTTGAAAAATGACTGTGTGAAAGATGATTAAAATAATGGCATGATTAGGACAGTTGATAACATCTGAATCAGGTCTAGATTAGATAATAATAGTGCATCAATATTAAATTTTTCCATTTGTATTGCATCAATGTTAAATTTTTTCCATTTAGGTAATTGTACTGTAGTTACATATATGAATGTCCTTGTTCTTAGGAAATGCACATTAAAGTATTTAGAGGCATAGGGGCAAAATTTCATGTATAGATTACTCTCAAATGGTTAAGTGTGTGTGTGTGTGTTTGTAAATGGATAGTGGCAAACTACAAATTACTCTCAAATGGTTAAAGGTTTGTGTGTGTGTAGGTGGATGGTAGTAAAGTAAATGTGGCAAAATGTTAGCAGCTAGTGAGTCTGGATGAATGTCATTCTTTGTTCTATTTTTATAGCTTTCAAGTAAATTTGAAATTGTTTCAAAGTAAAGAGTTAAAAGAGTTAAAAAATTAAAACAATAATTAAATTTTATTTATTTTACATATATTTTATTTATATCAATAAATTTTTATGTATTTATTTCAGATACAATTTATATATATTATCAGAGATAATCATGGAAAACTAGTTCAAAGGCAAGAAAGGAAAAAGAACATTTATTTGTAAATGAAAAAGCAACCCAGAGAAAAGTTTAGAATCCGTTCATTCAATATTTTGTAAGTGACCAGTAGCACTGAGCACGTGATGAACTCCTGGTTATCAGGAGGCAGGTCAGTTCTTCTAGGTAGTCAAATGCTAATGGTTAAGGGTAAGTGGCAGGATAATCTAGGACACGACATTGTGTGAAAAAGCAGTAGCTACACCTCAGAGCACAGGCATCTTGAGGTCATGCCTCCCAGAGCAAAATAACTGAAACTGTAATTAAAGGTCAAGGGGCTCCTGCCAGGAGTTACAATGCAGAGAAAAGATTTCAGAATCTTTGCAGGTGGTTTCTGCTTGATGCTCCTGAAGATACCAATAAAATTGTCAGCATTATTGAGAGCATTTTGGAAGTCCAACAAGATATTGGTATAGACATATTAAAATAGAGATGTAGGGATGCCTGGGTGGCTCAGTTGGTTGAGCAGCTGCCTTCGGCTCAGGTCATGATCCCAGCGTCCTGGGATCGAGTCCCACATCGGGCTCCTTGCTTGGCAGGGAGCCTGCTTCTCCCTCTGCCTCTGCCTGCCTCTCTGTCTGCCTGTGCTCGCTCTCTCACCCTCTCTCTCTGACAAATAAATAAATAAAATCTTTAAAAAAAAATAAAAAATAAAAAAAATAAAATAGAGATGTAGTGGTTTTCTATTGCTGCATTACCTCAGTTTCTGTGTGTCAGGAAACTGGGAGAAGCTCAGCTGGTGGCTCTGGCTCAGGATCTCACGAGGTCATAGTATGCGTCATCGGCGGTTAGGGTCACCTGAAGGCTTGGCGGGGCTGCAGGATCCACTCGCGTGGCTGGTGGTGGAACACCTTCCGTGAGGCTTCGCCTTGCTGCTTGAGTGTCCTAATGACATGGCAGCTGGCTTCCTGGCGGTCTGAAAAGCAAGAAGGGAACCGTGTTGCCTCTGATGATGTAGGTCTGGAAGTTACACTCTGTCATTTTTGCCGTATCCTATTGGTTACACAGTCTATTCATCAAGAAAGGGTCTGACACAAGGCAGGGATAGTCGGAGATCAGCCTGGAGGTTGGCTACAATCCTGGGGTATAATTAGGGTTGCCAAGGCATAGTTGTTGAAAAAGGAAAGAAAGAAAGAGTAAATCTTATAATAGGGCTAATAGAGTAGTTTTTTCTTTTCTTTTCTTTTCTTTTTTTGTGGACAGGCCAAATAAATTAGGACTCCAGATTGAGAAGAATGAGTGGGAATGTTATTGAGGAATATTAAGTCATGAGAAGTTTAGGAAAATCAAGATGATTTTATTCACTGAACCCTGGAATGAGAAACGGTGTTTGAAATTTCTTTTTCTTATAAAAAAGAGAGGTATTGTTTTACCAAAAGGAGATAAGTAGACTGAACCAAGCAAATAGAAGTGCAATTCATAATGGTTTAAGCCACAGCAGCTGTCCTTTTTTTTTTTCTTTTTTTTTTTTTTTTAAATGAGAAAGAGTGCCCAGCTGAGGGGCGGGGAGGAACAGAAAGAGGAGAGAGAGAATCTTAAGCAGGCTTTATGCTCAACATAGAGTACAGAGCCTGATGTGGGGCTCAGTCTTGGGACCCTTGAGATCATGACCTGAGCTGAAATTAGGAGTCAGTTGCTTAACTGACTGAGACACCCAAGCACCCCAAACATCTTTTTTGAGTCTGTTCTTATGTCTCTCTTTGTATTTCTGATATTGGGTCTTTTTACTTTCTTTTCTTCATGATCAACATTAGAAGTTTGTTTTCTTAGATTTTTAATTTTTATTTTGTATTCTTTTATTTTTTTATTATTATCCTTTTAATTAGGCTCCATGCCCAGCCTGGAGCGGGAACGTGGGGCTTGAACTCACAACCCTGAGAATAAGACCTGAGCTGGGATCAAGAGTTGGATACTTAACTGAGTGAGGCACCCAGGTGCTGCCAGCTGTCCTTGATATTGACCCTATTTTCTGTAATTTCTCCCAGTCTCACCAGTTCTTTCACTGGTTTCTCACATACTTCCCTTAGTCTACCCTCCCTCCAAGGGCAGTTCCACCCCACCCCTGAATGCACAAACCTCCACCCCTTCCTTTGCCCCCAGTCCGTGTTCCCTTCTTTGGATTTTGCACACCCTCTCTGTGTTAATCTCCGAAACATCTCTTTCATATAATAATGTGCCCTGCTCAAAGACTTCAGTGTATCCCACTGCAGGCAAGATAAAACCATATGAGCTCCTTAGCCTGGTGCTCAAGACCCTTATCACTGAGCTCTGCCTACTTTTCTAGCACTGCCTCTCAGGATTCCTTACAAGTCCTCCTGCTCTCCACCCGCAATCTTGGCTCCCACTTCTCTCTTTGCCTCATGGCCCTTTGCCATGGTTTTCATTTACTCAAGGCTTCCTTTTACCCGGATGTGATGCCAAGAACAGATCACAGATGTTGTAGTCATCAGCCAGATTGGTTCAAATCTCTGCTGTTCTAATTGTTGGTTTTCAAGTGAAACATTTAATCTCAGCCAATGAGATTACGTATGTGAGGTGCAAGTCATGAAGTAGATACTCAGAGATTTCTAGTTCTTTTTCTTTTGAATGCTTCTGTTCATATTCGGCCTCTTTTATGAAAATTTCTTTCTCACATTGTTTTTTTTCCTCCTCTTAAAACCCTGGTCATCTATTTCTATGTCAACTCATTTGGCAAAATAATAGCTTATTTAGAATTTTTGTTTCCTAGTCGATTTGGACCTGTTGAGCCTGAGACCGTGCCTTATAAGTCATCATGGTCCCCACAGTTGCTTGAGCTTCAATCCTTAGTGAGTATTGTTTGTGGAATTTTCCATTCCTGGGGGCAGGATTCATAGGGGTGTTTTGTAGTACTACCCAAAGTTGAGGACATGTGGGTGATCAGGGTGTCCCTTCAAACTACCCTTTAATGCCACCTAGATATTACGTGTGGAGTCGGCAGGTTAAGTCTATGAGACTGTACCTCTCTGTTCCCACAACAGCCTCTTCTGGGCTTAACTGTGCCAGCATTGTGCTGTATTGAAATGGTCTGTTTGTGGCATGTGGTTGGTGAGCTTCCTCAGGGTGGCCCAGCGCCTGGCATCCTCGGGGTTTGTCCAGTTCTTGTTTGGTGTGAAGTATCTAGTGAATGCCAAAACTGGTGTGAAACACTCAACTTCCTGCTAACGTTTAGGGATATATGTACATACATATATATATATTTATATTTATATAAATATTTGTATTTATTATATATATTTATAATATATAAAAAAATTTATTAAATCCTATACTACAAACTTACAGTTTTATAAGCAACATATATATGTCTCTTATAATTTATAAATTATAAATTTAAATCATTGTAAATTTAATTATAATTAATTATATTTATATAAATATAAATATATAAATAAATAATATAATAAAATAAAAATAAATAAATAAATAAATAAATATGAATTATTATAGATTTAAATTATTAAATTATAAATTATAAATAACATTTATTAAATCCTATACTGCAAACTTATAATAATGGTTTTATAAGCAACGTGTATATATATATATATATATATATATATATGTCCCTATACTACAAACTTATAATGGTTTTATAAGCAACAAATATATATATGTCTTACATATATATGTATATATATAAAAACATATATATATGTTTTATAAGCAACATATATATGTTGTTTTATAAGCAACATATATATGTATATATAAAAAACATATATATGTTTTATAAGCAACATATATATATATATGTTGCTTATAAAACCATTATAAGTTTGTAGTATAGGATTTAATAACTTTTTTTTGGTGTTAATAGCCACACTCATGTATCTTATATCCTTAGAGTCTTCTAAAGAATGCTGTGTGACCATCCATATAAGATGACTCAATGTGACTCAGAAGAATATCTGTGTTATGGTGTTTGATGTGAGCAAAATAACACAAGGTTTTATATACACACAACATATATAGTACTTGCATTGCATATATAGTACTTGCATTGCTTCAGATAGAGTTATGCTTGCTTAAAGTCATATGCTACTAGAGTAACTAGCTTTGGATGGTGAAAACAGAAGTCACAACAGTGCCTCCTGGATTCTTTTTATCTGCAAAGTAGTGTTTCTGTGGAAATTCTCATCTGGTGTTGTTTCAGGACAACCAGTAGCATTCTTCTTTTTTTTTTTTTTAATTTTTTTAAAGATTTTATTTATTTGACAGACAGAGATCACAAGTAGGCAGAGAAGCAGGCAGAGAAAAGGGGGTGGGGAAGCAGGCTCCCCGCTGAGCAGAGAGCCCGATGCGGGGCTCCATCCCAGGATCCTGAGATCATGACCTGAGCTGAAGGCAGAGGCTTAACCCACTGAGCTGCCCAGGCGCCGCCCCCCCCCCTTTTTTAAAGTAAGTTCTACTGCCAATATGGAGCTTGAACTCAGGACCCTGAGATCAAAAGTGACATGAGTAAGCACTGACATATTTGGTACCTCTGAGCTGGAGCTCTGATACTCTATTCACAGGCTTGAAGCTCCTGGAAAAACACAGCGTGCTACCTTCTGCCCCACTTGGGTGGCCTTTCTGAGGAAAAATTAGTATATTATTTATTGATTAATGTGATGGGGTGATCAAGGGATGGGGGTTGTGGAAATGTGACTATTCTTAATCGTGAAATTTATTTTCGCTTAGAAAACTGTGAGATGATTTTAAGGAAATGAGTTTGAGAAAAAACTGGGTGAGGGCACCCAAGTTATTTCTATCAGTGCTCTTAATGATTCTAGGAAGGAAATAGATTTGAAAGGCAGAAAGGATTGTCTGGCATCATTTATATCTCTGTTGTTGCAAAAATAAATTAGCAAGTCAACGCCCCATTATTTATTTCTCCCTAATACACTGATCAACTACTCCCTATCATCAGAACCCAGATTCATCCACTGTAAGGAGTGTATTCAACCTGATTATTTATTGTGGGTTTTGTGAGACTAAGCAAAGCCTCCCTTCCTAGTAGATAGCAAGAGTTAATTCTACCTGCTGTGTTTCTTTTTTCTAATAGAAGCACTTTAGCAATGCTAATCAGTTGTACTGATTTTCTGTTTTGATTTTTCCATAATAATTAAGTGAATGATATGGAATGCAATCAAGTTTGGCACTAGGGGGTTCATGCAAATGACTTTTTTTTTTAACATTTTAAATTTTGTTAAATGGAACCATAACGAAAGTTATTTGAAGATGAAGACTGAGTGGGTGGGGGGTAGCAGAACTCTCCATTTAGAGTTTTGAATATTTTCCAAATGTCTGTTTTAATGAAGCGAATCACCACTGTATTACCTTTTTTTCAATTGAAATAATTCTATTTTTTAAAGATTGTGTTTTGTTTTCATTTGTGCTCCAAAGTGGAAGATTATAGTGTAAGACAAGATGGCACAGCTTAAAAGAGAGAAATGGGGAGAAAAATGTGTCGAACTTTCTTCCTTCAGGGTAGATACAAAGGAAAAATGGTACATGAATTTTACTCAGTGAAACCTATAGAAGAAAACAAATAAAGCAGGGAAAGAGTATATGTAATGCCCCGTACACGTCTTATTTGGGTTGTGTCTCTCAGTGCCTTTTATTCAACAAGAGACAGAACAAAAGGAAGAAGCATCTGTGTTTTTGAATATAGTGAAATGTTGTATTTTATAGACTTCTACAGCTCATTGACATGTCTATGAATCCCTCCATAGTACATAACATTTGAATTATTTTCTCAAAGGGTTTTAACCTGTTTATGTGAAGTTGCATGATCCCTGCATCTGGGTCTAGCAATTCTTTTTGCTTTTGATGTTTTATGCTCTAATGCAGATTATTGTAGAACTCCATTAATTTTTTATTTTCATTTGGAAAATCCTTTGGTAATGAGACCCGCTGATGTATATATACATTTTTTAAAATGTCCTTATATTTTCCCTTCTGTAAACACCTCCAGCAACTTGGCAATGCAGTTAGGTTTTTTCTATGCCAAATTTCAAAAGCACAGGGAAGATGACCAAATTTTGCTTTTTTTTTCTTCCTGCCATCCTCATAGAGAGGTTAAAGACTTCATAGAGCTTCACATCAAGTGCAAAGCAAGAAAGGCTTCAAAAAGATTAACATTAACATTTTTACATTAAAGGAAAACACACAACCTTTTTTCTTTTTCTTGGCAGTTTGATTCATTGCTTGCAGCAATTTCTAACTTTACAGACTAAACATTTCTAATTGGAAAATGAATGGTTTGAGTCTAAGATGGTGACTCACGATATAAACTTTCCAATTTGGGGTAATTGTTGGTAAGTAGATGGCAGATTACTGCTGACTAGCTCTCGTTTTGTCTTTGAGGAGAGAATGAAAGTTAATATACATGTTTCACACTTCGCTGCAACAAAACGCTTATTCTGAGGTATAGAAAGCAATGAGACAGATATTTGCCATGCTTGTTTGTTACAACTAAGTATATTAGAGGTTTGCTTTTTTTGATGAATGAAGAAAATATTAGCAGTATATTACATGTCTTTAACTGTGAAATGGGGATCATAAAAACCCCTTTTTCTTAGGTAAATGGCTGTGAGGGTTGGACAGATCATGCACATAAAATGTTCTGCCCTGGGCCTGGCCCTCAGCAAACGGTCAGGAAATTATTTCCCATCATCATCATCACTCTTGGTCACTTCTGTTAAGTGGAAAAACTTCTTTGGTTTTATAATGTTGAGTTTCAGCTTTTACAACTTCATGACAAACACCAATAATTTGAATTACTTTTTAAGCCCTATTTTGGCCTCCCATTTATGCTTTTTATGTTAAAATATATTTTGTGGTGATGGAAACTCCCCTTTTTAAAGATTTCACAACCTTATAGTGGCTTACAGTATCTTTTCATTGTCCTACACATTCATGATATTATTTCCTTGTTCTAAAGCAAATGTTGTCTTTAGTTTTAGTCTTTCTGCAGTTAGAGACAGGTGACTTATCATCATATACTTATCCTTATAAACAGCCATGATTCCAAAGGACTGAGTACTTCTTCACATGATCTAATGTCTTGAATTTGAAGGATAAACTATTTCCTAAGGTTAGGTTTTTGCTGGTATTGTTGTTTATTGTTCATTTGAAGATAAACTTAACCCCCTCTTTTTAAAGTGATTTCTATACTCAGGGTGGAGTTTGAACTCATGAGCCCAAGATCAGGAGGCCCACACTTTGGGGTGCCTGGGTGGCTCAGTCAGTTAAGCGTCTGACTCTTGGTTTCAGCTCAGCTCTTGACCTCAAGGTCCTGAGTTTGAGTCCTGAGGAGTCTCCATGCTCAGTGGGGAGTCTGCTTGAGAGTCTCTCCTTCTGCAACTTCCCTGACTCATGAGAAGAGCTCTCATGCACACGTGCATTCTCTTTATCTCAAATAAATCTTTTTTTTTTTTTTTTTAAATAGGAGTCCCATGCTCCACGAACTGGAATAGCCAGGCATCTGAATAAACTTATCTTTTTAAACTACAAGGTCTTTATTGAATAAATTTTGCTCCCATTTGTTTCCGCCCCTTGTGGTGTAAAAAGTTAGTGTAACTTCTCAAAATGCTAGCTCTCATCTGGAAAATAACTGCTTCAGTCACATGATCTGACCTATTGTTACTAGTTTTCCTAGTTTACCAATAGGCAGGTTAATACTTGTTCTCTTTTTAAGTAGTAAATGGATCAGCTATTTATATTTCCATGTCCATTTTTACAATGATTACATAAAGTCATTTTATTTAAGTGTGGCAACTAAGCATTTCCTTCTGACTAAATGGTAAGTTCCTGGAGGTAAGGAGATGGGTGTGAGTTTCAGGCACAGGCTGTGCCTGCTGTGACACACCCAAGCTGGTGAGTCCCAGCACATAGTAGGTGTTCAGTAAATGCCTGCAGATGACTTCATGTGAGTATCTCCTGGGAATCTCAAACTTGTTGTATCTAAAACTGAACTAAAGCTTCTTCCTCCCAGAAGGGGAGGGTGTCTGTGCTTCTCATTTTAGTGAAGGGCACAACACTCCATCCATGGGGTTCTTCCAGCAAACACTCCTCTCTCTTAATCCCATATTCAGTCACCAAGTTCTACTGAATCCAAGTCTGAAAAGTCTCGCAGATTTGCTTAGTTCCCTGCATCATCTGTGTTATGCCCCCGGTGAAGTTCATGAACTTGGTAATGGTGTACAAAACCTTTGTGATATGCCCGTCTCTTTCTCGGCTGAATTAATTTGAGCTCCCAAAAGTGGGCTTGACTCTGCCTCCCCTCTGATTCCTTCTGTATGGAACATTCTCCTTCATCTTGTGTCTCCTTTGTGGGCCTCTTTGGCAAAAATGCTGCTGTTTGTTTTTCCATTGTGTTCCTTCTTCCTCTCAAGAACACCAGGTTGGTTTTCTCTAACACAGACCTCTAAACAGACTTACATATTTTTCTGTACACGTGCAAACAAACTTCTGGTTCTGGTTTAGCTGGTTTTGTTTCTGTTGAGCAGATGGGGAATTGGAAGCACTAAATGTAAGAAATGAACATCATGATTATGAAATTATACACATCTTAATGGCCAGGGGCAGGAACCGTATCTGTATTTGATGCCCAGTTTTTGCACAGTGCCTAGGATAGAGCAGACCTAGAAGATGTTCAGTGCCCAGGGAATGGATTATTGAATGAATCTCAGTTTGAGCCTGAGGTGCCTCTCTCTTGAGTCAATGGAGCTTCTGTTTCATCCTTTACCCTCCAGGACAAATGAGGCCAGATTCCTCTGTGAGCCCTCTTCTTCCAGAAGGGAAATATGCCTGGTGAGAGAGTCTGGAAGCCTGCGTTGCTCCGAATTGTTTGGGAAGATCCCTTTAATGTTGGTTGGCATGGATGAGAAGGGCTTTTGTTGTGGTGGCAATTAATGATGATTTGCACATTTTTGTAATTTACAAAATGGTGACCACCCTGCACAGCACAAGAAATACCTCTCTCTTGGACCATGAAATCTGGTGACCCTTCTATTTAAACACATGGCTTGTGATGTGTGGTTTAGCCTTAGTGACAAACCGGTTCTGAATGGTTGTTGTACTGAAAAGAATTCTGTTTGGGTCATTTTCATGCTTCTCTAATTTGGATTTTTGTTTTCTTGTAGGTTTTTCTTCCCCAAAAAATGGTTATTTCTTTGAACCCATGCCTGAGCTTTATCTGTTTCTCGTTATGCCTCTGGAGCAGGACAGCATCATCACTGAATCTTGAAGACCCTAATGTGTGCAGCCACTGGGAAAGGTAATCATTTTGAAAGTAGTCTGAGAAATAATTTCTGATTATTTTTATATATTGGCATTATCAACCTGATATATAAAATAGACTTGGAGAAGAGATTATAGAATTACTTTTATGTAAATACCAGTAGTTATAACAATAAATTAGTATTATTGCATATAAAGTGAATTTGAAGGATAACCTATTTCCTAAGGTTAGGTTTTTGCTGGTATTGTTGTTTATTGTTTGTTTGAAGATAAACTTAACCCCCTCTTTTTAAAATGATCTCTATACTCAGGGTGGGGTTTGAACTCATGAGCCCTTGCTCTTACGGCATATAAAGTGAAAAAATTTTGATCTATTGATTCTAACACGGGAGTAGTTGTAGCATGCTGGGAAAATATTACTAGCTCCATTCACATGATCTCCCAAACATCTCAGTCTATTTTGCAATAATCTGGGGGAGCTGGACTTATGCATGGGAACAAATGGGTGAGTGGTGAAGGACAATATGAAATAATGTACTGAAGGGTGGCCATGTGTAGTGCAAAAAGTTTGGGTTGTATGTGGCCTGAAAAGGGCGACATGATTTCTGGAGGCGCTGGCGAGGGTGCATGGATGTAGTGTTGGCTAAGACGCTCTCAGAGACCTGAATAAGACGGAGAGGATAGCAGTGATTGAGTGGAGTTCTAGGAATGGAAGGTGGCCTGAAGCCAGTGCCGCGCAGACTGCTGAGGGTCTTGAGCAGTCCCTCAGCAGGGAGGGACTGCTGACAGATCTAGAGTCAGCACAGTACTGCAGGAAGGCAAGACAGACTAGATTACATCAAAGCAGATGATGGTGTATGCAGATGAAGGCATTATGCAGTGGGGGAAGCAGAGGCAGGACAACTAATAGGTCATTGTCAGAGAGCTTAGAGTCATTTTTTGGAACACAAAAATAGGACAAACCATCTAGCGCTACCACAGTATAGTCAAGTGTAGTCTTTACAGCTCCACTGTGCTACTTGCATTTCTCCTGAAGCATCGTTAGCCACAGGTCACCTTGCAAATGTCAGTTTTCTAGAGACAAGGCGGCACCCTTCTAGTCCGCTCGAGCACTCCAGAGTAATAGGTAGTTTTGATAGCTGTATGCACCATTTCATCAAACTCTGTCTCTTTCCCCTGTTCTCCTCAGCACCATGGGGAGCACAACACAGGGGACACATTCCTGTCACTGTCATCAGCACAGGTCAAAATGAGCACACCCAGAGCCTTTCAGGCCCAGCAGCTATGTTATTGTAGGGGCACCCTGGTCCCTCACTCACAGCATTATTTTTTTCAGTGATGGCTTCCCCATGTCTAGGCACAGGCTTACAATCACGGTAACAGAATCCCACTTCTCTGATCCATCCATGGAGTTACGTATCATTAGGAAACTTTAAGCTGTAGAGGAAATAGGTACATGTAATCAAGATCTATGTATCTATGGTATTAACTGTATTATATAGAATCAAAGGGGAAGGACCTCTTATTAATTATCTTTACAGTCATCACAGCACCTCCCATAAACATTTCAGCTACCAACTGCATAACAAATATCCATTGAAGCAATTAAAAATGAATCAGTGAATATAAGGATGGTTACCTATCACATTTCAAAAAGGGAGAGGCCATTGGTGGTAGAGCTGGGAGGATGAACCCTTTGGAATAGAAGGAAATAATCACATTCAGAAGATACTGTGAGATAAGAATCAACACATCTTGTTCATACGTGGATTGTAGGATGGGTAGGAGTCAGCAGAGGTGAGATTTAGAACCTGCTCTGTGGGGTGCCTGGGTGGCTCAGTGGGTTAAAGCCTCTGCCTTCGGCTCAGGTCATGATTCCAGAGTCCTGGGATTGAGCCCAGCAGCCAGCAGGCTCTCTACTCCATGGGGAGCCTGCTTCCTCCTCTCTCTCTGCCTGCCTCTCTGCCTACTTGTGATCTCTGTCAAATAAATAATTAAAATCTTAAAAAAAAAAAAAAAAGAACCTGCTCTGTGAAAACCTGGAGGTGTCATTGCACATACGAAAAAGAAAAGGAAGAGTACTGATTTAAGAGGGAAGAGATGAGTGCAGGTGCCTTGTCACGTTCCTAAGATCGCTTTGAGCAATGGGCCTGGTAGTGTTTTGGAGCACAGAATCGGGAGTCTCCAGCACGATGAGACGTAAGCGGATGAACTCTCTGAGGAAAAGGCTAGAAAGAGAAAAGAAGCCAGGCTTCAGGTAACCCAGCACCCACTCATACATGCACATTTCATCCTGATTCCCTCCTCATTATTCAACAAAACTTGGCCACACATAATTGCATGTTTTGTTCACTAGGGATAATTTCCAGGGTCTACAACCCTGCCTTGCTTCGGGCATGTGCTGGATAAATAACTGTTGATTGAGCCCACTCACCTTTTGACAGGCAATGAAATGGCTAAATATGGACGCCAGTGGGGGAACGGGGTGGGAGGGGATGGACAAGGGGCACAGTAGTCTCTAAACCTCATGCATTTCCACTGTTGCAGAAGTGATTAGAGTGACCTCTAAAACACTTACTAATGAAGAGGGAAGATGAGGGTGGAAGAGTTAGGGACACGATGGAGATTTTTTTTTCTCCTGACTGTATTTTTTTTCTATGACTCTCTAGAAAGAAGGATTGGCAGCCATACTTTTCTTATTGATACATTTCCTATTTAACACTAGGTAATTATTCTTGGAAGAAAGGTAAAAGAAAGTGCGATGGTCATGATAAGAATGGAGAAAGGAGTATAAATTAAAATGATCAAACAAGAGTGCAGGTGACAAGTTCTGTATTTTCAGACCTGAATTGGGGCTTGAATGGAAATGGGGAGAAGAGGATGAAGGTCAAGGACAGAATTCTTGGCGGTAGCGCTGAGTAGAGGCGTAACTTCTCTCAACCCCACCTGGATCAAATGGACTCAGCCAGAGCCTTGCCTCTCACAGTGTGGTCTGTGGGGCTGTGACTTGAACCTTACCTGGGTGCCTGTCAGAAATGCAGACTCTCAGGCCCTGCCCCAGGCCTGCTGAATCATTTATTTTCAAATAAAAGTAGGCCTCATTTTAATGTAGCAATTGTGGTTCTTAGAAGTTATACAGAAAATGAAATTAAGGAAAATGAAATCACTTAAAATACACAAGGGGTGCTTGTTATTAAAGGAATCCCATGCAGCAGCCTTTCAGAAACTGATAATTCCACGAATTATCTGTTCCTTCTCCACATCCCCTTTCCCTGGTCTGTGAGTTTATGTGTCAGCATCTACTGGGGTTTCTGTTAAAGAAGACACAAGAGAAGAGAAACCATTCTTGGCCCAGCCCCATGGGAGGTGGCACACAGAAGTGGTAATAATTGAAGCAGCAAGTCCTGAAGCGAGCAGAGATAAGGAATGATGATTATTACCATATCTGATTAAAGTAACAAGATCATTTTGGCAGATAGAATGTAATTAACCACTTTGGAATGTGGCCAAGCAATGATGGCTTCTCCCCGCCCTCCCTCTCCCTCCCCCGCCCCCTTCTTTGACCTTAAATTAAATCTTGCTGGGGTTTCTCCCTGGATGATATTTAATAGGTTAAAGTCCCGGTGATGATATGTTTTCAGTGTCTTTGAGAAGCAGGAGGTGAAGAGTTACACATCTCTGTGGTGAAAATAGTGTAAAATTGAGATCAGATTCCCTTTATACCACGGTTTGGCATCCGTTGTCTGCTTCAGAAGCTTCAGATGTTCTGATGACATCTGAGAGGTGGCACGGGTCAGGGTGGTGTCTGGGGGACCCGGTGTTAGTGCTGTCTCTAGGCTGACTGCTCGCACAGGGAGCTCAGGGTTGCTCATTTGTGATAAAACAGGATTGGACTAGACAGTCAAGAAGGCTCCTTCCTGCTCTGACTTGAGAGCCGCTGATAAGGAACACAGAGGTGTGAACGGTTAGCAGAGCGAGGCACTGATTATGTTCAAACAGCAGCTTGGAAGCAGTGATAAAGACCCAGAGGAGGCTGGCCTGCCCTCAGAGATCTTTTCCTTCATAAGGCAAGCACACAGCCTCCACAAAGTGGCCCCTTGAAAAGTGACATGTTAATTCTTTAGCTGTAGGTGGGTATTGAGCAAATCAGGTATAGTCAGTTACAGAGTATTTGGCAGTCATAATTTGAAGAATATTCACTATTTACTAACCTGCTTAGGATGCACTCAAGTTTAAAAGTAATTTTCAGAATTATGTGCATAGTGTGATTATATTATGATAAAAGCCGAAAAACTAAACCAACACAAAAAGCTAAAAAACCCCTAGGGACTATAAAAAAGCCAGCAAAATGCTGTTGGTGGTTATTTAAGAGTCAGAGAATTCTCTGTCTCCTAAAAATATTGTTTTCCAAATTCTGTAGTGTGATTAGAATACCATTAAAAATGGCAGGCGGGGGTGGGGGAGAGCAAGATTGTATGGAAAAGAAAAAGGATATATAAAAACCAATAGGAAGGAAATTTGGTGTGAAAAGCCTAAAAGCCTTAAAGCCCTTCTCCATAGACTTCACCAGAAGCCTGTTTGTGATCAACGTGCAAATTAGTTTTCAGTCCCTTCTGAATCAGAGGAGTCAAGCTGGAAGAGAAATGCACAAAGCACAATACATTTTGTCTTTGTGTTTATGTATTTCTCTATCAGAGTCCTGTTGTGTTATTTCTAGCATTATGGGCTGGCCCCTCTTGAGAGCTCTTTGGGGGCGGGAATTGCAGAGATGTTCAAATAACTGTTTGTTGAATTGGAATCCTAAATTGTTTGATGACCCTTTTCTAGAGAAGAGCTTTTTTTCTGTCCTAAAACCAGAGAAGCCTCCCTCAGATGTGTGCTATTAGTGAGCGGCAAGTGGCTAGAGGAAAAAAATGATATATTTCAGCATCTCCTCTCCTTTAAGCAATCCTCCAGACCGCAAGAAATTAGTGAAAGCTTTTCTCGTGTTTGCCTGTGGAATCCATTTGCCTATGGAATCCATTCTTCTGTCCACATTAAATAGGATGTGTTTGGCCAGGACCTCTTTGTTGATTATCACTTCTGCTCACCAAGTCAGACAGACCTTAACCATCATAACAGGGCCTTTGAATTTTATGGGAATAATGCATCAAGTTTAGTTCCAACAAACCAATTTATGGAGATAATGCATCAAGTTTAGTTCTAACAAACCAATTTAGTTCTGTTTAATTAGGGCTGTAGAGCCTGGTAGGATATTTTTGTCACCCAATCAGCCTGGATGGATGGTAGTTTCTTTTTTACTCCCCTAGCATGTGTGGACCATAGCTGCTTTGTTCATGGGTAATACAGGACTATACCTATATGCAGAGAACATTCATTCATTTTGTTCTGCACTGAAAATGGAATGGAGTAATAACGCTCTAGTCCTCGAGATTCAGTTATTTACAAGCAGCTGGATAGGCAGGGAAAAAATTGGTGAGAAAGTCTTAGAATTTGCATTAACCTGAACCTCAGAACCGTGCTAGAGGTCAGAAGACATTGTGGTCCATATATACAACGGAATATTACACAGCCATCAGAAAGGATGAATACCCAACTTTTGCATCAACATGAATGGGACTGGAGGAGATTATGCTGAGTGAAATAAGTCAAGCAGAGAAAGTCAATTATCCTATGGTTTCACTTACTTGTAGAACATAAGGAATGACATGGAGGACATTAGTAGAAGGAAAGGAAAAGTGAAGAGGGGAAAATTGGAGGGGGAGACGAACCTAGAGAAACTGGACTCTGAGAAACAAACTGAGGGTTTTGGATAGGAAGGGGATGAGTATTAAGGTGGGCACATGGGAGCCCTACATCAAAAACTAATGATATACTGTATGGTGACTATTATAACAAAAAAATACCTTATTGTGATAATTCATTCCAAGAACCTTTATATTTTAATAGAGGCCTCTTTTCCCCTAAAGGGGTTTATCACAGACATGGGTGTTTGTATCGCATATACTCATTGGAACATGCTCTTGGGGTAGCCTCAGGTGGCATAAGAGAAAAGGAAATAGTCACCTAAAATTCATGTAAGAAATTCAGAGTGCCAAGTGGGAAGGGATCTTCAAAACCATCTGTGATTCTCTGGTTTTAAAGTGTGATACTCAAAACCCAGGGAGTAAAATTATCTGCTGGGGGCAGTCTAGTTTCTCCAAGCCCGATGAGGATAGCCCTGTCTTCTGCTAATCCAGTGATCTTTTCAATGGGGCCTGTTGCATCTGCATGAGATTTGTGGAGCATCCCAAAATTAACCTACAAATCAAGTTGCGATTATCCAAAGAATGAAATACACAAAAGTGTGAACAGTATGATTATTTTATGGATTTCCTATTGAGCCCAAGTGCAGAATAGCAAATAGAGGCCACGTAGAGAAAGAAATCCCCCTGTAGGGGAGCCCAGCACCACATAGCTTTTCAAATGAGAGGGTTGTACTGTGTGTCTAACCTGAATTTTTCATGCTGACGTTTCAGCCGCATTCCTTCTGTACTTTCTCTAGTCGATAGCTCCTAGTAATGAAGTTGGTCTATTGATTTGCTGCAAGTGAGTCCTTTATTGGGGCCCATTCCATTTGCTAGTGTGAATTAAAGATTTTAGTGAAAATCTTTGAGACTGTTCAAGAGAAGAGGATTGACTTATTCGGCCAAGAGGATTCTCCGGGTTTTCCTGTAGGCAGGAATTCTAAGCTCTTGAGCCTGTAATGGACTGCTTTAAAATAAAGAACTATGACATTGAACACTGAATGCTCTTTATGTTTTATGGATGTTTTCCACCTACATTCTCAGGACCTTAAGATTGCATGTTTTTACTTTAACAAGAAGCTGTTAGTGAAAATGTATTCGAAACCAGGCTAAGTAGCAGCAGGCCGAGGATATGTATATTTCAGGCTAATTGTTTCAGTGATATGTTTAGAGACTTTGTAGTTTTTACTTAAAGGTTGCATATATTCTCCCAGTGCCTGAGAAGTAGGGCAGGCACACAAAACCAAATTAATTCAAGTTCCAACCTGAGAAATATGTTCTTTTGGTTTTCCGGAATCAGTACCAAAATGTATCGCTATGAATATTCACATGGTCTCCGTGCTTATTATTTGCATGCAGACTTAGACGGAAAACTTCCTGTGAAAGGTCTGGATTAACCCTGCATGTCTGGGATGAGGGGATGGAATTAAATACAGAACAATATGTGGCAATCATGTCTGTAATCATGTCTGTAAATCATGTAGGATTATCAGAGTTTATGGTGAATGGGAAAGAGAATTCCTTTTATGAAATTTAGAACATGAACTCTTGTCTTTTGCGTGTATCATTAATATCGGTCCTTTCAGTGCTCTGGTTCAAATGGACACCTGGAAACATTCTCTATTAAAAGTCGGCGTGGAGTCACAAGTGAAGATAATTTAGCCTCTGATTTTTTTTTTTGATACGTGGTATATCATGAATGTAAGAATAAGAAATATTGATTCCTTATCTTTCTTCTTTTTCAGCTACTCAGTGACTGTGCAAGAGTCCTACCCACATCCCTTTGATCAGATCTACTACACTAGCTGCACTGACATCCTGAACTGGTTTAAATGCACACGGCACAGGTAATCGAAGCTCAGGTGTATTTAGGAGTTTGGCTAACTGGGAAGGACTGTAGTGCAGAAAATTAAATATTTGATACAATGTGTCCATTTGTCTCATGAATAGTTATTGAGTGCTTGCTATTATCCTAGCCTTGTTCCAAACCATAGGAGTTATATAGAAAAAGCAAAACTGTTTCTGTGCCCTTGAGGAGCTTACAGAGACAGTGTCTACTAATTACCATCCTTTGGTTAGCAAGAATTCATGCAGCTTTTGTGTGGTGCATAAATGGGGGAGACCCTCTTGAATATGGATATCACTAGGTACCAAGACACTCATATTCCAGCATATGTGTCTACTTGATTATCTGACTCAATTTAGACTAACTTAATTGTTTTTTAAGAGAGAGAGAGAGTGCATGCACATACATGCACTGGGGGATTGGGGAGAGAGGCAGAGGGAGAGAGAAAATCTTAAGCAGAATCCACACCAGCACCGAGCCTGATGAGGGGCTTGATCCAAGCTGAAATCAAGAGTCAGATGCTTAACCACTGAGTCACCCAGTTGTCCTTAGACCAACTTAAATTTGACCTCAATGCTCTCTCTCTCTCTCTGCCTGCCTCTCTGCCTACTTGTGTTCTCTGTCAAATAAATAAATAAAATCTTTAAAAAAAAAAAAAAAAGGGGCGCCTGGGTGGCTCAGCGGGTTAAAGCCTCTGCCTTCGGCCCAGGTCATGATCCCAGGGTCCTGGGATCGAGCCCCGCATCAGGCTCTCTGCTCAGTGCAGAGCCTGCTTCTCTCTCTCTCTCTGCCTGCCTCTCTGCCTACTTGTGTTCTCTGTCAAATAAATAAATAAAATCTTTAAAAAAAAAAAATTTGACCTCAATGTAAGCACATAATTTTTTTCTATAAATGTGAAAACAGAAAAGGAAAACATCTTAAGTATTAACTTAATGGAAGGGAACTGTGATACCTTACTTTTATTTGTAAAATGCTTACAGTGGTGTGAGTCATGGGTCTAAATATGACACCTGTTGATTTATGCTGCATTAAACATTAGGCTCAATATTATTTCTTCAGACATTCCTTATCCACTCTATCTAAACAAGTATTCCCTTCCTGCCCACTCTCTTCCCTTACTCAGGCCTTATTTTTCATCACACCATATAATCATTACCAGTCATTGTATGACATATTTATTTGTTTAATATGGATCTTACTGTAGGTCTATCTTCCCCAGTAGAATATAAGTTCCTTGAGGGCAAGGCTTTATATTGTTGCTCATCATGAGTTATTTCCCCAGTGCCTAGAGTAGTGCCTGGAATAGAGTAAGTGCTCAGAAAGCCATGTGTTGTATAGATAAATCAGTGAATGGATGAAGCTTAAATTAAATGAGGGTCGTTTGTCTATAACCTTGTATTTTATAGTGGGATGAGACTGCACTGTCATAGATTTTTCAAGGAATTCTCTGACTTCTTCCTTAAAACATATGTAAGTAAAGGATAATTAGATCAGGGTCATATCTGAAATTATTTTTAAAAATTTTATTTATTTATTTGAGACAGAGAATGAGAGCATGAGCAGGGGGAAGGGTTGGAGCAGAGGGAGAAGTAGGCTCTCTGCTGAGCAAGGAGTCCTGCGTGTGGCTCGATCCCAGGGCCCTGGGATCATGACCTGAGCCAGAGGCAGACACTTAACCGACTGGCCACCCATAGCCCCATCATATCTGAAATTAATCAATAATTTCCAAGTTATCTCAAGATAAGTGAAATAGGAAAGTCACAAAACTTCTGATCCCTTGAAATAAAGTATAGGTTGACTAAAATGGGCAATTTTAATAAATTCTTAAACAAAAAGATAAGAGCATAATATTGGTCAAGACATGTAGTACATGCTCCTTCTTACCTATTTTAGAATACTTCACTTTTCATACCTTTATTATATTTAATAGCTCTTCTGTATCAAAATATAAATTCCTTATTCCTAATCAAATTGCCAGTCAAAAAAAGTAACAATATGATTTTTCCTTCCATGCAGAATCAGTTATCGGACAGCCTATCGGCATGGGGAGAAGACTATGTATAGGCGCAAATCCCAGTGTTGTCCTGGATTTTATGAAAGCAGGGAAATGTGTGTCCGTAAGTAAGACCTTTATCCCCTTGTGGGCAGCTTGTGTTTCCCAGTGCTGGTGTGCACTTGTGAATGGCAGCCGAGAGGGAGGCCCGGGGAGGTGGGGCAGCTTGGACCATTCCCTGTCACCCTTGGCTGCTGCTTTCCTGGTCTATGGAATGAGGGAAGCATTGCTTTGTCCCTCTGTCCTATCAAAAATCTCCACATGAGTGTCACTTGAGGAGAAAACAGATGTTATAGAAGGATGATTTAGGGCCGGATGTCTCAATGTTAATTACCATTTTGTAATAAATGTCTCTTTGGAAACTGGTCAAGGAGTCACTAGACTCAGGTCACAGAAGAGAACAGAGGCAGGACTTCCCCGCAGCAGCTGACCGGAGTCCCGAGGCAGCTTCTAAGAGGCCACTGTGTTCTTTTCTGGTGCACAGAATGATGAAGCTTACAAAAAGCAGAGGAGCTTTCACACTAAGAAACAGCTCTAAGTCTGGGTCACAAAGTAGACCTTCTTCTTTGTCATTTTCTGTCTCCCCTCCCCATCTCACCAGTTCATTCTGAAATGTTTCAGGGGAAGTTGGAGATTTTATGATGCACTTTAGAAGACTGTGGAATTTCATGTGCAATTAAGTTTGCAACTAAGGTTTCTTTCCACTGTGTTTAGGATGTAGAGAAGAGAGATCAATAGAAAGGGGTGTATTCAAATATTTTGGCTCCACACACAGCTAGAGGGGCAACATTGCTTTCTGAGCTGAGGCACTGGTGTTGAGTAGCATCGAGAGAGACAAGGTTCTGCTCTAAACTGAAGACATTAGGAATGGTTGGACACATCCTGGCTTAAAAGAGCCGGGTAATGTAGCACTGGGTGACTTTGGAGAAGCCCTTTATACCTCTTGGATGCTCCTTTGATCTCAAGTGCAGAGAGGACTTAAATGGATAGTATATGTGTCCTCTTTCTTCCAATGACTGGATTCTATTCTTTTTTTTTTTTTAAGATTTTATTTATGTATTTTAGAGAGAGAGAGAGAGAACGGGGGAAGGGGCAGAGGGAGAGAGAATCCACAAGCAGACACCCTGCTGAGCATAGAGCCTAAAGCAGGACTTGACTCCAGTCTCGATCCCAGGACCCTGAGATGATGACCCAGGCTGAAATCAAGAGTTGGCCACTTAACTGACTGAGCCACCCAGGTGCCCCCGGATTCTTTTTTTTTTATAGGAACAGGTGCAGTTCCTCAACTTTGATTTAGAGCCGGGGCTCTATGTCATAATAAATGTTCATTGAAAAAATTAGAAAATGTAACAAGAGAAAAGGAAAGAAGAGAAAGAAAAAGAAAAGAAAGGAAAGGAGAAAAGAAAAGGAAGGGAAAAAAGAAAGAAGAAAAGAAAAGAAAAATACAGTGTGAATATATTTCTTGGTCAGTAAATGTACTTCTGTAACATATTGCAAATGTCAGTGTGTTACTGAATTATAGATTGTTAGCAAATTTCAGCTGTTGAATATTTATGTGATTTCCATGTTTTACCTGTTATGAACTGCTGTAGAAGACATCATTGTGGTTAAATCTTTGTTCATCCCCTTAATGAATAGGTAAGGATAAATTCCTAGAAGTAAAATTGCTGGGTCAGAGGTATACATGTATTTTTCAGATATTTGGTATGTTTCCACTTTATGTGGGATTGCTTTTTGCTTATCCCTGTGCCAATTTTCCCTTTACTAATATTTTCTTCATTTGCATGACTTTGATTAATAAGGATGCCAAATAAGAAAAATTACATGTTTATAATCAAACATCTTGGAGGATAATCACTAACTGATCTCTGTGGTCCCGGCTGATGGGAAATTTCCAAGGAAAGCCCTGAGTGCACACAGGGGCACAGGGGTGGGGGGGGGACCTCAGCTGTCTCGGGCAGCCACTTTACCCAGAAGCTTCAGGGTAGCATTATCTTGGTGCCAATGCTGGGGCTCAAACTTACAAGAACAGTGGTCAGTACAGTAAAGGAGTGATTCTATCTCCCAAGGTTCATTTCTCTTACCCATTTTCCAGAAGTTGCACATAAAGTCAAGAAGTGACACAGAGCCTGGAGGGCTGCCTTCTGGTCATACCTTCTTTCCTTGAAGGCTCGCACATGGGAAGCTAGATTTTACTGGCAAGCTGGTGAGACCGTGGATCCAAGCAGGGTCGGTCGGTGTTTAGAGCTTCATGGTCCATGCCTTCCAGAACCCAGCACCTCTGTCATTTCGTTCAGTACTGCGTCCCATCTCAGGAAGCTGGGCAATTTCCCAACCCCATCATACCCGAATATTACAATGGTAAAAATAACTTTTCCTGTATCTCAAACTAGGCAGGTTGCAAGATGTCCTCCTGACTGCTTGGATGGCTAGCTCTAGCATTTGCTTCTAAAATTTTTCTTTTTCTAAGCCTTTCAACCAGTCAACTGCCCCTGGAGACTGAAACAGCTCTCTATCTGGTCTCTGAGGCCTGGGAGCTATTTGGTCTCTTTAAGGGTATTTTCCATTTCTCCACTCTGATGTGTTGATTTCATAGCTTAACCCCAGTGGACACTCAAGCTTCCCTTACTTCCTTGTTCCAGGAGATGCCTCCAGTCAATCTTCTCTGCCCGCAATAGCCGGTACCAGAGAGGCACCCTTGTGGATAGAAAAGGAAGAGAGAACACCGGATTCTCTTTTTTTCAATTAGGTTTTGCTGCCGGGCACCTAGTGTCGTCACCATTGTTAACTGTCGTCAGTTACCAGAAGGAATAGAAACACAGGAATCAATACTAATTTTAGTTTAATTTTTGATAGTAAATTTTCCTAGAAGGCAAAAAAGGGCGATTTCATGCGACTACATACTTGCATTTGAAAAAAAAGTTTCCTTCAGGTAGCTGGAGTAACTCCTTCCGGAGAGCAAGCTCCATCCTCCTATTTCCTCCCACCCCTCCTTCCTCCTGCCAACGACAAAGCCCACCTCCTAGACTCAGACTGTACAGAAGCTACTGGTTGGCAGAGTACACTGGGTGTGTTCAGAAGATAGATTATGTCATCAGGCAGGAAGAATCGAAACAGAAAATATAGGGTATGGTGTTGGAATCTGGGTGGGGGAAAAATGGTTGGAAAAATTTCCATAAGGCAAATATCATTAGACGTGATGATGTCCATGATTTCTTGATGAGGTTTTCACCTGTTCCTAAAAATAAACTTTTTACGTTTATTCAATTTCCAGGGTTACTCTTCTAGCCTAATCTTGTATTTAATTACTCTTGATTTAGAGAAATTAAAATGTTAAAGAAGAAATGCCCAGAGGAATGAAATGAATTTAGTATGTGTGTGTCTGTTTGTACATTTTATGTGTATATAGGTTTGTGGTGTGTGTAACATGTATGTGTAGATATGATTTTTTGTTATCTGTTAACTTTTTAAATTTGAGTATAGTTGACATATGGTGTTATGTTAGTTTCAGGTGTGATTCACATAGTGATTCAGCTTCTCTATATGTTATGCTCTGCTTACCACAAACTTAGCCACCATCTGTCGCCGTAGAATGCAATTCCAGTATCACTGACTACATCTCCTATGCTGTGCCTTCTATTCCTGTGACTGATTCCCTCCGAAACTGGCAGCCTGTACGTCCCTTTTCCCTTCACCCATTTGCCTGTCCTTCTACCCACTTACCTCTAGCAACCATCAGTTTGTTCTCTGTATTTACAGGTCTGATTTTACTTTTTTGTTGTTCATTCATTCATTTTGTTTTTTAGATACATTACACAAGTGAAATCACATGGTATTTATCTTTCTCTTTCTGACTGACTTCACTGAGCACAGTACTCTGTAGGTCCATCCATGTTGTCATAAATGGTAAAATCTCATCCTTTTCTTTGGCCATATGATATTCCATATGTGTGCGCTCTTCTGTGTGTGTGTGTGTGTGTGTGTGTGTGCGTGCACGCACGCATGTACATGTGTGAGTGCAGCCCATCTTCTTTATCCCCTCTTTTTTTTTTAAAGGTTTCATTCCTTTTGTGGCTAATATTCCATTGTATTTATATATCACATTTCTTTTATCCATTTATCCATCGATGGACACTAAGTTGTTTCTGTTTCTTGGGTTTTATAATTAAGACTATTATATACATAGGGGTGTAGATACCTTTATGAGGTGGTGTTTTTGTTGCCTTCCGATAAATTCCCAGAAAGGGAATTGCTGAATCATATGGTACTTCTATTTTTAATTTTCTGAGGAACTGCCATGCTGTTTTTCACAGTGGCTTTATCAGCTTTCATTCCTACCAATAGTGCATGGGGTTCCCTTTACTCCACATCCTTGCCAACACTTGTTATTTCTTGTCTTTCGGATAATAGCTATTTTAACAAGTGGAGATGATATCTTTTCGTGGTCTTGATTTGTGTTTCCCCACGGATTAGTGACGATGAGCACTTTTTCATATTGGCCACCTGCACGTCTTCTTTGGAGAAATGTCTGTTCAGATCCTCTGCCCACTTTTTAATTCGTTTTTTTTTTTTTTTTTGCTATTCAGTTTTATGAGTCTTTATATACTTGGGATATTTACCTCTTATCAGATTTATGATTTGTAAATTTTTTTTAATTAGTAGGTTGCTTTTCATTTTCTTGATGATTTCCTTTGTGGTGCAGAGCCTTCTTAATTTGATGGAGTCCCACTTGTTTATTTTAATTTTTGTTGCCTTTGTTTTTGGCATCATACCCATAAACTTACCACCACGATTGATGTTAAGAAGCTTACTGCCTGTATTTTCTTCTAGGAGTTTTATGCTTTCGGTACCATGTTCAAGTCTTTAATCCATTTTGAGTTTGTTTTTGTGTGTAGTGAAAGACAATTGTCTGGTTTCATTCTTTACATGTGACTCTCCAGTGTTCCCATTTATTAAAGAGACTGTCTTTTCCTCATTATACATTTGTGGTTCCTTTGTCGTAAATTAATTGACCATATATGCATGGATTTATTTCTGGGCTCTCTTCTGTTCCATTGATCTCGTGTGTCTATTTTTATGCCAATACCATACTGATTTGATTACTCTAGTTCCAAATCAGGAAGCATAATGCCTCCAACTTTGTTCTCATTTCTCAAGATTGCTTTGGCTGTTTGGGGGTCTTTTGTGGTTTCACACAAATTTCAGGATTGTTTGTTCTGTTTCCATGAAAAATATCATTGGAATTTTGATAGGGATTGTGTTGAATCTGTAGGTGGCATTGGGTGCTTTGGGCTTTTTAATAATATTAATTTTTCTAATCCATAGCCTGAGATATCTGATATATTGAAGTTATGAATATAAAAACCTGGTGTTTCTTATACCAAATTCAGCTTATAGATGTTCTATTCATCAGTCTAACAAACTCTTACAAATACAGTGAAGGGCTTCTAACTAATGTTTTACAAATTTAAACATGATCAAGTTTTAAAAATGGAATTTATGCTTTTAAAATGGAATAAACATTATAGATTTTGATTGTCTCACACATTTCTTTATTGAATTTAAAATATTCACAAGGCTGAAATATCATTACCCCCTAAGAAAATAATTATGTCATCTCATGTTTTTGCTTTACTGTTAGAAAAAAAAATTTCGTGTATCTTCTCAGTTTGTTGAAGTTTTTAATTAATTAATTAGTTTTCTTCAATTGTAGTAAAAAAATTCATAGCATGAAATTTCCCATCTTCCTAATTTTTAGGTGTATTATTCAGTGGTATTAAGTGTATTTACTTTGTTATGCAACAGATCCCTAGAACTTTTTCATCTTTTAACACTGAAACTCTACACTTATTAAATCTTAATCCCCCCTTTTCCCTTATCCAGCCCTTGGCCATTCAC
The DNA here is from genome assembly GCF_020171115.1 of Neogale vison. Classification (NCBI taxonomy): domain Eukaryota; kingdom Metazoa; phylum Chordata; class Mammalia; order Carnivora; family Mustelidae; genus Neogale; species Neogale vison. The sequence goes on along the minus strand of NC_058091.1, from coordinate 250,615,018 downwards.
CTTTTAACTTCTTTCTGTTGCTGGGGTTTTGCTACTTTAGAGACTTTATGTGAGTGGAATTATATAGTCTTTGTCCTTTTATGACAGACTTATTTCACTGAGTATCTGTCCTCGAGCTTCATCCATGTTGTACCCTTTGCTAGAAATTCTTTTCCTAAGCCTACATAATATCCCTTTGTATTATTTTCTGAAGTTTTTAAAAGCAGGCAATATTGTCCTTGATTACTACCTTGGTAGAAGATACTGAGCCCATTGTCTATTCTAGATGTATTCCATATTCCTGAAATTTGAGACTTATCTAGTCCTCGTCCTATTTTTCAGGTTAGGTTAGAACCATCAACCCAGTTGGTGTCCCTGTTTGATTGAATTTGACATATCACTTAGTCATTAAAATATATAAATGTATTTGTGGCCTAACTTTACTATGGTAATTGCCACAATTATGATTTATTTATTTTCATGTAATTCTTACA